>NC_139823.1:11811524-12411524 GCF_963457635.1 Microchirus variegatus
ACTCTCTGCTAGCGCCCCCTACAGCTATTATTATTTTTTTGATGCTTATTTATTTTGCACATTAAAAACATTTTATATCCACATCTGCTGTGACATATGTATGATGAACAGATTATGTTAATTTCACTACAGAATGAACTAAATGAGCTCTGCAGTTGGGCGCACGGATAAAAAATAACTCCCGTTATATCGTATATTGGCAAAAAGTCCAATATCATGCATCCCTACTTTGCACCCTTGTCACTTTGTTTAATGATTGTGTTTTGTCAAGAAATTCATTGCATTGATTGATGGAACATTTTATTATAATGACCCTTTAATCTTGTTCTTGCACACGGTCAGTAAAATTCCTTAAAGTTGAATTAAGCATTTAATTGTGTGTTTTTGGAAGTTACTCAGTATAAGTAGAAAAGTAGTAATTATGCATGTGTGTGTGTGTTTTTAGAGGAGTGAGCATCAAGACTGGTGTGTGTGATGTTCCCAGTCAGCCCACGCTGGAGTGGCTCTGCCTCAAAGTCCTCGGCGCTGGTCAGCTGATGAACTGCACGTTGGATCGCTGCAGCAGAGCCTTCATGTATCCTTCTTTTCTGGATTTCTATTCCTGCTGATGAGTCGTGTGATAGAAAGATCTCCTATGTAGTGCAGCTTGTTTTTGTTTGAATTGAACACATGGTTCCTGCCCTTAACACATATTTTGTTTCAGACTCTCAAAGCAGCAGATGAAAAGTGGGGAGTTTGTTATTTTGAATCTGGTAATAACCAGCATGCTCAGTCGTCTTTGGTGAGTGGTTTTGCCTTGATTTTCAGAAAAGTCTGCATCTGAATATTATTTATAAAAATGTTCATTTATAGAACGTTTCTCTTTCTTCTCTTTGTTTATACTCAGGGTGATTTTCCGTGGCGTCCTGGTCGGCCTATCCTCTCTGTACCAGGAGCTCCTGCACTTCCGCAAAGAAGTAGCCCAAGCTCACCCCATGCCCTTCCTCACAGACTTTTCCCTGCCAGCAGACTTTGCTCAGCTCCTGGGTCCCTCCTCTGCATGTTCACTGTTAAAACAACTAAAGCCTGTTTCCTGTGCTGAAGACCACCTGAAGGAAACACAGAAGCTGAGAAAGACGTTGGCTAAAGTCAAGACACGGGAGCTGATTAGGAAGGTTAAAGAAGACCTGGGTGTTTCTGTTGTAAGAGGTGGGAAATATCCTACTATTGTAAAATGTTTTATTTAATTTCACACATTGAAATAAGGCTAATTTGTTACATAACTGATTCTTATTTTTCGCCCCAATAGATCTTTTTAATGACACAGCTATAAAGCCATTTCTTGCTGTTTACAAGAACTTTCCAAAGGTATGCGAGCAAACCAGATGACATATTTATGTACTTCTTCTTTTATTACTCACAGAATATTTATGCATTGCTTACATTCACATCATAGGGCAAATCACACCCACGGGAAACTCCCAAGGCTAACCAGAAACGAAGCTTCAAGAAGCAAGTGAGAGAAGCGACGTCATTCTCTGACATGGCGGCTCAGCTGGAAGACATGATCACGTGGTGCAAATCCCAGAGTATGAAGAAGGAAAAACGCCTTTTAACCTTTCTGCAGTTAAAGTGCAAAAAGATGATGTGTCTCGAGGCTGCAGGTTACAAGTAAGACATCCAGTTAAAAGTACTCGTATGTTATCAGAATGGAAAACAATTGTATTAAATATGCATGTTTCTACAATTTGTCCTGATTCTCAGCGTCCAGAAGAAGTTAAAGAGCTTCAGACAGGAAGCTTCCTGGGCTTCATGTCCACAAGGTCCTGCCCCAAGTACCTGGCGGTTTTCCTCCGCGCTGAGGAGAAACAGTCGCCTGAGGAAACGAATTCAGCGACTTGGGAGCCGATTACGTTTTTCAACAGTTATGACTGGTAAAAAAAGAATGACTGGCCCGAAGATGCGACAGAGGAGAAGTAAGATATCGGTATCTGTTCCTTTAAAGGACGATCAAAAACCCTTGAAGACGCACAAGGTAAAAAGTCAGACCATGGCATCATTGGGTCGCAATGATGCTATAGATGATATTTTTGCCTCCATTGGATTTTGACACTTTTGGAATGAGTGAATGGAGACAAGTTATTGTGTTCACCTGAGCACAGTAGACCGTAGTGTTTCTGTTTTGACAAGGTATGAGAATTTTTATAACTCTTACTTATGAATTAGGGAAAAACAGTTATCATATGCACTGTTTTACATGCATATAATGTGCTGTTTAAACCTATCTTTGACATTTCACTAAAAATGCACATCCTCCCAAACACTGTTGTCCTGAACAATAATTTAAACAATGTATTAAATAAAGGAGAAACAGCATAATGGGAGCATTTGTGGTTTAAACATGTAATTTATGTTGCTCCTTTTTAAACTGAAGCCGTATATTCATGGTGTTGGACACGAAATGTGGCTTTAGGCCCTTTCACACACTCTCTCACTCACACACGATGAAATACGATTATTACAGGTGTTAAATGCTCTTGTTGTTCTGCCCTTTTTAAGACGGACTTGTAATAGCAGACTATTACTTGTACGCGAGGACATAAAATCGGGTTAATGAGCCGCGTTGAAGTAGTAGATGACACTCGTAAATTCAGATCCCATGTCGAGGAGGATTCTATGTGATCTTAGGAAACAGAGCGCCTTCTCAAGGCTCTAGCTGTATTTCTGGCTCCACCTGGTGGACATGATAGTAAATGACTCGTGTCAGTGATTGTTCTCAGACTTTTTTTTGTACTCTTGTTCAAATGAAGAATAAATTCATTATGATGATGCTGCTGTGTTTGTTTGATTATTAATTTAAAGGTTAAAGATCAGTGTAGGGCTTTTATTTTCTCTGAAGGACGTGACTTTGATGTTGACTTTTTGTTGAATTTTACTTTTTTTTTTTTTTTTTTTCTTTTTATCCGAACTTCCTCTGTTGTTGTGGGAATGAGACATGTATCTTAGATCCACTGTCTGAAGACATTTATCTCTGGAAATTAGTTTTTTAAAAAGTGTATTTTTTTAGGTGAAGTGCCCCATTAATGTCAATGCTCCTGGCAGATTCACCTGGAAACACCAAAAATATTGATATTCTCTGGAAGTAAATGTGTGCCTGTAGAAGAAGTGCTGATACAGGGTTACAATGCAGTGTTATAACCCTGTAATCACATAAACTATACACTTACAGTATGTCACTCTGCAGCAGTAGTTTGTCTAAGACCTTTGTCTTCTGTAGGAGATTAAAAGTCTGTTTCAACTATGCAGTGTTGTGTTTTTACATCGTCCTGGACTGTGTTGAGTTAGGGTCTCATTATCATCTTCCTGATGTATTTGTAAACGTACGTACGTAGGAAACTTCTTTGCAGGGAAGGAAAGAAGCGTCTGTATTCTGCAGTATAAAGGTACATAGTTGGACCATTTTTTTTTTGTCAGCAAGTCTTTTATTAAGGACAAGCAGTGAAAAATGTCTTCTGTTATCCTCAAAAATCTTCTCCTCAGCAGAAATAAAGGTGCAGAGGGCAGCAGCTGAATGGGTCGGGACACCTACGTTCAAATACTCTCCGTTTCTTGTCTCTCACGATAAAGTCACTGGTTAAGAATTGCTGACCCGGCGTTCCCGACTAATAACAAAGACCTGTCTTGTTGGAAATAAAGGGTGGTTAAATAATGAGAGGAGAAAGGTGGGATTTAATGTGAAATCACGGTAATTCATTGGTGTGTATTCTCCATAATGTCACCAACACACTTCAACGGTGTATGTTAATCAATTATTACATGATGGGATGCTTAACAGGATTGATCAGACATGTGATTTATCTTTTTCAGTGGAAACACTGCAGTGCATCATTATACTGCTCTGAGTCAGACTGTGGAAAATCCCATCTGTCGACTTCTCTCAGCCTGGACATATTTAATGGGATATAATTGTCAACAGATGCTTCGACACAGTTAAGTTCAACGCTGCGATTGTACATACATTTGTTGCAATGGCTGGGGCTCATGGGATTCTGCAGATGCATCAGTCAGGGCCCTGTGGGCAATATGTGACCTAAAAGAAGAGTGGGAATATGCAGGTCTGCACTTCCTGTGTGCTCTTCTTCACTTTACTGTCCTCGGCAAAGGAGAGGCGCATTAACTTTTCTATTCAATTCTCAGCTTTTGTACGGCACATGACTTAAGGATACTCAACACTTGCACTGAGAGGCAAATTAAATCACGACTCCATTACATCCTCGGAGACTAGAAAAGCAAAATTGGACACGCTGAAGCAAATCTGGTGCATCGAGCAGCCTGGTCTCTGATGGCTTCATGATTTAGAGCATAAAATTGTACCAGGCCCCATGGATAACGTAAGATCCATTGATATATATACATAAGTATATAGGTTGATGGGCTGGGCTCCTCCATATATAGACGTAGAGGTTTTTGTAGTATTAACAATAGTTCCTCACTTGCATGTATAATCAAGAGTGATCGTCTTCTTCGCTTTATATTCCGTTACCCATGAGCTTTTCCTGTGTGAAGAAAATCTGTTGGGAGAACACGGTGACAAGTTTTTACTCAACTCTATAAAAATACGACCTAAAATACACCCCAGTTGTGCCATTAGCATGCAACCATTTATTTTCAACATTAACTTATTCTCATTCGGGGCCACGAGCTGTTCTATTATTGTATGTGCTGTAATACACAGTAGACTACGTCAGGTTTACACCAACCTCCTTTTCAATATTTGGAATTAATGTAGGACAAATCATCCATTTTTTTTGTTTATTTTGAGACAAAATAAAATTGGTTAAATGTAGTGTATAGTTAGATCTGTGTTGTGGTCGTATATTTCCACAGGAGCTGTCATCATCATAGTTTACAGATTATAACACTGTGTTGTCTTCTGTCTTACTTTGCTGTTGTGTCAGGGGAAACAGCTGCACTTGTTCTCACAAGCTCGCTGCTCACAGGTGCACACTTTAGAGAATTTTGCAGGACAAAAGAGTGCTCACAATTTTATTGGATTTAGCCAGAGGACTCTTACAGGTTTACTGGTGTTAATGTCCAGCCAAAGACGAAGGCTCATCATTTTTTTAGCTATATTTTTTTTACTGTTAAATAGCCATGTCAGGTGTTTGACATTAACCCACTTTACTGCAGGTTACTCGTACTTAACCTCACCCTCACGGGTAAGAGTTTATGCAAACTCTGCCGCCGAGGTCTGGGAATGTGGACACACTGTCTGTCAAATTCTGTGATGGTGTGTTCTGTGGAATGATGCTGAATGACGACATGTGTTGTGTAATGCTCAAGTATGTCTTGGAAAAAAAACCCCGGTGTAATAGAACTGTTTTACAGCAGATATTGTTTTTGACATGAAATGGAACAAGCACATTTTTAACATGAATTAGGTTTCCACTCCAGGTTTAAGAGAACACAGGGCGGTGCTTTTGTTCAACTATAAGATTAGGTCACTGTGTTTTTTCTGTAAAATGTGTCATTTTAACACTGCATCCATATGTTTTTGTTCCAATAAAGTGACTGGGAAACTGTATATCATAATGGCACCAATCCAATGGTGGCCTAAGACTTTTGGACAGTACTTTAATTTATAGACATCCACTGATTTCCATTCATATAAGACAATTTGAACCTTTATTTGAAAAGATTTGCATTTTGCCTGAAATGAATGAATAATGTGACCTTTAATTGTTTGACTAGAAAGTAATCTATGAACTTTCTTTCATGTTCTCTTAACCCTAGAACACCATTGCCGGGTGGTTTTCACCCGAGCAAATACATTTATGTGATTTTCATGAAAACCAAGTTTTCTTATTTAAGAAATGTTTTGTTCCCAAATTCCTAGTTTTCCAGTAATTTTGGAGCATTTCTATATGGTCCCCTCATGATGCTTTTCTTCTTAGACATGACAGTTTAAAATAAAAGAACACTACTCAAATGTGTCATGTATTGTCATGTTTTGATATATTTTGATGACAAGTACTTTTTATTGGGTGTATTTATTATCTTGGGTAAAAATCACCCAGCGTTAGTGATGGTGTTTTGAATTTGAGCAATAGTGTTATAGGGTTGAGATTTATTAAATAAAAGTAAAAAATAACAAAGAACTTTTCAAATACACCCTGGGACTGTGCCATGGGCCACCACAGGTCCCCAGACCCTCATTTGAGAACCACTGGTGTACAGTATTAAAATCTCTCATGAAATATGCCTCAGTTTCAAGGTTAAGTGATGCAATATTTTACTATTCATGTGTTTGACTGACAGTCAGTTAATCCACACTTTAAGCTACAGTATATTTTAAGCTATTTTCTGATTCCAGCTTCTCAGATGTGAGACGTCCTGGGTTTTTTCTTCTTCTTCTTCTTCTT
Source organism: Microchirus variegatus (assembly GCF_963457635.1). NCBI lineage: Eukaryota > Metazoa > Chordata > Actinopteri > Pleuronectiformes > Soleidae > Microchirus > Microchirus variegatus. Next base: position 11,817,926 of record NC_139823.1, read on the forward strand.
TAGTCTTCTGGGATAAAGTGAATATAGCTTTGAGTGTTTCACTTCAGAGAGATAAAACCCACATACCTGAAAAACATTATAATGCCACTGGGAACTTCCCTCCTCCACGTTTGTCTGACTGTGAGTAATAAAAGTAAAAATGTAAAGGACGTGTTTTGATGACACATACATGGGGATGTAGGTTATGGCCCACATAGGAAATTATTAGAATTTGGTGGTGTTACAGATAAAAATAAAAACTGTTGTTAATCTTGTGAGATAGGGATATTATGGGGAACTGAGCAGCCTTGGTTGGGGTTTGTGCTCTCCGATTGCTAATTATTATGAATTGCTTTTTAAGAGCAAATAACCTTGTTGCAGAATCAGCTTTGTAATCTGTCACAACCTACAGTCATTCTGTGTTAATGTGTGTCAAATTTACCTGTGGTTGTCTGACATGCCTTCTGTTTATGGGCTGTGGGAAAATTACATCATAATGTACTGATGACTCACCATTTTTTTTTTCTTTTTTTTATTAAATTGAGTCATGACAGTAACAATGCAATGTAACAAACAAACATTGTGGGCATTGTGAAAAGAGTTAAATTATTTGATGCATTTGCATAGAGAACAGTTGATCCTTACTCTTTACTTTCAAAAGATCATTTGTTGCTGTTATTAAAAAAATGCTTTATTTATGTACTTGCTTTTCTTTTATTATTTGTTTTTTGCTTGTGTTTTACCATCTAAATATTGATTTTCCTGGTTAAATAAAGTAAAAATAAAAATGAGCATTTATAAAATATGTGATTTACATCTTGTGTTATTTAAAAATCTAGAAAGATAAGCCTTTGTTAGGTAAACAATACTGTGAAACAGATGAAGTTCTTTAAAAAAGTAAGTCCGGTGATGATGTCGTCACTTCCTGTCATCTGTAGTTTCTTACATCCGGAAGGTGTGGCTTTTGTTGCAGGAGCGGTTTGTATTTGGGAAGCCAATGCGTCGCTGTTACCCTCTATATCAATGCAGTCATCAAGGTAGCACCAACCGAGGGACGAGATACAAGCCCTGATTTAGGTGAGCCTTTTAAAAATGTCTTCTTTTTTTTTTTAGCGCAGAGGAATAAACGAGTGTGTGTTTGTTTGACAAGGCCGTCACAGAGTGAAGGAGAAAACAAATAACAGCACAGCTGTTTAAGGGAAGGCACGAGCGACCGGTGGACACGGACTGACCGCGGAGCATTAACCGGGGACACCTTCGTGTTAACGGTTTAGTTGGTGGTAATATATGCTAATGTTGACGCTAACATTCGACGTTATGTTAGTGGTGGTTTAATGGTGTGTTACTGCGGTTATTAACTAGCCTCAGTGAACTGATGTGGACTTCTCCTTTCATTACTCGCCACTCCCGCCACTGTTAACGAATGATATGAACAATTTTTTATTATTAATTCACATTGAGTTGTAACTACGGCTTCCAAACAATTTAAGTCGTAGTTAATTAGCGAGCGCCTGTGTCTGTTAGTGTCCGTTAACTCGCTGCTGTGGTGCTAGCTTACATCGCCCACTGTGAACTTTAAAGAGTGGGTTTATTTAGTGTTTTCCCAACAGCTGTAGCTGTGGCTGTGGCCCTGTCACTGGGTTTAGTTGTCGGCTACGAGAGTGAAGTCGCTCACATTAACTGTTATAACGTGTGTTTATTTTGCGCTGAAAACTGACCCCACTCTGAGATGACACACCCAGATCTAGCTCATGTTGTTTTCAGCTGGTGTTAATCTTTAGTGTCAGCAGAACTCATCTGTGGACAGACGAGTCATAGACAAACCTACAGGTTTCTCTTTCTTTGTCATATGTATGTGTCATCATGCAGGTGTTTCCCAGCTTTTAACATATCCACAAAGTTACAGTTTAAAGTATAATCCGTTGTGTGAGACAGTCTTTGATTATTTATCGTTTATTTAGTAATTTTGCAATGTAATATAAAGCAATCTCAATAATGTTACCATTTGGGAGACAAATCTTTGTGCCATTGCATCTTTCCATTCATTCAATTATCTTATAATCTTGATTTTAAGATTGGGATTATGTAAGATTCTCATTTTTTCCACGTTATGCCCACTAAAATATGTAAAATGTCATATGTCGATGTAACGTGAAGTGATTTCAGTGGCTTTAGGAGTTAAAAACAATCATGTAATTGTGATGTGAAAATGTTATATTGTCCCATGCCAGAAATTATTTTTTCCTAAGAACTTGTAACAACAGTGTATGTGAACACTTTGTGAATATACAAAAGTAATATAGAAGCATAAATGTGTTGGAACTTGAGTCAACTCCCGCTTTATGTTTACATACACACACACAGAGTTTTGTGATGAAGTTGTATTTTGTGTTGAGCTGTGGCTGCTTCGTTTACCGATGCTCTTTTTTTGTGCGAAGGGTGTTACCTTTTCACTTATCAGCTCTTTTAGTTGTTTTGAGATACAAAGAGGGGGTTGAGTTGAGGGAGTAAAAAGCACAAACTTGGCATGTTTTCTGTTGTTGACATTTTTGTTAATATTGTTATTTGAGGAAAAGTGACTTCTTATTTAAACATGCAGCTTCTTGTGTCTTAAAGGCAAGAAAGGCCTTGATTAAACAACCTTAAAGTGTTTAAACTTGCCGTTTCATGCTTTTTTTAGGCCTATACTTTACAGCCCTCAGGTAATATTATTGTAATCTTAGCTTCGAGAAATCTGGGCGCAATGCAGACACTTGTGAAAACATGTGAGACCAGAACGAGAGAGACAGAGAATTGCCTTATGTCTTGTTTTCTCAAGTTAAACAGTGAATCCACTATCTTGAAGACCTAATGAGTGGGATTAAACAGGTGCAGACCCGATGTCCATACTATGGCTTTTTCAAGACTTTTGTAAACACTTCGCTGCATTTTTTAAGCTTGAAAATACATTTTCACTCTTTAATAATTTACAAATTATGTTGTTTTCATGAAACCCGATTTATGTGTGGGAGATTTTGTCATAACCTATAAGACAAGGTGAGTGAACACACCTGTTGACCACACCTTGAGGATAAACTCATCTTCTGCATCCCTTGCTTAAGTGTGGTGGATGTTTAAACCTGTGAGCCAAGTGCAAGTCCACCATATCACCATGAATGACATGCAGTCCGTCCCTTGTAAATGACTCAACACTAAATGATCACACCTATTTGAGTTAAACAAATTCAGGAAATGTTTGACACCGTCTTTGTAGGGCTGAGGCTTTTAAGCAGAGCCACATTTTGTTTTGGAACTGCTGGTGATTTTTTATGACCACATCATCCAAGTATTCAGTGTTTTCCCCACTGTACCGTTTAATTATTTCTTTCACAATCTGCTGTCTGTCGCTTTTCTGGAAAACGCCTGAAACAACATTCTGACCATCACAGGAAGTTCATTCTCTCTTGCAACATCCAGATAATTACAAGAGGATGTTGCCTCGATTGACATATTAACCAACATTGGCAGCTTTCTACACACCTGTAGACCTAGTATATAGTAAGGAGTGATGTCAGTTGGAGAAAGTTCTCTTGAGTGATGAACCCACCCCACATTCCTCCTATGAAGACTTTCCGAATGTTTATTCTTGTGCTTTAACTCAAGAAGGATTTGTCTTGATACATTTTCTGCATAGCTTAATTCCCTTGTTTTCCACTTGGCTCGTATATTAGAGCTCCATCTGCTTTTTATGATCAGTTTTTCATTTTCTGTCGAGGTTCTGGGTTCTTGGTGTGTAATGACACTGGAGTCGGAAAACCATCTGCTAATGATGTTGGCAGTGAAAGTGGAGGTTGAGGGCAGAAAGACTAGTGTAAGGCATTTCTACTGGACTTGTAAAGTGAGTGATTATGTGCAGGATAAGATGGTTATGTAGATAAGTGCATACCAGGTCGCCATCAATTGTCTGGAGTCTGTCAGCATGGAGTAAGAGAGGTTCATATATCTTGCTCGACTGTTGGTTAATTACAGAATAAAACTATGCATTTTTAATTTTTTGAAAAAGAAATTGAGCCAGTGGCGACCCCTAGAGAGGGAGAAGCCAAAAGACAAATGTATAAAATGTTAAAAAACAATCCGAGATAAGTTTAAAAGTAATATAGGCGGATAATATGAGCTGAGAGAAGATAATCCTTTATTGGTCTTCTGCATTGAGCAAATAGCCTTTTCTTTTTAAAAGTTAAATGGTGTTTTTCAAACTGCAAATACTATGGGAATTCCCAACTCTTTTTCAAGATCTGTGAATCACACAGCTACGCATTCTTTTTTCCACAGGAAAATTAATTACTTTAAAGGTAGAGTGCTTTTTCTTCCCCCCACGGCAATCAATTTCACATTCTGCCGTGCGGCAGATGTGATTGCTGTGTGTAGGACCAGTGATGAAGAGCAGTCCGTCCTGTTTCCTACAGGAAGAGGAATAACATTTGCAAATAGAGATAAATAAAGATAAATCAACTTTTTTGATGCATCAGTTCCCTGATTCACTGCGAGCATCCTGCAACCATTTCCCAGTAGCTGTTCACCTTAGTCACAGGCTAAATGTTGTATGTTTTTAAAAATGCAGTGATGTATTATGGCCACAAGACCAGACAATAGATGCTTTGTTTTTTCTTAAATAATTAAAACAAGCCGTCTGATTTTTCAGCATGTAACGTTTTCTGGTTTCTTTGCTTCATCACAACAAAGAAATCATCAAAGTGAATAATATTGGTTTGTGGACGAAACGAGACACAAGATGAGAAGATAATCATTTTTGAGGTTTAGGAACAACGTTGGACAGTTTTTAACATTTACTTTCATTACATGTACCCAACACCTAATCAGTTATACGCTTCTACAGGTTGACTTACGCTGGCCCTGTTTCTCTTAAACCAAATTAATTTTACTGTTAAAACCTGTGTGTTCATGTTGAAAAATATCCACCATGGTAAAGGTCTATTACACCAAGTTTATTCAAGACATACTTGAGGATTACATACACGTGTTGTATTCATTTCAATTGCAAATGGTCACAGATCAGTACTGTATATGCAGCGCTGACAGATTTGAAATCCGTCTTAAAGCCACCCTTTCACTAACACGCACTGAGAGTTTTGTGTCAGCCTCTGAAAGTATTCTTGTGTTCCCATTTACCGTACAGTATTTATAAGCTGGTGATAATGATAGGAGGATTTTACTGTGAACGGTGTTTACTCCTGCTCTCTTTATTATGTCAACTGTGCTAAAGCTGTTGGTCACGGTGTGCTCCGTTGTTCTGGGATGTAAATATCGCAGAAGGACTTTGACTTTTTAGGCTTCCCAAAATGTTAGTGCACTAAGGAGCAAGGTTTACAAGCACTGTGGGCTCATGAAGCTGTGATGGTGGGGAGATATGCTATCAGGGGATGTTGGATTGCTTTCGGTACTGTCATAGTTTACAGCTCTGCCAATTTTAATGTGTGATGGAACCACAGTCTCAGTGCATGGTGTAGGTGGTGTATTAACTGGAAAAATATATAGCAAGTGAGAGATAAGTGGGCAGTTGGGAGTTACTCAGCAGGAGTGAATAGATTTGTCTACGGATGCATACTGAGAGCTGAACTTCTCTTTCTGTCCTCCTTGAATCAGCACAGTGGAATGCTTAGCTAATGTGGTAGTCATGAATGTTTGGATAATATTGTATTCGCTGCTGAGAGAGAAGAAGATGTTGTGTGTTTCAGGCTTAACCCTGTCCGAAAAGTTTTTTGAATAACAATTTCATTGTTTGTGCACACTACAACATCATATTGTAATGTTTTGCCTGAGTCACCATTCTGACACTCTGGGAATCTGTGAAGATGGTGAAGATATATGTTTGCACCTTGATGTTTATTTATTGAGAAAGTGTCCAAAAAAGCAGCTCACTCAGTGCGGCTGAAGTAGGAAGGATTGTAGCTCACAGAGGACTTGGCTGCCTCGCTTCGTCAAAGACTCCTCTGTGCACTCCGCTGGCCGAGAGTTGTTAGTATGCACGGAGCAATTCGTGAAACATTCTCCCTTGTTTTTGTGCTATCCTCGTGTGTTTTTTAGAATACTTGCTCCTCGTCGTCACTGTCTTTGTCAACTGTTGCATCTTGACTTGCTGCTTCGTTGTTGTACGATAAACAAATTCCAATTGTTGTGCGCTCCAGGACATCCATTCTTAACCATGCGTATCTTCTGACTGTGGTGACTCAACTGGAATATGATGTGTTGGCCACAGGGAGTTGTAAGTTGTCCAGAATCCAGAGGCTCGGCTCTGCTGTCATATTTGCTAGAGAAGCTGGACATTTTCTGTTCTGCTGTGGCACAAAGTGGACAGGACACAACAAGAGTTCTGAATTCCAGGTAGGCATTAGTGAGGGAGCGTCACCTTGCCAGCAACAGAGTTTTAAGTGTGTCAAGATTAGGTTAGGTGTTTAAGTGAGGTAACTGATGATGAGAGAGATAGTTGCAGTGAGATAACTCCTTCTCAGATCTTTGGAATTTGGAAGCTTAGTATTGGGCCCCTGTTTTTTCCATTAGTAAAGGAGAGGAAATCCCCTCAGCCCGCACCCTCTGGTTTACTGAGAGAATGGGAGTAGAGCGAGATTGAGATTATCTGCAGCTCAGAGATGTTGAATTTCTACATGCACTAAATCAATTATCTCCTCACAGTGGAATTCATGTCTCAGTACACTATTTCACATTTGATCATGGGCCTAATAAAAGTATAAAAGAGTGTTGGTGATCTCTTGAAAAGAGTGTGGGTGATCTGTAACGTCCAATTGTAAGGAAATGGTCTATTTCTATATTTCTATCAGTTTCTGCCTGATGTCCAGATTCTCTGGCTCGGTCAGTTTGTCGTATATTTATATCGGAGTAAGTAAGTCTTGAGATGTGCAAGGAGGCAAAGCTGACCCATCCTCCAAAGGGAATCTCAGCAAATTCCCGTTTCCCCCTCTCTGTGCTGGTGTCATCTATATTTCAGGAGCTTAGCATCTAGAGTGGTCTGTCGAAATGTACCCCCTCCTCTTCATGACCTGACATCCCCTGAAAAGGACCACTATCGAGCAGACTGCAGCTCAATATGTGGGTCAGGGCTCAATATTTATTCACTTGAGTTTTCATTTTAACTCCGAGTGCGACTTGCAAGTAGTAATATAATATGACACACGATGCCCCCATCCCCAAAGTATCTGAACTTCCTTTGGAAAGTATGTGGTAAGCACTTTTCTTGTGCTAAGCCTTTCCTCATCCCCAGTTCATTAACTGTGATTGCTTCATTCATAGAAATGAAATTTGCTCCTAGTGTTCTTGAATGTGGGGAAGTGGGTAACGAGTGAATAATTTATATAGTGGCCTTGATGTTTAAGTGCTGAGTTTGACAGGGACCTTTCGTGTGTGTGTGTCAGTGTGTGTCGATATCCTTCCCAAAAGCCCTTTCACTGGCCTGGTTACTCATAACAAAGACAGGAAGAGCATAGGTTAGACTTCCCTTCCTGGTTAGAGAGAGTGGAACCTTGATGCTACATCCTCACCAACCACTGTTGTCCTACTCGAATTTGTGCTCAAGTGGAGGTTAATTAGATTTAACAATTAGATTTGTTTGGACTGAATGAGGAAATGTCCACAGCTGCACATTTATGTAGAAATCGTTTTCTTACTACAGCAAGAATTTGCAGTGATTATTTGAAACAACAGTGATTTTAGTTTTTTCCCCTCCTCAGGCATAGTTTTATTTACTAAAATGAAATGTTTACTTTCTGGGAAGAGCATATTATGATGCTCAGTTTTCCTATTAATGTGTCACTGCAGGAGGAGGGAAATGGGCTTTCTACATGTAGATAAAATTATTTGATAAAAGAGGGAGAAGGAAAAGAAGAGGTTGCTCTTCTTTTCAACAAGTGTCTATTATCACTGTAGCTCTCCTGGGTCTAACCTCAAGATTGCATTAGATAGTGTTTTTCTTTAGGGCTGCAACTCATTAATTGATTATTTTCATAATCAAAAAAGGGCCCACGGTTGGTGTAGTGGTTAGCACTCTTGCCTTTGCAGCAAGAAGACCCGGGTTCCTGGGTTCGAGCCCCGTTTGGAACAACTTTGGAACAAGGGTCTTTCTGCAAGGAGTTTGCATGTTCTCCCCGTGTGTGCGTGGGTTTTCTCCGGGTTCTCCGGCTTCCTCCCACAGTCCAAAAACATGCGATATGGGGATTAGGTGAATTGACCACTCTAAATTGACCGTAGGTGTGTGAGTGTGAGTGAATGGTTGTTTGTCTATATGTGGCCCTGCGATGGACTGGCGAACTGTCCAGGGCGTACCCCGCCTATCGCCCAATGTCTGCTGAGATAGGCACAGCACCCCCCGTGACCCTCTGGTGGAGGAAAAAGCGGTAGATAATGGATGGATGGATGGATTTAATTGAAAAAAATAATTAACAGATTGATTAATGAATCAGTCAGACCTAGTATTTATAGTATACATTTCATACATGGCATAAATAGAGCAACCTTCAGTATGAACGCTTATTCAAAGACTACAAAAAACAAACACATTTAATTTTAAAGCAGTGATACACTGACACAAGCATACTTATGGAAAGTACATTCAATTTCTGTAATGGTCAATAGGCATGTCTAGGTGAGATGATGGGCTTTTACTGTGTGCTGTACTGCAGGAACACAGGATATTGGCAGTTCAGAGAGACGAGGATGCATCCTCTGATCCCGACCCACAAGATTTCATTCTTGTCACATTTTCGATCATTGACTCGCAGCTATTGTCCATAACAATGAAAGGCGGAATGCCAAAGTCTCTGAAGGATGAAATGGGCATTAAAACAGCCATCATTGTCTGGTTTAATGATCATTTTAATGCGGTGTGCCATTACAGTCAAGCCAGACATGCTCTGTATTTAAGTTTTTTGCCAATATCCAATCATTTATATGGTAATGTCTGCTGATACAACTTAAATGGTCCTCGTTTTTCTGCAGGTTGTTATCCAATTGAGAAAATGACTAACATTTAGTGCATCCCTGACTCAAAGTAATATAATAGAGGAGGTGCCCTCTGTGGTCAATGATTATAGTAAACAGAATGGCAGGTGTGCTGTTTCCATCCATAGGCTGTGACAGTCGTCTTCTTCTTAAGCCCAGGACCCGCCGCCCTGATGGTTTGCCAACGGCAAATAACACTGACCAAGCATAGCGCACAGCCTCTGCAGGCATGTGTCGGGGAAAGAAAATGCAGTCGCACACTACAACAGACAAGCTACCAGCATGCATGTTCACCCCCTTTGTGAGAGGACAATACTTTCTTTTCCTGCTAGTCAAAAAGGAAAACTATAAGAACTATTCAGTGTTGGTTTATCTTGTTCAGTCCTCTCACAATCGTACAGACGTATGTAAACGCAATGTTATTCATGATGTGGTTGTATTTCTGTTTGAATGCCCAAATTAAATGAGGAAGTTATTGAAGTGGGTTGATGTATATGAGCTCCTTGGTGTGTACCCTCTTGGCACTGAGTCATTAGCTTGCTTCTTCATTTCTGTGTCTCTTCTCGTCTTCCGATTGTCTTAACAGCCAATCACGGCCATCTCTCTCCACAGCAATCATCGATTCAACATATTGAATTGATCACAAAGTTTGACCAGAACCATTGGTGCCCCAGGGAGGGCTTTGGACACTCGGTCAGAGTGGGCTTTCTTCTTCTTTAGTGTTTTATAGCAGTTGGCATCTGTATTACTGCCTCCTGGTTCTTTTGCCCACTTTAGCTGTATCTTTTACCCGTCTGTGACAGCCAAGACATGGCTTGCTGGTATTTCCAGTGTCATCACTTTGCTCTCTGTTGTAAGTTGTGTCTGACAGAGATGGAAGGTGTTGTGGGGTCAGGCGAAAGCTATAGACTCTCTAAGAACAGGCTGCTGTTGTAGAGCCGATAAATAACCAGTCATGTCTGTCTTCCATTGAATGAGTTTAGCACACGATGTCCTGCTTTAATGCAAGCCTAAATGTCGCCCTGCAGAGGAGAATGATAGCTTCATTACTACTGATCAGCTGCAATGACCTTTTGATGGCGAACTTTATAAAGATCTAGGATTCATGAGCAGGCAATTTGGCACATTAATGGGGAAGGGTGGGGGTTAGGATTCAAGATTTGTTGGAGCAAAGCCTAGTGCCTTGGCACAGCAAGTAACTGTCGCACTGAAAGCTGTTAAGTAACAACTGCCATCTGTCGCTGCACTTGTCCTCTGCACACTTCTGTTCTCTCTGTGTTGGGTTTATTTACTGTAGACACTATGTTTCCACTTTTGTCATTCACAGGTTGTGTCACAGAGTGCAGGGAAGTGTGTGTGTCTGTCTGCGTGAGTGTGTGAGACGGAGACGCACAGAAGAACCCAGCCATGGCGACCAGCAAAAGTAAAAACCAGAGCTCTTTGGCGCTGCACAAGGTGATCATGGTGGGCAGTGGTGGTGTTGGGAAGTCGGCCCTTACCCTACAGTTCATGTACGATGAGGTAAGTCAACAATTTAAAAGTCAACATGAGTCACCTGCTCTAACCCAGTTCACTTTTTCATTATACTGCATATCCATTGTTCTAATGTGAATGTCACTGGTAAATGAAGTAGTTGGTGGTTAATAGGTCTGCACTCTCTGTAACAGCTTCATATTTAAAGCTCTCTGACAGTGGTCTAGCAATAAAACCACATTTAATGCGATGCAATTGTAAGGAATGTTCAATTTGAAATGGTTGAGAAAACAGAGAAACTGCTGAGTGAGCATAAGGCTACATCCATAGTGTTATGTTTTCATTTAAGAATTGCATTTTCAGATAAACACAATCTGCATCCAGAAAAGTGTTTTAGCTCATTTGCAGAAGTAATTTCCATAAAAACATGTACAGTGTGAGTAGAGAGGAAGCTGATTCTGACCTTTTGCAGTTGTTTGTTTGGTTTGAGAGAGTGTTACTGACGAGGCAGAGCAATGGTGAAAAGTAAGAACAAAGATGTCTGTTATCAAACCGATGACAAGATGAAACCGAGAGTGTGCTTTAAGAGGTTTTCTTTCACAGCTGACAGTTGAGTTGTGGCTGATAAGAACCAGTCAGAAAGTGAATTTCAGAATGAAAGTGACTGCCTCATTGTTTCCAACAGTCCTGTTTGCCTGTCCATAATAAAGTAGATGTTTTCAAACAAAAATGGAGTCGGCAGCATTTTATCTGGAGCAGAAAGTGTGTGTTGTGTGTTTAAATGAAAATGGAGTTGCTGTATCCAAGACTCTGTGACAAGTTGCGGCTGGAGATGGTCACAGCTGGTCTCTGCTACCAAGCATATCTACAGTACATATGTTAAATAGTCATTATGTAATGTCTAATGTCCAAATGCATTTCCATTTTAGCCAAGCTGTCTCACTTGCTGTGTGAATGCAACTTTTCTTTTTGTGTCACAAAGAAAATGAATCTTTTTTTTTTTACTTTTCACAGTTTGTGGAAGACTATGAGCCCACCAAGGCAGACAGCTATAGGAAGAAGGTAGTTCTGGACGGGGAGGAGGTCCAGATTGACATCTTGGACACAGCGGGCCAGGAGGACTACGCTGCGATCAGGGACAACTATTTTCGCAGCGGGGAGGGCTTCCTACTGGTTTATTCCATCACAGAGCACGAGTCCTTCACTGCCACCGCTGAGTTCAGGTACTGAAGCAAGCGTGTGAATGTATGTTGAGGTCACAAACTTAGAGAAGAGAATAAATGGATTTAGACTCCAAGAGGAGGGTATTTTTGAGTGTTGTAGAATATATCCTTTGTAAGCAGGGGCCCAGAGCAGCCACTTAAATAGTCATGCCCCTTCAGTTTTTTCCCTTTGCTTTTGATCCGTCTGCCAACACCAGGTTTTGAATTAGTAATGCAAATCCAGGTAAGAAGATTGTTTTCGAGTACTTGCACTTCAGCTACGCTTTAATGGTCCAGTGTGTGTGAGTGTGTGATTGTTGAGAGTGGATCTGTTTTGATAGGATTTAGACGGCTTCTCTTCTCTTTCTCAGCATGAACAAAATGCTGAATGCATATTTTAGTCAGTAGCACTGTAGAATCCTCCAAAATGTTAACGAACTACTGCCAAATAGACCAAAAATAATGGCTCGATCAATTTTTAAAAGGTCATAGTTTGGCTATAGTTTTTTTTTTTTTTTTTTTACACACAACACAACAATGAAACATCACTCATTCATCCACATAAAGAGAGCCGGTGTAACGGCCATAAATACACAATCTGCTGTGTGCCGGCAGGGAGCAGATCTTGCGAGTGAAAGCGGAGGAGGACAAGATTCCTCTCCTGCTGGTAGGAAACAAGTCAGACCTGGAGGAGCGCCGGCAGGTGTCTGTGGATGAGTCACGGGGGAAAGCTGAAGAATGGGGAGTCCAGTATGTCGAGACGTCAGCCAAAACCAGAGCGAACGTCGACAAGGTGCAGCTCTACAAATGAATCTGTGATATATTTAAGGTTACCATGTATAGTGTCAGTATAGTGTTGTGTTTTCATATTTAGAGTGTTATCATTTTTATCACATTATGATTAAATTTGTATCGGTAAAATTCATGCTACTGCTAACACTATCGTACAATTAACATATTACAACTGTATTTGGGGAGTATTTAACTCATCTGTTATACATCTGCTCTTGGTCTCTGTCCCACATTTTTTCATTTCACCCCAACCGGCCAAGGCAGATGAGTCTGATTCTGCCAGAGATTTCTTCCTTTTAACAGAAATTGTGTGAACTATAGGGTTTCTCTTCTCATCTTCTAATAATATTATAAGGTCTCTGCCTTACTATGTATAGTGCTTATACTAGTAGCACTATACAAATGAGACTCAAATTTGTGTTTCCAACTTAACTGGTTCCTCTCATTTTTCTCCAGGTGTTCTTTGACCTGATGCGTGAAGTACGAGGTAAGAAAATGTCAGAAAACAAAGACAAAAATGGAAAAGGCAAGAACAAGAAGAACAAGAAGAGTTTCAGAGAGAGGTGCTGTTTACTTTGAACTCTTCATAGACCTTAATACGTCCCACAATACAACTGTGAAGTTGGGGAACAAAGCAAAGCGTCCTTGTAATTGTCATTCAAATGAAATGTAATCTTTTTTAATAGCTGTTTATAGTGTAGTGTCCTTTTATTATTATTTGTGTGTGTGTGTGTGTGTGTGTTTTTAATTGACTAAATCTGAGTAGCTGTTGGAAGATAACCACTGTTGTGACTGTGACTTGGATTACAGTGCTGGTAAAGCCAATGACCAAACTGCCACAGACGATATCTCTGCTGCTCAAGTCTCCACTGTTTAACTCAGTGATAATACTGCCTTTGACTTTGGTTCAGTGTGTTTTACAACAGATTTATTCTCAACTAAACAGTGCCCTTGAGTTCTTAACCCGATGTTAATTAATCTGCATTTTTTTTTCCCTCGCCATTGAACCATTGAGTTTATGTTGACCAATTTACTGTAACTCTAATGCTGGTCTCTGTCATGTTTGTAATCAGTGATGATGACGGTGACCTGTCTGTTTGAAGATGTCAGAATCATTCATTTCTTTGTTTGGAATGACTGTTGAAACTCTTTCACTTGTAAAGGCTGCTTTCAGTTTTGTTTTCCTGGTTTTCTGACCACAGAAGAATCATGAGAGTGTAATCAGAAGAGATGAGTTGCCACACAGGGCAATCTCTCTGACTCCATTAGTGGGCCTTACATGATTATCCCAAACCAGGCATTACTGCAAAGTAACATTTTGTCCTGATACTCAACATGATGGGAGCAATGTTTCCACTTGCACATCACATTGTTGTGGGTGAAATGAGCGGTGACTGAGACTAGACCTGTTCATGGTCCTACTCACTGCAGGTTACTGCCTGTTTCCTGTGAGACAGGCTCTGACAATCCAGGAGGCCATCATGCTTCTGGTTCTGATGTCATTATAATCGGTAGCTGCTTATACATTTTAACAATTCTGTTTGTTTGGGTATTTTTGAATAATATGCACTACATTGCCAATATCTAAGAAGTGAACTTCTTACTGACATGTGCCAACGAAAATGACAAAAAAAAATATTGCTTATGGCTGTACAGTATGTATATTAATTATTTGAGTGTATGTGCATCTACCAGAACACCTTACCACCTTTCTGTCTGTGTGACTGAAGCTTTGACCAGGGTGCCAACATCTGAACTGTGGTTTTATCAATCTACCATTGCCTAAAACATTCTTTGAAACGCGTTCCTTTTTTTTTTCTCTTTTACTTCCTACAACTGTGAGTGTACTTTCATGTCTCTGCAGTGGAAGTGCTGCTGAATAAATGCTTTCTCCCCCCTTTGTAATCACTGGATGTTATTTTGTTTGTGAGAAGTCTGAAAGCAAACTCAGAGATTGTAAAAAGGTTCACACTGAGCCATTTGTATAGTGAGTGTGAAGGTAGACATGAAACATGGGGAGGGGAGAGAAAAACGTATGACATGTACCGTAACAGCTTGTGATTTATATTTGAGCTAATTCATGAAAAAGTTTCAGTAAAAAGTGGATTTCACATATTGCCCTCCAGTGGATGGATGATAGTAATAACTTAGTAATATATATGTACTGTACAATTACTTTGGCATTCACCACCAAAGTGAGATGCCATGGTTGTCATTTCCTGAGGCATTCTATGTCCCAGTTTAGTCAAATAACCCACCAGTTACTCACTGCATTGATTGTTCCTCTCCCACCTAGGGACGACTGCCAATGGCTTGTTTTTCTTCAATTTGACAGTGATACAGCGCGATTAACCTTACATTCTTATCTGACACGGCAAAAGAATTCTGTAACATCATCCTCGGGACGAGCCAGTCGCAGGCTCTCGTCGCTGAACCCCCTCGGGACGGCTGAGTCAGTGGAACTCGTTTCACAATGTTGATTACACCACCGGCCATATATCACTTTGAAAACAGTTTTCCTGAGAAGAATAAGAGGAAGTGTCTCCCCTTTGTGTTGTGTTAAAGAAAGCGAATAGCGCTGACTTTTACTATGACCTCATATCCTGTAGGGTTCAATGTCACAAAGCGGCACTAACTTTGCGATCCAAATAGGAAACTCTTTTCAAACTTATTTCAGACTTATTTGTGCCTTAGTCAAAAATGATTTCATAGTGACCTAATTCTGCCTCTTTTTGCTGTATTCCTGCAGGGACGCATGACTTACAGTGATATTTCTATAACCTCCTGGGAACGGCGAGACCATCTTTTCCAGCAGTATTTCAGCATCAAGTCCCCTTTAGTGTCAACACTGAAATGTCCCTCATGTCCTCAAACTTAATCACCTATTTGTTGGCAATGAAGCCGCTCCACGCTCTGCATCTTAATCGCACCATAGATAAGAGTCCCTGTTCTTCGGCTCTTCAGGAGAGAATTGTATATTTACAAGTATTGATCGGATGGGCCAACGCTGGACGAATTCCTAAATTCAGTGTTGACCATTCATGGGCAAAAAGTTCAGCGGGAATTTAGACGGGCAACGTTAATGGCAGCCACATTCGCTGCATATTCAACATATTAATCCCCACAATCCGTGCCTCCTGTGACGCATACTAGGTTTGAAAGTCTGGCAGTGTTTCCACCACAGAAGTAAAACATGTCACAGCACTTACAAGCACATTTACCTGCCTGACACTCACCTCTGTGGATTTCCACTCTTCCCCCTGTACCCCTAAGTAGGCAGATTAGGTGGTCTGTTAAACCCACAGGAAGGCACTTATTTAGAAATATATGAAAGGGCAAATTGAGACAGCCTAATGACCGATGCCGTGTCAGTGGCACACTCTGGGGTCTTTTATCATTCTGCAGAGAGGGCCCCCGTCCTCCGAGTAACCCTCATTATACCAGAGCTAATGTTGGGGATGAGGATGTTCAAGTGATAAAGCACCATCACAATCCTTCATTATACAGAAAGAGAAACGGACTCGGTGGAATTGTGCTCGACCTGTAAGATAAATGCAACGGACAGAGAATAACTCCAATTTTAGCTCCTGTGCCACATCCTCCTGTCTGCATTCTACATCTCTGAGGGGAGAGAGACGTGTTTTTCACTCTCCGACCATGTGATGGCAGTGTTGGTTTTCAGTGGAGCCGTGCTGCTGAGATCATTAGTGATCTCACTGTGTTTGTCACAATAATCCAACAGTGATGATTTCCTCACTGAATGTTTTTTTTTTGGTTAAATATTAATTATCACCTTGGTAGTATAATGACCAGTTAAGCCCCTTATTTTTTCATTTTTTTCATTAGTATATTTTAATAAATTACATTAATTCCTGAAGCAAGCGACGTTAACTATATACTCATGTACATTATGTCATTTACCGAAAGAAAAAGGAAGAGCAACAGAACACGAAATCGTGACTGTCCACTTTCAACCACACAACAACCCAAGAAAACCATTTCAAATGGATCATACAGATGTCAAATAATGTCCATAGTCACCAGGAAGTATATTGCTGCTATTATCACTGTCCGAAAAAAAAAAAAAGCAGCTAGAAAACCTATCTGGAATGTCATGAAACATCGGCCAATGTGTCTCCTCGACTGCATTGTGCGGCTGTAATAGCCCAACGATCAGCAGCTCCACTCTACAGCACAAATGACCCGGCACTGGAAGAAGAAAAGCCTGTTTGGACCATCTTTTCTTTTCTCCTCCACCACTCCTGCCGTTTAATAAGAGTGAGTCTCTCCATCAGCCAATCCTCTCTCCCTCTGTGTGTGTGTGTGTGTGTGTGTGTGTGTGTGTGTGTGTGTGTGTGTGTGTGTGTGTGTGTGTGTGTGTGTGTGTCACAGTCACATCACCAACAGTGTTAACAATTATTGAAAAGACCACTTTAGTAAATGGTGAAGGATTAATGATCAAATCTTGAAGGGATAAGAAGAAATTGGAAAATTATCATTTGTAATTAACCCATTGGTTGTCAAAATGCGGCCCGCGAGCCAATGGAAACATTTCTGGTGGCCCGCGATGAATTACAGTTGATAGTTTTAATCCAGGAGTTATGAAGCTTGTTAAATGTTTATTGGACATTAATGGATACAGACCAATAAGTGTAAACTGTAGAACTGTAATCTGGTCATTAAAATGATTACAAACAGGATTTCTTTCTGTTTTTTTTCCCTTTGGCAGCCCTCAGTCCAATGTTAGGTTCCTAAATTGTCCCTCAGGTATCAAAACTTTGAGAACCCCTGATTTAACCAATCTTTATTACACTGTTCCTGATCCTGAACCTGGGGAGAACGGGGAGTCGGGGGGCTCTTGACCTGTCAGGGGATTCAAATCAGCATCCCTTTATTCAAACACACAATTCCCTTCCACTAAGCCACAGTCTGACCTTTAGCAGGGAAGCCACTCTTCTCTGGTGCTTAAGACACAAACTGCTTCTATATAAAACACTGGGAATCCTTTCTTAAGAGTCTGACTGTACATGTGTCAGCAGATATCAACTGATAAAGCTGATTTTGAAGATATTGCTGTAGATTTAAAAGTCAAGCGTGAAATACTCTCATGACCATCATGATAACCAGGTCGCCTGGATTTATTTTGATTTTTATGGCTGTAGAATTGTAAAAAAAATGAGTGTTTCTGCCCCTTATTGGATAAAGAACGACATTGTGACGCAGTGTTTTCAAAAATATAAAACGTGCAGCAGCATTTCCAGTGGACAGCTGCAGCTGTTTCCCCACACAACTCCGTGGGGCCTCGGGTTATTGGACTGTAGGAGAAGAGAGACTGGCGGTGTACACAAATTAGATTACCTCCTGTATCCAGTAACGCAGGAGACACATCGTCAGGCTTCGATGCTTAAATTAATGAAGGACCCAGTCTAGCAGGACTGATTGGATGTTAAAGCAAACAGTGTGAATTCGAGTGTGTCACGCAGCTCACGGCACAGGCTTCTGCACGTGTAGGTGATGTGTTCAATAAAGCTTTTCTCATCTCCCGTCGACCTGATCAGACCTGATCAGACGTTCACCCGGCCAAGCAACAACAACAGGACCTGACGTGACACCGTGTGTCAGGCTAAATCACGTCGTCTTCCCAAAATCCCAAATGACTCTAACATGCGTGCATCTATTTGACTTTTCTTTTCCCCTCACATATGCGGTTTCCAAAATCGTCACTCATTTTAAATCCCCGAGTCTCCTGATGCACATAATGCATGTTCCATTTTCATTTTGTCTGAGCAGACAAAAGAGAGAGAAAAAATACTGCAGACGAGTGCTATAAAAAAAAAAACGACAGAAACATTGTTGATTCTCAGTAAAATAAATGCCAAATGAAGGTTAGCAGACATGCATATTTGTATTTATACCGAATAATGCCTGAAATCTGTTTTGCTTGGACGAAACTCAAAGTATATCTGTCTCCCATATTTGCTTTTTAGAACTGCTATTCCCCTGCATTGAAATGAGCCGTTTTACACCAACCATGTTTCATCTTGAGCTTCTGTTTTTTCGCACCATCTGTTTACCATGCAGCTTCAAACAAAGCTGCATGGTAAACGTGATAATGTCCCACAATTCTACTGTGTATATATATTCGTTTTCATACACTGGATTATAAGTTTGGGCAGTGAACGCAGCGAGAACTGCAGAGTGAGTGAATTAAGCTGGGGACACACACACACGACAAGATGTTTTGCAGCACTAAGTTGTGGACCATGGGCATGGCACAGAAATCTGTCAGTGTGTGAGGGGTAAAGACACAAAGTGTGTGATTAACAACACAACTGCAAACACATGTTGCCAGCAGCCGATGTAAAAGAGTAGGTGGGACACAGGAAATGGCGTCAGAGGACGAAGACGACAGGAAGTAGCGGGAATATGAAGCTTAAACTGCTAATTTTGCGAGAGTTTGACGTGTGAAGTTGTCTTCATCTGGTTTGACAAATCGTCTCGTCTGTGTAGTCATTAAATTTGCCAGTCTTTCAGTTGTCGTGTTACTGTGAACTCCAAGTTTTCGGTCAATCGGTAACAAAATTGTGAAAGTTGTGGAGTGTGTCCCTAGTTTTAGTGTGAGTGCAGGATGCAAAGTACACATTCTATTTTGTTGTGTTTCTTGACAAACTAACAGTTTTAAAAGTCTGTATCTGTCGCCATGCATTGTGGGAAATATAGTTTATGGTCAACGCACGCCTTAAAGCAGCATAGACCTATTTTAACATAGATTTTTAAGACCAATTAATCACTCGCAGGCCACATAAAATGACGTGGCGGGGCCACATCTGGCCCCCGAGCCTTGAGTGATACATGACACGTGCTTTATAGTATGTCAAATATTATACCTTATCATATGAAGTCACATTTCATATGATTGTATCTGTGGTTTACAGAATAGTGATTCATCACCTCGACTGTCTGCCTAGAATAGAAGTTGCAGTTGTTGTTGTTCATTATGAAACACTTACAAGTGCCTTAAGATTAAATTAAGTGTTTACATGCTGCTTATAAATACTTAATAATGAGGTCAAGGTGTTGCAGATTATTTGGATTAAAGATTAATGTCTGCTCTCAGCCAGCATGTATTTACCAACAGCTGCATGCATATGCATAAAGAAGTTCCTTTTCTCTTCGCTGATTAGCTCAGGTATATATACAGTGTCTGGTTTGAGTGTAATTACTGGCACCAGATCCATTGTGGGTTAGTGTGATTAAATCTTTCACCACCAGCACCAGGCTGCCGAAAACAAAAAAAAACCCCCATAACAAAACAAACAAATCTGCCCCGCGGTGCACAGTGAACTGGATGGTCGGTTACTTTGTCATCTGCATCTGTTTACGCCGCAAAGCTCAGACACTCTGGATACTCCACACTTCCATTAAAAAAAAAATATAAAGTTTATTTTAAGAGGTTCAGCTCAGAACGTCGCTCTGGATTCTCAAACGGTCTCATTGGATTTTTTTTTTTTTTTTTTTTTAAGGCGTTTTTAGCTAACCTTCACATGGGTACATAATGGCAAATGACAAATGGCTTCATACACTCCCAAGGTTAGTGTACTTTTTCACAATGAAGGATAGTAAAGATGCCAGCGGTGATTTGCTGGCACTCTTTAGCGGAGTCTACAAGTGCCGTGAACTTTGTTGAGCCTTCATTTACCACCGAGTCGCAGCCACTGCGATAAATCTCCGCAAATGCAAGGTTTTCGGTTAATTTGTTGACAGAGTAATCAATCATCATTTCACACAAGAAGCTCCTCATCAGTCTCATCATTATAGAACCAAAGTGTGATGTGGCACAAGCAGCGAGGATGTAATTATGAAAGATCGCATAGGATATTTCATAGGAGGCAAATGTTTGTTTGCAACAATTTGTGTTCTCTTAAAAGGGGGTTTTATAGCTTCAAAGTTTATACCTTCATGTGAAGGCCCGACAAAGACGTAGTGTTACTCTGCTTATGCACAGCTGAGACTCTACAGCACCTGGAGGCCTTAGAGTCACTAATAATTGTAGTATTAATACTTATAATTTGCAGTTTTATTCAGTTGAATCAACCTGGGTAGGGTGCAATTTTAACTTTTCTGGTGCATCACTTTTCAGGATAACGGTCTGTTTTTTTTTTCCAGCTGGATTATGTTGGAAGGAGAGAGAGTATGAAATGTGACTTGTATAAAAAAAAAAAAAAAAAACACATTTCTATTTTCAACCATGGCTGCACATGAAATGGTGCAGCAGTGGCACCGTTTGTGCCAGTATTTTCAGAACATCCACAAAGGCGACAAGGTCTTATTATCCTGCAAACTATTTGGATTGACCTTTAAAATCGGCACACTTAAACGATAGAAATAGATCGAATAAAGTGCAGAATAAAATGGCGGATGTACACAAGTGATCTGCTGATTATCGCTCCGAAGGTGATGTGCTGTCGCGAAGTGTATATATAAAAAAATCCAAGCGTAAAAATGAACAAAAGGAGTTTTTTTAATAAATCAAACTAACCAAAAAGTATAACTCAAAACAGGTAAACAGAGCATAAAATAGAGCATCTCTCTCTCTTTCTCTATCTATCTATCTATCTATCTATCTATCTATCTATCTATCTATCTATCTATCTATCTATCTATCTATCTATCTATCTATCTATCTATCTATCTATCTATCTATCTATCTATAGTAGTACAGTAACTCCCTCCATACTATTTCACCAGTTTGCAAAGTTAGAGTTAGAAATAGAACAATAGAGAGGCAAATATTACGTAAAACAAATAAATAGGCATGAAATAATAATAAAAACTAGATAGATTTTGAAGCATTGGAGCAAATTCGCCAAAAAACGCCTCCGTTTTCGTGTTCAATCCAAAATGGCGGCCTTCCTGTAGGATTCACAGGACACTTGTCATCGACTTTTATTTAAAGCTCAACCTAATGAACATGTTTACCAAGTTTCGTTCATGTACGTGAAACCCGACAGTCCATCTAGCACTTTTTTGCATCACTCTTTAGCCCCTCCCACTTCCAATTTCCCACGTTTTTTTCACCAAACCTTTTAAATAGGTACATTTTCACCAGGCCTGACGCGGTCGCAAAAATGTGTGAGTTTTTGGGGCATGAGAAAGGCCTCAAAAATGCGACTAATTTTATTCTTGTAGAATTGATATTAAAAAAGAAAGAAAATCATATAAATCTGTCGTGGAACCCGATTCTCCCGCGGTAAAGAAGCGAACAAAGTGACCCAGCGTCGCCCTGTGGCTCGTTCAGATTAGACTGAAAGCGGCTGTGTTTGCCCCCATGATGATATCTGGCAGTATGCTTTCAGAACCACTATAACTCATGTCAAAGGTGGACGGTAGGCTTGAAAGTAATGATTCATTAGGAGCTATTTATAATGGAGAACAGCGGGAAACAGGAGCGCTGCTCACATTTACCTGCATGAGGTGCATGGGCAATAATTGCATCATGAAAGTACATTCTTCTGTGTGTGTGTGTGTGTGTGTGTGTGTGTGTGTGTGTGTGCGCCTGCCATTAAAGGATTGTGAATTCCATTTGAGCCCATGTGGCTGTATGGGGTGCATTGTTATGAACCTCGAAAACAGCAGGTCCTCTCATGCTGTAGGTGTGATGCTGCTTCACTCGCCTGACAAGTATAAATACACCAGAGCAATAACAGCAAAAGTGATTTCTTTTGTTTTGTTTTGAAGACGTGCAACAACTTCCAAAAAAAACCTGTCCCAAAAAATTACGATGAAGTTCACTGTAGTTTTGTTTCAGCACTGCATGTCGAGTTACGTGAATTCTAAATGAAGTGACTTGTCCAATGCACACCATTCATTATATGTTCATCTGACATGTCTTGTGTATTTCTGTGCATTTCTCACAGGCAGCGAGGTTTCACTCCAGGCTACATGTACAATCTGCGGCGCTTAAATTATCGTGGAGGAAGCAGGTTTTCGCCGTATTCATCCATTTTTAATGCGCTTTAACGAAAACGTGTGAATGGACCTCGCGTGTTGTGTTTTGCTCGGGAAGCGCTGACCCAAGCGGCCGCCGTGGGATTTACCTGAAGTTTGGCTTCGCTGCAGCACTTTCGATCACCATGCTAATCAGCCGGGCTTTCTGTTTCACGGTTGCGTTGCTGCTGGATGGCCTTTTGTACAGCAACACTGCAGTCTCCCTTAGGTATTAGGATGGACTGTATGAAGCATAACATTTACATATCATGTGCAATGAGGCTGGGAAATTAGGTGTCCATTATGTAGCAATGGGCCATGTATAACTAAGCCATCAAACGCTTATTCAGATTAGATGTTGCTCTTTCCAAAGTAAAAATACTATCTTTCTCAAGTCTCATAGGATTCATCTGCAACCTTCTGCTCTCCGTGTACTGTAATGTCCAAAGTGATTTATCTTTTCTCTTGGTTAGGAGCATCAGCGCGGTTCTGTGGCATATAAGAGAGTCAAGGACTCAGATTAAGTCAAAGATGCAGCAGTGATAGCAGCCTTGTGTTTTTTGTTCCGTCTCTGCAGTATCCTGGTCACTGCCAATCAAACCCAGCCAAAGGCTATGGTGATGTTTGAGAGGAAGTAAAAAAAAACAGCAACAACAGCAACAGCACACAGCTTCTGTAATATTTGTATTTTCTCCTTCAGATTATTTAGATTTAGCTCCTCTAAACACAAACCCTTCTCAAATCATGCCAGAAAAACAAAGTCACACTCATTTAGACTCAGCTGTGATGTGTACCTGTGACCCAATTAGCACTTATTTTATTGCGATGCAGCGAGACAATAAGAGATTAGGCTACTGTCAGGCTGTGAACTGAAGAAAGTGCAATGCGAAATTTAAAAAAAAAAGACAGAGCATGAGTTGTTGTTTGTGTGGAATTTTTAATTAGAAGCTAAAACGTGCTCCATTTTCTTCATGTTTTTCTCTTTAATTTCATTTTTTAATTCAAGTCTTAGCAATTCTTGATCTATAATGATTCTCCACAGATGAAATGTAGTGTTATACACAATTTGCGCGAGAAATATGCTAAATGCAGGTGCTTAGAAAGCCACCAAAGAATTTCAAATATACTAAGTATAGCAGCACTATTTTCCCCTTGAGAAACATGTTGGGAGGTTAGGACAACAGAAGAAGATGTATTTATGCAGGGCCGGCCCAAGGCATAAGCGAACTAAGCCACTGCTTAGGGCCCCGTGACCACTAGAGGGCCCCCAAGAGCAATTAACTAAAAAAAAATCTAAATAAAAGTTTGGATTGCTGTAGTTTATTTAGATTTTTTCTCCCCATTTTTACCAAAGCCTTTTCACAGTTTTTACATAGTTGTCAGATGTGATTACTTAACTTTATATTTTATTTATAAACCATTTTTATTACCTTGTTCCGGGTGCCTCTGTTGATTTACATTATTAATAAGTTTGATATGTATTTGTTTATTTTATTTAATGCTGTGTTTTTTACATATAAAAGTCAAATCTTTGTATTACAGCAATGTATTTTAACCCCCCTATAATATCCTAATATTTTATTTATAAACCGTTTGGTTTTATGTTTGTGATTCTCTGTGTCACCAGTAGGGGAGTTGCTGAGTTTGCCAAATATTAATTTAATGATTTTTCTGTAAGTTTGCAAATCTGGTGTCTGCTTCCATGCAACAAAAAGTTCTCACATTTAGTTTTACAAGTGTATTCGTATCGGTGACAGAGTAGAATAAGTAGAATACCTTTAGTATAGTAGGTGTGTGAATGATCAATAATCATTATTATTAGCAGTAACAGAGGGCCCCAAAATCAAATTTTGGTAAGGGTCCCATGGCTTGGGCCGGCCTTGTATTTATGAAACAGGACCGTATGATGAGATGGCTGCATTGGATTTATTGCAGCAGTATTGTGGTTCTTAAAACCATAAATGTTGTATTTGAATTAGGGTTGTTGTTTTTTTTCAGCCAATCAGCTGCTCCACAGAGGACACACATGGCTAATTAATATGCATTAGCCGCAGCTGCGAGGCTGCCGCTCCTCACTGTGACTGTGCTTCGAGAAGCTGTGAGAATTTTCACCGTCGAATGAAGATGGACAGTGAAATATTATACAGAAAAGCTAAATCGTGTTTGTTCGTCTTAACGAAGACAAGAGGCTTCTGGTCATACCGACGCCGGTTAGCATTTAAGCTAGCGAACGCGTTAGCATAAAAGTTAGCAGACTTCATCGTCTTTCTCCAGAACTTTCTCCAAAGCTTGTGTCCAACAAACGGATGGATTATTTAGTGACAGAAACAGAACCGGATATGACAATAACTGGACACCTCAAGGAGAACAGACACAGTAGTTATGGCTGAGATGACGCCAGCACCTCTTGTTAACGTCCTATCTGCTTTTGAGGTGAGTTTTTAATTAATATTGTTAATCGACATTATGTTGGTGTTCATTCGTAGTCACATACAGGGGTTAAAAAAAAAAGTTTTTTCATGCTAGACCAGTGTTGTCAACTGCTCAGTTAGGAAAGTCTATTGGCTGTGCTAAAAGTCGCTCGAAGTCAATGGCCGTTTCTCAATATCCATACTTATGCGTATTTGTCCGTACTTGTGAAAACGTCATCAGCCTCAGTCCAAGTTCTGTTCCAATTCTCAAGAACGCGAGCAGTGAGTACGGTTTTCATACCCGGAAGTGTTCTCGCTCAGCCCATTTTACCAAGTAAGCATCTGGTGGTGACCATGGAATACATCCATGGTGGTGACTTGAGCGTACTTGGGAAAGCCATATATCCCAGAATGCATTTCGGCGGAACACCGCAGGATAAATTACTAATATAAACCTGAAATAAATATTTCCCGGAACGCAGTTTTAAAGTCATTTGAGGTGAGAAATTAGTCATATAGAATCCAATCATGTGGTTTGTGTATTAAGATATGACGTATTTATAGTATGACAGCGGTGCTGTCGGAGGTGATCAGCTCCGCCTCTGCGGACGGTCGGTGCGCACAGTACCCGGCACAAAGCAGCGTTACCTCGGCCTGTCCTGATGAAATGATCCGCTGGATCAGACGGCTCCGTAATTAGGTACTTGGTGTGATCGATAGATTTGTTGTTGACATGTTGATTTGTTTTTAATGTAAACGTCTTGACCTGACAGTGTGAACGTTTGTATAATACTAATGTTAGATTTATATATATAAGTCGCACTGTCATTGTATATGTATTTAAATATAATGGACACTATAATATTTAAATACATATATACACATATATATATGTGTTTGTGTGTGTGTGTGTGTGTAATATATTACTCTACACTGCTCTAATTTATTATATGTATTTCCCACATGGCACTGTATATTTTAATAAACATGAATCAATATAAGTTAAATATTTAAAATGTTAAAATAACAACAATATATACATTTATTAAAAGTATTTTATATGTTCATTCATCAACACTGCAGGTGGCGGTAATGAGGCTTAATTGCTTGGCACCACCTGCCATTCAAACAGTAGAACAAGGAAGTGCATCGCTGTTCCAATTGAAGAGATCGTACTTGTGTACTCCTGTACTTGGCGAGTATGTACTCCAGTCGTACTTCTCAAGTATGTACTTCCCAAGTATATATCTATTTAAAATAACTATAAAATAAGCCTCTTCATTTATGTGGACATGTCACACTAATCCACTGCATGTTCCCTCCACGCCTTGCCTCTGCTGGAGCACGGCATGTCATCAGTTGGTTGTAACCCGCACAACATGCTATTTTGTCAACGATGGACATCCAAATATTGTGTTCATGCCTCAAACAGGAAAAATACAGAGATTTTTAATTGAATGTGAGTGAGTGAGGTGTTGTGGAATTAATCAAGGCAATAGACATTTAAGGAAATATGCATGTCTAAATTCCTGCAGAGAAATGAATAATATTCTTATCTATTGTGGACCACAACACATGAATGTGACGAAAGAACCCATCAAAGCAGTCTTTTAAAATATGTCTCCCTAATCATGTACCTGTTTGGAGCCAAACTGAGAAGCTAATGTGTGTGCTCCTTTTTAGATATTTGGCAAAAATGTCCCTGAGAAGAAAAAGACATTGAGAACCTCCAAGTCACTAAATGGTAATGTGTTTTGCTGCTGACAGAAACAGTAGCGAGAAACTACAAACCCAATGAATTCTGTCATGCACACAATGGGGGGAAAAAAAACAAACAAACAATTTTGGCTCTGGATAAAAGCTGCATTCTTCTGTTGTTCTCACTCTATATTGCAGCTCTCTATTTAATAAGTGTGACAGATGGATTTCTGATTTGGAAAGTGAAAAGAAGAAGGTTTATCATCACTTTGAGGTAGGGTGTGAAAAGAGTCAACTAATTCTATATACAGATAATAAGGAGAACAACAAAACATGCAACACAAAATACTAATGGATCTCTAATAATAATCATTATTTGAGGATTAGAAGCAGCGCTACACAATGCTGCTGTGCAATATTTTGAGGTAACAAAAAACCCTAAAAAGTGCACTTTAATGGTGAGCAATAAAATATCCTTCTTTTCTTTCTTTTGATGGCAAGAGGAAAATGAAAAAAATACAGTATTTTTCCCTCCCCTTTGTTTCCTAAAGTCGCTAAAGGGACAAAGACAAACGCGGCAAAACAAACAAGAGCAGTGGGCGCTCAAGTGTTTTTATACACTATATCGTGAGTGTGACATTAATGAAAAGAAAGAAAGTTATTCTGAAGTGCTCCTCACCTTTCTTTATCCAAGGGGATAATTGTTCACATTGGTGGACACTAGGGTTGGGAATCTTCATCATCGAAGCGATACGATATGCATCTCGATACACTGCCAACGCTTCGATACATTAACGATTCATGAAATTTACCAGTGATACGATGCGATTCTCCCACCTATTACGATACAGTGCGATACAGTACGATTTAATTTTAACACAATGCGATGCAGTGTGATACGATGCGATGCAGAAGAAAATGATACTATCGAATACATAGTAGTTCTCAAGTTGTGGCACTTGAAGCATTAAAGCTGGCTGTGATTTTATTTTGAAACATAGGAAATACAAGATCAGAGAGAGCTGGAATGTGCTGAGACACACTGCTTTGATGCAGAGACCATGGATTGTTCACAGGTATCTCTGGAAATGATACAAGTATAATCTTTAACAAAAATCTTATGTATGAGCCTAAATGTGTTATACCGTTTGCTACCAGTAGATGGCACTAAGCAACTAGTGCATACGTTCTTGTTTACAATAAAAGAAGCACTGAAGAAGTGAGTGAATGTGTGTGCGTAGCTCTTTGTGTAAAAGTGTTTACATATTGACGTAAACGAGAGCAAAATAACAACAACTCTGTCTCGATGGGGTTTGAGAAACATTTAAGTCATGTCGCCGCTTCAGGTAAGGAGTTAAGTTTGTTGTGCTGCTGGTGTAGTTAACAGCGTCACGGCACAATTTACATATCGCATTTGATTTATCCAGCTCTCCACCACACTTGTAAAAGCCGAAACTTTTCCACACACTTGACGCCGACCAGCGAGTTTATCACGTCAGGTTGTTCCTCCATGTCCCTACCATCTCTGACCTGACCCGCTGCCTCTGGCTGTGGAGACAACTCAAACCAGAAATAGACCAGTTTTTATAGTTTATATACGTTTATAATAATAGATATTATTCGGTTTATATCAATGCAGATGTTTTAGATACGATACATCTCGAGTTCATTCAGATTTTGACCCGATGCAGACGTTTGACATCGATGCAACCGCATCGTATATGTTCATATCGATATACCGATGCAAATCGGTGAATCTTCCCAACCCTAGTGAACACATGCAGTTCTAGAACTCACAATGTTATGTCCGGTGCCAGTGCTTGCAGTATTGTGCCCTTTTTGTAATGATGCATACTGCATGATAAATTACTTACATATAGCACCTATAAAATGTTCGCAGATGTTTTCATATTTGACCTTCCTCCAAACAAAACACCTACTCATGTTTTCACAGGATAAACACATACAAGTAGACCGCGAGGCCGAGAGACGACTGTGACTTTCAGAGTTTTGACTTTATTAGAGTCAGTATTTTAGCATTCAGAGATACACAGGACACACAGGTTTTAGAATGTTACCCATCACTTTACGGTGACCTGTCTAGGGTGTTACCCCGGCCTTTCACACTGTGTCAGTTGAGATTGGCACCAGAAGCTTTGCGATGGATGGATGGACTTTGACATCTTGAAAATGAGCATTTCTGACTGCATGTAGGTGGTTTCCTGCTTCTCTCTCTAAAAAAAGCAGTGTTGCTTTTGGATTGTTTCCAACTGTTGTAGTATTTTTGCTCAGTGGCTTTGAATATATTCAGAACACTTATTGTGCCGGACTTATCAAACTTTCAAAATAATAGAACAAATACTGTACAGCACTTTAACATCAGGGATTTGTGAATTTAGGATATTGACCTTGACCACAACTAAAATGTATTTCTACACTAAGTTACCCAGAATGATTAGATATGCATTTAAATCTGTTAAAAAGTGAAATCTGTCATTTATTTTATATTACACACACATGTATACCCATTCACATTTTGAAGCCCTTATTATATTTTATAGTTTATTTTAAATAGATAAATCTGCTATTCTTCACTCTGTAATGACAATATAGACATGTAAATGTATTAAAACGTTTCTCACTTTGCTTTAATGGTCCTTGAAGTGTAGAAACTAGAACTTGTGTGGAAAGCACACGTTCCAAACTGAATCGATTCGACAAAGAAGCGCACCGACTTGTGTCCTATGTTTCACACTGGGAGGCAGATGTTGGCAGTGAGAAGAGAACAGTAATGCATTCATTTACAAAGCGACTCCTTGGCAAACTCTTGTCTTATCAAATTCACGCTGCACTCGGTCATACAGTGATCTGCTTCTAATGGAACACTTTGCAACATGCAAAATCAAGCTTACCTTGACTGTTTTTGTGGAATTTTTTATGTATTATTTATATGGAGTTATGTCCAGGCATGAAATCCAAGACTCTCCAGGGTGCACAAGAACCTGAGAGGAGGCAGACAGTCACTTAGAACAAGTCCCGCTGTTCTTGATTGACCCAGCCATAGCCAAGACCACTCCCTCAGAACATCATTGGAGACACCTCAAGATTGTCAATTCACAAGATTTTTTCCAACCATTTGACTGTCCTGCAAAGGATCCATCAGGAAAAAATAGATATACTAGCTGAGTCCAAGTTTGCCCATGTTGGACAAAATGAATTTTTACAAAGTAGTGAAATTAAATTGTTTGGTTTGGTGAAGTTTTTGATTTTTGATCAACCTGAAGACCACTAAAAGAGTATAGGATTAAAAACTATTGATGGAATCAGTTGTTAGTCCAATACTGGTAAAAATCACTGGATTAGCTAGTGTCCTCAGCCCTTCTTAATGATGAGGTGTTTCGATATTCTTGTATCTCCTTCCAGATATATATATGTATACTTTCATAGTATTGCTTGCTCAAAGCTTTTCCTGAAAACACACCCAGAGCAAAAGTTTTTTTATATTGATGCTTTTTCATTGCAGACATCTCACACACTGTTACATGCCACCATAAACGCAAATACTGGTTTCACTTCAGAAATTGTATGATGCTGTATGGACTATTCAAATTCAATGTTTCCTGTGGTTTGCAGGTTTATAAATAAATAAACCTGGTAACAACCCAGTCTTTGGGAAAAACATTTTGGACGACATATGACTTTTTAAAATTTTTGGACCAATTTTTTTTAAGTTTTTTGGACGACATACCGTGGTATGACTTTTTTTCAAGTTTTTTGGACAACATATGACTTTTTTCAATTTTTGGACATTGAGGTCGACGACATAGTATGTTATGATGTTTTGTTTACATTTTGAGCTAAAAAAAAGTTTTCAAAAAATGTTTCCGATTTTGGATGAAATAGTGTAGTATGAGATTGAGGTAGACGACATATAATCACAACATTGTATTTAGCTCAGATGGTAGAGCACCCAACAGGCCCCATGTGTTGAGGCTGTAGTCTAGCCGCAGGTGACCCTGGTTCAAATCCCACTCCAAGCGGTCTTTCCTGCATGTAATTCCCCACCTCTCTGCCTCCTGTCTCTCCCAGGAAAAAAATGTATTTTTTTTTTTTTTTACAATTTTGGACGACATAGTATAGTATGTCGTTTTTGTCAAATTTTAGACTAACATTTTTTTCTTTTCAAAAAAACTTTCAGATTTTCGACGAAATAGAGTAGTTGAGGTCGACTACATAGTATAGTATGACGCTTTGGTCACATTTTGGGCAAAAAAAAGAAATTTTAAGAAAATATCCGAATTTGGACGACATAGTATAGTATGTCGTATTTGTCAAATTTTGGACCACAATTTTTTTTCAAAAAAATGGTCAGATTTTGGACGAAATAGTGTAGTATGACATTGAGGTCGACAACATAGTATAGTATGACGTTAAGTCACATTTTGGGCTAAAATAAAAAATTCAAAACATTTTCCGATTTTGGACGACATAGTATAGTATGTCGTTTTTGTCAAATTTTGAACCAACATTTTTATTTCAAAATAATGGTCAGATTTTGAATGAAATAGTGTAGTATGACACTGAGGTCGACAACATAGTATAGTATGACGTTTAGGTCACCATTCTACGGGCACTGTATAGCTCAGATGGTAGAGCAACCGACCTATTCATGTGTTGAGGCAAGATCCCTTACTGTGGCCAACACTGGTTTCGAATTCCAAACCAAGCGGTCTTTCCTGCATATAATTTCCCACCTCTCTGTTTCCTGTCTCTCCTCCCCACTATACTATCTATTATAAACGCCCAAAAATATTGTCAGATTTTGGACGACATAGTATAGTATGTCGTTTTTGTCAATTTCTGGACCAAAATTATTATTTTTTTAAAATGGTCAGATTTTGCATGGAATAGTGTAGTATGACATTGAGGTTGACGACATAGTATAGTATGACGCCTTGGTCACATTTTGGGCTAAAAAAAATAAAATAAAAAAAATAAAATTTTGGACGACATAGTATAGTATGTCGTTTTTGTCAAATTTTGGACCAACATTTTTTTTTCAAAAAAATGGTCAGATTTTGGACGAAATAATGTAGTATGACATTGAGGTCGACTACATAGTATAGTACATGGGTGTCAAACTCTGGCCCGCAGGCCAAATTTGGCCCGCCGTGTAATTTCATTTGGCCCTTGAGGCAATATCAAATTAACATTAGAGCTGGCCTGCCGGTATTATTATACACTTATCTATGTGAGCAACTTTTCTCCTCAATGAAGATGACGAAAACGTCTCACAGGATACGTCTGACTGATGAACACCTTCGTTCGATAATGAAGGTTGCCTCAGCTCAAAGCCTGAACCCCGACATTTATGAACTAGCATCCAAGAAAAGATGCCAGGTATCTGTCTTGGGCACATCAGATTAGATCAGTGTGACGCAAACTGAGCAGTAAAAAGGCCTGAATGGTTGATTTATTCATTGTTATTTTATTTTCAAATTTATTAGCTTGTGGAAAAAGTTAATGTTGATATTTACCTCAGAAGGCTGCAAATAGAATAGAGGCATTAAATGTTTTATTTAATATGCCATTGATGTTTTTTCGTTTGTTTTTTGAAAGTTGATTTTGCACTTTTAAGTTATATAAGCGTTGCTTGTTCCATATTCAGTGTTAAAGCAAATCAGTGTAGCAAACTGAGCAATAATTAACATTTTATTCATGCACTTTCTCTTGCTACTTCAAGGCTTGAATGTTTGATTCATTCATTATTGTTATTTTATTTTCAAATTTATTATTAGCCTGTGGAAAAAGTTTATTTTGATATTTACCTCAGAAGGCTGCAAATAGAAAAGAGGCATTACATTTTTATCCATCCATTATCTACCGCTTATCCTGTATTTAGGGTGCATTCAAATTTTATTTAAATTTTATTTGATATGCCATTGATATTTTTTAATTATTATTATTATTATTTGAAACTCGATTTTGCATGTCACTATAAAGTTATATAAGCCTTGCTTGTTCAATATTCAATGCAAAACTTGTTTGGTTCCCTATTAAAAGGTTAATTTGTTCAACCTTGGCCTGCGGCTTTGTTCAGTTTTAAATTTTGGCCCACTCTGTATTTGAGTTTGACACCCCTGGTATAGTATGACGCTTTGGTCACATTTTGGGCTAAAATAAAAAAAAATAAAAAAAATCCAATTTTGGACGACATAGTATAGTATGTCGTTTTTGTCAAATTTTGAACCAACATTTTTATTTCAAAATAATGGTCAGATTTTGAATGAAATAGTGTAGTATGACA
Source organism: Microchirus variegatus (assembly GCF_963457635.1). Lineage (NCBI taxonomy): Eukaryota > Metazoa > Chordata > Actinopteri > Pleuronectiformes > Soleidae > Microchirus > Microchirus variegatus. Next base: position 11,850,784 of record NC_139823.1, read on the forward strand.
CTGAGGTCGACAACATAGTATAGTATGACGTTTAGGTCACCATTCTACGGGCACTGTATAGCTCAGATGGTATGGGCTAAAAAAACTAATTTCAAGAAAATTTCCGATTTTGGACGACATAGTATAGTATGTCGTTTTTGTCAATTTTTGGACCAAAGTTTTTTTTTCTAAAAAATGGTCAGATTTTGGATGAAATCGTGTAGTATGTCATTGAGGACGACTCTATAATATAGTATGACGCTTTGGTCACATTTTGGGTTAAATAAACAAATTTCAAGAAAATTTCCGATTTTGGATGACATAGTAAAGTAAGTCGTTTTTGTCAAATTTTGGACCAACATTTTTATTTCAAAATAATGGTCAGATTTTGCATGAAATAGTGTAGTATGACACTGAGGTCGACAACATAGTATAGTATGACGTTTAGGTCACCTGTCTATGGGCACTGTATAGCTCAGATGGTAGAGCACCCAACCTATACATTTGTTGAAGCAAGATCCCTTACTGTGGCCAACACTGGTCTCGAATTCCAAACCAAGCGGTCTTTCCTGCATATAATTTCCCACCTCTCTGTTTCCTGTCTCTCCTCCCCACTATACTATCTATTATAAAGGCATAAACGCCCAAAAATATTGTCAGATTTTGGACGACATAGTATAGTATGTCGTTTTTGTCAATTTCTGGACCAAAATTATTATTTTTTTAAAATGGTCAGATTTTGCAAGAAATAGTGTAGTATGACACTGAGGTCGACAACATAGTATACTACGACGCTTTGGTCACATTTTGGGCTAAAATAACAAATTTCAAGAACATTTCCGATTTTGGACGACATAGTATAGTATGACGTCAAATCATTTCACTGTATAGCTCAGATGGTAGAGCAACCGACCTATTCATGTGTTGAGGCAAGATCCCTTACTGTGGCCAACACTGGTTTCAAATCCCAAACCAAGCGGTTTTTCCTGCAAATAATTTCCTGTCGTTTAAATAGTGTAGTATAACACTGAGATCGACAACATAGTATACTACGACGCTTTGGTCACATTTTGGGCTAAAATAACAAATTTCAAGAACATTTCCGATTTTGGACGACATAGTATAGTATGTCGTTTTTGTCAAATTTTGGACCAATTTTTTTTTCAAAAAATGGTCACATTATGGACGACATAGTATAGTAGGACGTACTACATAGTATAGTATGACGTTTTTGTCAAGTTTTGGACCAAAAAAACGTTTTTCCAAAAAATGGTCAGATTTTGGACGACATAGTATAGTATGTCGTTTTTGTCAAATTTTGGACCAATTTTTTTTTCAAAAAATGGTCACATTATGGACGACATAGTATAGTAGGACGTACTACATAGTATAGTATGACGTTTTTGTCAAGTTTTGGACCAAAAAAAAGTTTTTCCAAAACATTGTCAGATTTTGGACGACATAGTATAGTATGTCGTTTTTGTCAAATTTTGGACCAATTTTTTTTTTCAAAAAATGGTCACATTATGGACGACATAGTATAGTAGGACGTACTACATAGTATAGTATGACGTTTTTGTCAAGTTTTGGACCAAAAAAACGTTTTTTCCAAAAAATGGTCAGATTTTGGACGACATAGTATAGTATGTTGTTTTTGTCCAATTTTGGACCAATTTTTTTTTCTCCAAAAATGGTCACATTTTAGAGACATAGTATAGTATGACGTACTGCATAGTATAGTGTGACGTTTTTGTCAAGTTTTGGACCAAAAAAACGTTTTTCAAGAAAATTGTCAGAATCAAAAACGACATATCAAACACACATCAAAAACGTATGTCGTTTTTGTCCAATTTTGGACCAAATTTTTTTTCTCCAAAAATGGTCACATTTTAGAGACATAGTATAGTATGACGTACTGCATAGTATAGTATGTCGTTTTTGTCCAATTTTGGACCAAATTTTTCTTCTCCAAAAATGGTCACATTTTAGAGACATAGTATAGTATGACGTACTGCATAGTATAGTGTGACGTTTTTGTCAAGTTTTGGACCAAAAAAACGTTTTTCAAAAAAATTGTCAGAATCAAAAACGACATAGTATAGTATGTCGTTTTTGTCCAATTTTGGACCAAATTTTTTTTCTCCAAAAATGGTCACATTTTGGAGACATAGTATAGTATGACGTACTACATAGTATAGTGTGACGTTTTCATCAAGTTTTGGACCAAAAAAACGTTTTTTCCAAAAAATGGTCAGATTTTGGACGACATTGTATAGTATGTCGTTTTTGTCAAATTTTGGACCAATTTTTTTTTTCAAAAAATGGTCACATTATGGATGACATAGTATAGTAGGACGTACTATATAGTATAGTATGACGTTTTTGTCAAGTTTTGGACCAAAAAAACGTTTTTTCCAAAAAATGGTCAGATTTTGGACGACATAGTATAGTATGTCGTTTTTGTCAAATTTTGGACCAATTTTTTTTTCAAAAAATGGTCACATTATGGACGACATAGTATAGTAGGACGTACTACATAGTATAGTATGACGTTTTTGTCAAGTTTTGGACCAAAAAAACGTTTTTCCAAAAAATGGTCAGATTTTGGACGACATAGTATAGTATGTCGTTTTTGTCAAATTTTGGACCAATTTTTTTTTCAAAAAATGGTCACATTATGGACGACATAGTATAGTAGGACGTACTACATAGTATAGTATGACGTTTTTGTCAAGTTTTGGACCAAAAAAACGTTTTTCCAAAAAATGGTCAGATTTTGGACGACATAGTATAGTATGTTGTTTTTGTCCAATTTTGGACCAATTTTTTTTTCTCCAAAAATGGTCACATTTTAGAGACATAGTATAGTAGGACGTACTGCATAGTACAGTGTGACGTTTTTGTCAAGTTTTGGACCAAAAAAACGTTTTTCAAAAAACTGGTCAGATTTTGGACGACATAGTATAGTATGTCGTTTTTGTCCAATTTTGGACCAAATTTTTCTTCTCCAAAAATGGTCACATTTTAGAGACATAGTATAGTATGACGTACTGCATAGTATAGTGTGACGTTTTTGTCAAGTTTTGGACCAAAAAAACGTTTTTCAAAAGAATTGTCAGAATCAAAAACGACATAGTATAGTATGTCGTTTTTGTCCAATTTTGGACCAAATTTTTTTTCTTCAAAAATGGTCACATTTTAGAGCCATAGTATAGTATGACGTACTGCATAGTATAGTGTGACGTTTTTGTCAAGTTTTGGACCGAAAAAACTGTCAGAAACAAAAACGACATAGTATATAGTATGTCGTTTTTGTCCAATTTTGGACCAATTTTTTTTTCTCCAAAAATGGTCACATTTTAGAGACATAGTATAGTAGGACGTACTGCATAGTACAGTGTGACGTTTTTGTCAAGTTTTGGACCAAAAAAACGTTTTTCAAAAAACTGGTCAGATTTTGGACGACATAGTATAGTATGTCGTTTTTGTCCAATTTTGGACCAAATTTTTCTTCTCCAAAAATGGTCACATTTTAGAGACATAGTATAGTATGACGTACTGCATAGTATAGTGTGACGTTTTTGTCAAGTTTTGGACCAAAAAAACGTTTTTCAAAAGAATTGTCAGAATCAAAAACGACATAGTATAGTATGTCGTTTTTGTCCAATTTTGGACCAAATTTTTTTTCTCCAAAAATGGTCACATTTTAGAGCCATAGTATAGTATGACGTACTGCATAGTATAGTGTGACGTTTTTGTCAAGTTTTGGACCAAAAAAACTGTCAGAAACAAAAACGACATAGTATATAGTATGTCGTTTTTGTCCAATTTTGGACCAAATTTTTTTTCTCCAAAAATGGTCACATTTTAGAGACATAGTATAGTATGACGTACTGCATAGTATAGTGTGACGTTTTTGTCAAGTTTTGGACCAAAAAAACGTTTTTCAAAAAAATTGTCAGAATCAAAAACGACATAGTATAGTATGTCGTTTTTGTCCAATTTTGGACCAAATTTTTTTTCTCCAAAAATGGTCACATTTTGTAGACATAGTATAGGTTGACGTACTACATAGTATAGTATGTCGTTTTTGTCCAATTTTGGACCAAATTTTTTTTCTCCAAAAATGGTCACATTTTAGAGACATAGTATAGTATGACGTACTGCATAGTATAGTGTGACGTTTTTGTCAAGTTTTGGACCAAAAAAACGTTTTTCAAAAAAATTGTCAGAATCAAAAACGACATAGTATAGTATGTCGTTTTTGTCCAATTTTGGACCAAATTTTTTTTCTCCAAAAATGGTCACATTTTGTAGACATAGTATAGGTTGACGTACTACATAGTATAGTGTGACGTTTTCATCAAGTTTTGGACCAAAAAAACGTTTTTCAAAAGAATTGTCAGAATCAAAAACAACATAGTATAGTATGTCGTTTTTGTCCAATTTTGGACCAAACTTTTTATTCTCCAAAAATGGTCACATTTTAGAGACATAGTATAGTATGACGTACTGCATAGTATAGTGTGACGTTTTTGTCAAGTTTTGGACCAAAAAAACGTTTTTCAAAAAAATTCTCAGAATCAAAAACGACATAGTATAGTATGTCGTTTTTGTCCAATTTTGGACCAAATTTTTTTTCTCCAAAAATGGTCACATTTTGGAGACATAGTATAGTATGATGTACTGCATAGTATAGTGTGACGTTTTTGTCAAGTTTTGGACCAAAAAAACGTTTTCCAAAAACTGGTCAGATTTTGGACGACATAGTTTAGTATGTCGTTTTTGTCCAATTTTGGACCAAACTTTTTTTCTCCAAAAATGGTCGCATTATGGACGACATAGTATAGTAGGACGTACTACATAGTATAGTATGACGTTTTTGTCAAGTTTTGGACCAAAAAAAAGTTTTTCCAAAACATTGTCAGATTTTGGACGACATAGTATAGTATGTCGTTTTTGTCAAATTTTGGACCAATTTTTTTTTTCAAAAAATGGTCACATTATGGACGACATAGTATAGTAGGACGTACTACATAGTATAGTATGACGTTTTTGTCAAGTTTTGGACCAAAAAAACGTTTTTTCCAAAAAATGGTCAGATTTTGGACGACATAGTATAGTATGTTGTTTTTGTCCAATTTTGGACCAATTTTTTTTTCTCCAAAAATGGTCACATTTTAGAGACATAGTATAGTATGACGTACTGCATAGTATAGTGTGACGTTTTTGTCAAGTTTTGGACCAAAAAAACGTTTTTCAAGAAAATTGTCAGAATCAAAAACGACATATCAAACACACATCAAAAACGTATGTCGTTTTTGTCCAATTTTTTCCAAAAAATTTGGTCCAAAATTGGACAAAAACGACATACTATACTATGTCGTTTTGGTCCAATTTTGGACCAAATTTTTTTTCTCCAAAAATGGTCACATTTTGGAGACATAGTATAGTATGACGTACTACATAGTATAGTGTGACGTTTTCATCAAGTTTTGGACCAAAAAAACGTTTTTCAAAAGAATTGTCAGAATCAAAAACGACATAGTATAGTATGTCGTTTTTGTCCAATTTTGGACCAAATTTTTTTTCTCCAAAAATGGTCACATTTTAGAGCCATAGTATAGTATGACGTACTGCATAGTATAGTGTGACGTTTTTGTCAAGTTTTGGACCAAAAAAACTGTCAGAAACAAAAACGACATAGTATAGTATGTCGTTTTTGTCCAATTTTGGACCAAATTTTTTTTCTCCAAAAATGGTCACATTTTAGAGACATAGTATAGTATGACGTACTGCATAGTATAGTGTGACGTTTTTGTCAAGTTTTGGACCAAAAAAACGTTTTTCAAAAAAATTGTCAGAATCAAAAACGACATAGTATAGTATGTCGTTTTTGTCCAATTTTGGACCAAATTTTTTTTCTCCAAAAATGGTCACATTTTAGAGACATAGTATAGTATGACGTACTACATAGTATAGTGTGACGTTTTCATCAAGTTTTGGACCAAAAAAACGTTTTTCAAAATAATTGTCAGAATCAAAAACAACATAGTATAGTATGTCGTTTTTGTCCAATTTTGGACCAAATTTTTTTTCTCCAAAAATGATCACATTTTAGAGACATAGTATAGTATGACGTACTGCATAGTATAGTGTGACGTTTTTGTCAAGTTTTGGACCAAAAAAACGTTTTTCAAAAAAATTGTCAAAATCAAAAACGACATAGTATAGTATCTCGTTTTTGTCCAATTTTGGACCAAATTTTTTTTCTCCAAAAATGGTCACATTTTAGAGACATAGTATAGTATGACGTACTGCATAGTATAGTGTGACGTTTTTGTCAAGTTTTGGACCAAAAAAACGTTTTTCAAAAAAATTGTCAGAATCAAAAACGACATAGTATAGTATGTCGTTTTTGTCCAATTTTGGACCAAATTTTTTTTCTCCAAAAATGGTCACATTTTAGAGACATAGTATAGTATGATGTACTGCATAGTATAGTGTGACGTTTTTGTCAAGTTTTGGACCAAAAAAACGTTTTCCAAAAAAATTGTCAGAATCAAAAACGACATAGTATAGTATGTCATTTTTGTCCAATTTTGGACCAAATTTTTTTTCTCCAAAAATGGTCACATTTTAGAGACATAGTATAGTATGATGTACTGCATAGTATAGTGTGACGTTTTTGTCAAGTTTTGGACCAAATTTTTTTTCTCCAAAAATGGTCACATTTTAGAGACATAGTATAGTATGATGTACTGCATAGTATAGTGTGACGTTTTTGTCAAGTTTTGGACCAAAAAAACGTTTTTCAAAAAAATTGTCAAAATCAAAAACGACATAGTATAGTATCTCGTTTTTGTCCAATTTTGGACCAAATTTTTTTTCTCCAAAAATGGTCACATTTTAGAGACATAGTATAGTATGACGTACTGCATAGTATAGTGTGACGTTTTTGTCAAGTTTTGGACCAAAAAAACGTTTTTCAAAAAAATTGTCAGAATCAAAAACGACATAGTATAGTATGTCGTTTTTGTCCAATTTTGGACCAAATTTTTTTTCTCCAAAAATGGTCACATTTTAGAGACATAGTATAGTATGATGTACTGCATAGTATAGTGTGACGTTTTTGTCAAGTTTTGGACCAAAAAAACGTTTTTCAAAAAAATTGTCAAAATCAAAAACGACATAGTATAGTATGTCGTTTTTGTCCAATTTTGGACCAAATTTTTTTTCTCCAAAAATGGTCACATTTTAGAGACATAGTATAGTATGACGTACTGCATAGTATAGTGTGACGTTTTTGTCAAGTTTTGGACCAAAAAAACGTTTTCCAAAAAAATTGTCAGAATCAAAAACGACATAGTATAGTATGTCGTTTTTGTCCAATTTTGGACCAAATTTTTTTTCTCCAAAAATGGTCACATTTTAGAGACATAGTATAGTATGATGTACTGCATAGTATAGTGTGACGTTTTTGTCAAGTTTTGGACCAAAAAAACGTTTTTCAAAAAAATTGTCAAAATCAAAAACGACATAGTATAGTATGTCGTTTTTGTCCAATTTTGGACCAAATTTTTTTTCTCCAAAAATGGTCACATTTTAGAGACATAGTATAGTATGACGTACTGCATAGTATAGTGTGACGTTTTTGTCAAGTTTTGGACCAAAAAAACGTTTTTCAAAAAAATTGTCAGAATCAAAAACGACATAGTATAGTATGTCGTTTTTGTCCAATTTTGGACCAAATTTTTTTTCTCCAAAAATGGTCACATTTTAGAGACATAGTATAGTATGACGTACTGCATAGTATAGTGTGACGTTTTTGTCAAGTTTTGGACCAAAAAAACGTTTTTCAAAAAAATTGTCAGAATCAAAAACGACATAGTATAGTATGTCGTTTTTGTCCAATTTTGGACCAAATTTTTTTTCTCCAAAAATGGTCACATTTTAGAGACATAGTATAGTATGACGTACTGCATAGTATAGTGTGACGTTTTTGTCAAGTTTTGGACCAAAAAAACGTTTTTCAAAAAAATTGTCAGAATCAAAAACGACATAGTATAGTATGTCGTTTTTGTCAAATTTTGGACCAAATTTTTTTTCTCCAAAAATGGTCACATTTTGGAGACATAGTATAGTATGATGTACTACATAGTATAGTGTGACGTTTTTGTCAAGTTTTGGACCAAAAAAACGTTTTTCAAAAAACTGGTCAGATTTTGGACGACATAGTTTAGTATGTCGTTTTTGTCCAATTTTGGACCAAATTTTTTTTCTCCAAAAATGGTCACATTTTAGAGACATAGTATAGTATGACGTACTGCATAGTATAGTGTGACGTTTTTGTCAAGTTTTGGACCAAAAAAACGTTTTTCAAAAAACTGGTCAGATTTTGGACGACATAGTATAGTATGTCGTTTTTGTCCAATTTTGGACCAAATTTTTTTTCTCCAAAAATGGTCACATTTTAGAGACATAGTATAGTATGACGTACTGCATAGTATAGTGTGACGTTTTTGTCAAGTTTTGGACCAAAAAAACGTTTTTCAAAAAACTGGTCAGATTTTGGACGACATAGTATAGTATGTCGTTTTTGTCCAATTTTGGACCAAATTTTTTTTCTCCAAAAATGGTCACATTTTAGAGACATAGTATAGTATGACGTACTGCATAGTATAGTGTGACGTTTTTGTCAAGTTTTGGACCAAAAAAAGTTTTTCAAAAAAATTGTCAGAATCAAAAACGACATAGTATAGTATGTCGTTTTTGTCCAATTTTGGACCAAATTTTTTTTCTCCAAAAATGGTCACATTTTAGAGACATAGTATAGTATGACGTACTGCATAGTATAGTGTGACATTTTTGTCAAGTTTTGGACCAAAAAAAAGTTTTTCAAAAAACTGCTCAGCTTTTGGACGACATAGTATAGTATGTCGTTTTTGTCCAATTTGGACCAAATTTTTTTTCTCCAAAAATGGTCACATTTTAGAGACATAGTATAGTATGACGTACTGCATAGTATAGTGTGACGTTTTTGTCAAGTTTTGGACCAAAAAAACGTTTTTCAAAAAAATTGTCAGAATCAAAAACGACATAGTATAGTATGTCGTTTTTGTCCAATTTTGGACCAAATTTTTTTTCTCCAAAAATGGTCACATTTTGGAGACATAGTATAGTATGATGTACTACATAGTATAGTGTGACGTTTTTGTCAAGTTTTGGACCAAAAAAACGTTTTTCAAAAAACTGGTCAGATTTTGGACGACATAGTTTAGTATGTCGTTTTTGTCCAATTTTGGACCAAATTTTTTTTCTCCAAAAATGGTCACATTTTAGAGACATAGTATAGTATGACGTACTGCATAGTATAGTGTGACGTTTTTGTCAAGTTTTGGACCAAAAAAACGTTTTTCAAAAAACTGGTCAGATTTTGGACGACATAGTATAGTACAGGGGTCACCAACGTGGTGCCCGCGGGCACCTGGTAGCCCGCAGGCAGCCAATACGGTGCCCGCGGGCTCACTTCACTTCACCTCACTTGCATGTATCCGTATGATCGCTCAGTAAAATATCTTTAAATATTGTTTATAAAACTTGGTAATCGTTAGGAGTAAGCACTGGAATTAATGTGTATGCAGTTGAATGCATAATATTAATCATTTAAATGGTAAACAAACAAAAAATATTATATGGTAGCCCTCCATATTATTTTTTACCCTTAAGGTAGCTCTCATCTCAAAAAGGTTGGTGACCCCTGGTATATAGTATGTCGTTTTTGTCCAATTTTGGACCAAATTTTTTTTCTCCAAAAATGGTCACATTTTAGAGACATAGTATAGTATGACGTACTGCATAGTATAGTGTGACATTTTTGTCAAGTTTTGGACCAAAAAAAAGTTTTTCAAAAAACTGCTCAGCTTTTGGACGACATAGTATAGTATGTCGTTTTTGTCCAATTTGGACCAAATTTTTTTTCTCCAAAAATGGTCACATTTTAGAGACATAGTATAGTATGACGTACTGCATAGTATAGTGTGACGTTTTTGTCAAGTTTTGGACCAAAAAAACGTTTTTCAAAAAAATTGTCAGAATCAAAAACGACATAGTATAGTATGTCGTTTTTGTCAAATTTTGGACCAAATTTTTTTTCTCCAAAAATGGTCACATTTTGGAGACATAGTATAGTATGATGTACTACATAGTATAGTGTGACGTTTTTGTCAAGTTTTGGACCAAAAAAACGTTTTTCAAAAAACTGGTCAGATTTTGGACGACATAGTTTAGTATGTCGTTTTTGTCCAATTTTGGACCAAATTTTTTTTCTCCAAAAATGGTCACATTTTAGAGACATAGTATAGTATGACGTACTGCATAGTATAGTGTGACGTTTTTGTCAAGTTTTGGACCAAAAAAACGTTTTTCAAAAAACTGGTCAGATTTTGGACGACATAGTATAGTATGTCGTTTTTGTCCAATTTTGGACCAAATTTTTTTTCTCCAAAAATGGTCACATTTTAGAGACATAGTATAGTATGACGTACTGCATAGTATAGTGTGACGTTTTTGTCAAGTTTTGGACCAAAAAAAGTTTTTCAAAAAAATTGTCAGAATCAAAAACGACATAGTATAGTATGTCGTTTTTGTCCAATTTTGGACCAAATTTTTTTTCTCCAAAAATGGTCACATTTTAGAGACATAGTATAGTATGACGTACTGCATAGTATAGTGTGACATTTTTGTCAAGTTTTGGACCAAAAAAAAGTTTTTCAAAAAACTGCTCAGCTTTTGGACGACATAGTATAGTATGTCGTTTTTGTCCAATTTGGACCAAATTTTTTTTCTCCAAAAATGGTCACATTTTAGAGACATAGTATAGTATGACGTACTGCATAGTATAGTGTGACGTTTTTGTCAAGTTTTGGACCAAAAAAACGTTTTTCAAAAAAATTGTCAGAATCAAAAACGACATAGTATAGTATGTCGTTTTTGTCAAATTTTGGACCAAATTTTTTTTCTCCAAAAATGGTCACATTTTGGAGACATAGTATAGTATGATGTACTACATAGTATAGTGTGACGTTTTTGTCAAGTTTTGGACCAAAAAAACGTTTTTCAAAAAACTGCTCAGATTTTGGACGACATAGTTTAGTATGTCGTTTTTGTCCAATTTTGGACCAAATTTTTTTTCTCCAAAAATGGTCACATTTTAGAGACATAGTATAGTATGACGTACTGCATAGTATAGTGTGACGTTTTTGTCAAGTTTTGGACCAAAAAAACGTTTTTCAAAAAACTGGTCAGATTTTGGACGACATAGTATAGTATGTCGTTTTTGTCCAATTTTGGACCAAATTTTTTTTCTCCAAAAATGGTCACATTTTAGAGACATAGTATAGTATGACGTACTGCATAGTATAGTGTGACGTTTTTGTCAAGTTTTGGACCAAAAAAAGTTTTTCAAAAAAATTGTCAGAATCAAAAACGACATAGTATAGTATGTCGTTTTTGTCCAATTTTGGACCAAATTTTTTTTCTCCAAAAATGGTCACATTTTAGAGACATAGTATTGTATGATGTACTGCATAGTATAGTGTGACGTTTTTGTCAAGTTTTGGACCAAAAAAACGTTTTTCAAAAAACTGGTCAGATTTTGGACGACATAGTATAGTATGTCGTTTTTGTCCAATTTTGGACCAAATTTTTTTTCTCCAAAAATGGTCACATTTTAGAGACATAGTATAGTATGACGTACTGCATAGTATAGTGTGACGTTTTTGTCAAGTTTTGGACCAAAAAAAGTTTTTCAAAAAAATTGTCAGAATCAAAAACGACATAGTATAGTATGTCGTTTTTGTCCAATTTTGGACCAAATTTTTTTTCTCCAAAAATGGTCACATTTTAGAGACATAGTATAGTATGACGTACTGCATAGTATAGTGTGACGTTTTTGTCAAGTTTTGGACCAAAAAAACGTTTTTCAAAAAACTGGTCAGATTTTGGACGACATAGTATAGTATGTCGTTTTTGTCCAATTTTGGATCAAATTTTTTTTCTCCAAAAATGGTCACATTTTAGAGACATAGTATAGTATGACGTACTGCATAGTATAGTGTGACGTTTTTGTCAAGTTTTGGACCAAAAAAACGTTTTTCAAAAAACTGGTCAGATTTTGGACGACATAGTATAGTATGTCGTTTTTGTCCAATTTTGGACCAAATTTTTTTCTCCAAAAATGGTCACATTTTAGAGACATAGTATAGTATGACGTACTGCATAGTATAGTGTGACGTTTTTGTCAAGTTTTGGACCAAAAAAACGTTTATCAAAAAAATTGTCAGAATCAAAAACGACATAGTATAGTATGTTGTTTTTGTCCAATTTTGGACCAAATTTTTTTTCTCCAAAAGTGGTCACATTTTAGAGACATAGTATAGTATGACGTACTGCATAGTATAGTGTGACGTTTTTGTCAAGTTTTGGACCAAAAAACGTTTTTCAAAAAACTGCTCAGATTTTGGACGACATAGTATAGTATGTCGTTTTTGTCCAATTTTGGACCAAATTTTTTTTCTCCAAAAATGGTCACATTTAGAGACATAGTATAGTATGACGTACTGCATAGTATAGTGTGACATTTTTGTCAAGTTTTGGACCAAAAAAACGTTTTTCAAAAAACTGGTCAGATTTTGGACGACATAGTATGTCGTTTTTGTCCAATTTTGGACCAAATTTTTTTTCTCCAAAAATGGTCACATTTTAGAGACATAGTATAGTATGACGTACTGCATAGTATAGTGTGACGTTTTTGTCAAGTTTTGCACCAAAAAAACGTTTTTCCAAAAAAACGTTTTTCCAAAAAATGGTCAGATTTTGGACGACATAGTATAGTATGTCGTTTTTGTCAAATTTTGGACCAATTTCTTTTTTTCAAAAAATGGTCACATTATGGACGACATAGTATAGTAAGACGTACTACATAGTATAGTATGATGTTTTTGTCAAGTTTTGGACCAAAAAAACGTTTTTTTCAAAAAAATGGTCAGAATCTGGACGACATAGTAATTTCCCACCCCTCTGTTTCCTGTCTCTCCCCACTACACTATCTATTAAAAACGCCCAAAAATATTGTCAGATTTTGGACGACATAGTATGTCGTTTTTGTGAAATTTTGGAACAAATTTTTTTTTTTTTTTAAATGGTCAGATTTTGCACGAAATAGTGTAGTATGACATTGAGGTTGACGACATAGTATAGTATGACGCTTTGGTCACATTTTGGGCTAAAATAAAAAATTTCAAGAAAATTTCCAATTTTGAACGACATACTATAATGGCATTTTCTACCAATTTTGACATTTTTGGACGACATACTATACTGACGTTTTTGACCAATTTTGACCATTTTTGGATGACAAACTTTACTATGACGGTTTTGACCATTTTTGAACGACATACTATAATGGCGTTTTCTACCAATTTTGACCATTTTTGACCAATTTTGACCATTTTTGGATGACAAACTTTACTATCACGGTTTTGACCATTTTTGAACGACATACTATAATGGCGTTTTCTACCAATTTTGACCATTTTTGGACGACATACTATACTGAGACAGGGAACAGGGAAAGGGCTGCCCGGAGCGGGTATGACTTTTTGGTAAAATTTTGGACAAGGTTTTTTGTGGTCAAATGTTGGACGACATGTATGACCTTTGTCAAATTTTTCGATGTCTAACTCTATATTGACACGGATTGATGTTGACCCCAGATGGGACTTGAACCCACAATCCCTGGCTTAGGAGGCCAGTGCCTTATCCATTAGGCCACTGGGGCTTGTCATCATTCCGACACGTCATGAGAACATACCACACTATGACTTTTCTGGTCAAATTTTGGACAACATACTAACCTATAACCTGTTTCCCCAGCTGTACTATTATTCTGCTAATAATTTTGGCTTTTGTAACTTTGAAGTAATGGCACACAGTTACAGTATCTACATGTCCAAGACACATTTAAATAATTTTTGGTTATTAAAATAGGTTATTATTTGGAGTTACTACGACATCATATTTGTAATCTTATGGAAGGAATATATCACCATTTTGGTAAATTCACCACTCCAAGTGTTTTTATGTTGTTTCTCTGTCAAAATTGCTTGAGTGTGAATGAAGGGTAAGGTTTTATGGTAGGATCGGCCTTTCCGTGGATTATTTGGATTGAGATAACTCCTTACGCCTAACTTAATTTTCTTCATGAGAATGGAGACAAAAACGTCATAAAACCATGTCTAACTTTACTAAACACATGCTGCATACCCACAGATAGGTCAGAAACTCAGCTAAAAGTTCATAAACCATTCTCATGTGCACGAGAAACAGTTAAACAGCGATGGGTCAAACTGGCAGGAGCAAAAAAAAAAAATGTTACAGTGCACACTGGAGCATGATTATGTAAACAAAAAAAATGTCGGCTGAACAGCAGAGAATCCACAGATTCTAACGACCATCCAGGCCCAAAATAAGAGCAAAACAACAACGTACTTTCAAGAAAGACAACCAGAAATCAAAACAAGTTATTTCCACGAACAAAAGCACATCTAACGAAGAACTACACTTCCCAGCATGCTTTGGGGACAAATCCCGGTCTGATTGATCATTACAGAGCGACATTAGATTGTTCTGAATAGAGAAGGCGAATGCCCGCACAAATGCGTCATATGCATTTTTGTCCTTTTGTCTGACACACATTTGGAGAACGGGCCTGATTCTATGGGTTTAGAGGAGGGGTCTCAAACTCAAATGACCTGGGGGCCAATGCACATCTATTGTGGTCAAGAGGGGGCCGGCCTAGAGAACAAAAAGTGGGGGGGAAAAAACAAGTGTTCACAATAAAGCATCATGATATCACACCTATACTTAATAATACTATTTATGATGCAAAATGAATGAAAATGTATTAATATCAAAAACAGACATTTATTTTAAATTACATAAATAATAGTGTGGACAACTGTAATTAAAATTGGTGCCAGGAGCCATTTCGGCCACTGCCATTCGTGGCTTAGGCCCTAACAAATATTTATATATGTAATTGAATGTAGTACGATACATTTAATAATGGGATAATTATGACCAAATGTCTTATTATTACTGTTATAAAAACATTGCTAGCAAACATGTATTATATTCTATCACCTCGCTGGCAGCTGTGCCTCAGCTACACACTGTGTTTAAAAGACGGTGAGGTTGTGGGCCATGATTTCATTGTAACATATTAAGTGGGGGGCCGCATGTAATCGATTGGGGGGCCACATGCGGCCCCTGTGCCGGCAGTTTGAGACCCCTGGTTTAGCGGTTTAAAATGAGCCGTCCAAATTGACTAAGGTAAGCCAGAGCTATGGCCCTGCGTAACTGAAGACACTGCAGAGTCACAGAGATGTCATTACTCTCCACACAGAATTTAGAACTCATGACCTCTGTGTTAAACAAGTACTGTGATGTAGTCCATGTGTATGAAAACTGAGACAGAATCTCTTTTATCAAGCTGTAACTTAAAACATTTAAAACGTTTTGCTTCATCAAAAGTGAAAAGGTCTAAAGTCTGCAATATGAAGGTGAATTTAAGGCATCATCTCCAAAGACCAAAGGAGAAAATAAGCAACTCTTCATGCTGCTTGTGTCTTTGCTTGGCATCACAACCTCGTCTGTCCCAAAGCACACAACAGATGGGGATAAGAGGGAAAAAGGCTTTAGCTGTCGAAGACTGTTCCCTTTGTTTGTTTGTTTGTTTTCGTTATGATGGATAGTGCACAATGAGTGCCATGATATGTGTCTCTGGGAGTGCCGCTTTGTGACCAGTGGGGTCGCTCATCGATTCCCAGCCATCTTCACTAAACCACTAATAAGACACTTGGCATTTTCCTTGGTGCAAGATTTCTCCCTTTGTGAGCTTCCTTCAGCCCAGATATTAGACTATGTATGTGTGTGTCGGTTTCTGTCCGTGTCTGTATTCCTGCAACTGTGCACGACTGTGTGTAAAAGCATTAAGTCTGCTATGTTTAGCATGAAACGTGTGCACACTAACACAGCTAACACAAAATGTCTATACTCGCATATGTGCATATGTCAGGGAAAAGATAGATTAGGTCACATGGCACCGTGTTTTTTCACCGGGTTGGGGAAGAAAAGTCCACAGTGTGGAGAGGCTTCAGAGGAAAATGTTGCTTCAGAAGCCGTTTAAGACTCAGTGAGATTTGATTCCCCTGGTGAGACTCAGGACGTCATTGGACTTGGATGAGAATCATCAGTGAGAACAGTCTTAGACGTCTTAGAAGTAGGATTACTTGCAATGTTGCTGATGAGATCAGGGCAGACAGATGGAGTATTTATTCAAGCAAGAAGTTAGAGAAGCCAAATCAAATTGACATTGAAGCTCCTCAATTAATTCTTCACTTTGCTGAAAGTTAAAGCTGCCGCAGGCTGCAGCTACTGTAAAATTCAACATACAAATGAATGAGGTATCGTGTGTTTGACTCACTCTTTGCAGTAGTCACAGTATTTGATTGGGTTTGAATTTTGGGGACTTTTTCAAATTTGAATCTTAAAAACCGGTCAAAAAGCATCAGACTGTCTGACGAAAATTTACTTTTAGTCCCCTACAGGGTTGTGTGAGCGAAGCTTGGCCTTTAATACACTTTTAATTAGGGCTGCATGATATTAGGAAATCATGCAATGCAATAACGTTGCTAAATATTGTGACAAGACCTATAAATAAACTGGAAACACAGAGAAACACACTAAAAACACACACTGACCTGAAATAAAACAAGCGTTGCTCCAAATGAACTGTGGAGTTAACGCTGAGCCTGTTCATATTAATGATCATGTAAAAGTTCAGGAGTGTTCGCTGCTGGGGGCCCAGTATGCCACTGTTGTGGGACAACAAATGATCGTAGTTCAAGCGGTGGTTTGTGATAAGCATATTGATATCGTAATGGCAGCCCTACTTTTAATACATCAAAAGAATAAGACTGTTATGTTCTTCTGAGAACCTGGGGTAATTTCTTAACCTACAGTTTTACTGTGAAAATTATGAATACAAGTCGGCTAAACCATGGCATGTTAAAAGTCAGATTTTTAAACACATTAGTCCGACTAAAATCGAGCTTATCTTAGTTGGACTAACATACCTGGATAATATGATTCATTGTCCGATTGCGACTAGTCGGACTTGACGTTCTGTATCACATTAACATGTGCAGCAGGTACGAAACATGCAGAACCACAGCACCATCCATATCACCATTCACTGTTTGTTTTTCTGTGACATAAAGGTCAACAGGAAACTGATTCAGCTTTTAGAGAGATAACAGTGTCATCTACGGAGGCGGAGTCAGTCGTATACGGCCAATAAATCGATTTTCTCCTCCGCATTTATACTCAGACTCAAATTGTCCAATTGGCTGTCTTAGTCCGACTACAGCCTTGATTAAATTGTGCATGTAAACGAGTAACCAACCTCACACCAGGGGGGTAAATATAGCAAACATCTTCAAAGCAATAGCTTATCATGCACTCGTCAATCAAATCTAATATTTGGAAAAAATGTCAGCCCTGTGTATGAGACAGTTTTGCCCTGTGTGACACACTGCATAATATCATTGTGTTTTAAGTGCTTTAGCATGTTTTTGTTCAACTGACAGCACACAAATACATCTTTAGTTACAAGAGAGTCCAAAGACCCGCTCGTGTGTGTGAAAAAGAAATACAATAACCTCACACTGGGTATCTCAAGGCCGACAATCTCCATGGCAATAAATTTGTCAGAGGAAAAAAAAAACGATGACAAATAAAGGCCTTTAAATGTTCCTATTTTCTCTCCATGTCAGAAAGAATTGATGTCTCACCACGCAGTGCCACAAATTACCCCCAGAGAGAGAAAAAACAGCTCACCGCAGACAGCTGAGTGTGGGGATCCAGTCCCTTAGGTGAAGCCATATTCAGACTGATGGGCTCATGTGGAATTCAGTGAACCTGACTACACCTTCCACCCACAGGGCTCCACTCCTTCCTTTCTGGTGCAATCTTAGGGGAATATTTCAACCAGCTCTATCTGACACCTTTGCTTAACTTGTTTTGTTTAGAGGTCCTGCTGCCAACTCAATTACAGATGACTTTTATTTTTTGACTTCGACTACATGACTCTTCCCTGCCCACACTTGTGATGTACAGTAATTCTTGAGGCAAAATCTTTTTGTCTTTTTGTTCGATATAGAATGTATCAGATCACAAACAGTGGCTCTGTGCCTGCAGGCTAACTGCCTGAGAGTGTCTCTCTCTGTCCACAAATATCCCCTCCACTCACTCCTCATGTATGTCCTGCAGATGGGTTTAGTGCTGCTCCACGCTCCACAGTGGGCTCCATTAACTGATAGCAGCAGAGATGGAGACATCACAGAGACACGGGTGCAGCCAAACAGAAAAGAGTTTGTTTCCAGTAATACACATCCGTGCAGCGCCTTTACCTTACACATTTTCCCTCTCACGCTGAGGTGGAACCATAACAATCATTTACGGCACAGATATTCAGAGTAATCTAACTGGAAAAGGGGGTTAATGGGGTTATTGATCAACACCACTGGATAAATTATCAGCATGACCCGGCTGTGAATTCCTGGGAACTCGCTCGCTCTCTCGCTTACTCACTCACTCATTTTTAATTTACTGCTGTTGGAGGTAGAACTCCCACACATCACTGGCAAACCAGCTTTATTATTCAAGCATTTGGCACGACCTTTTCACCCTTGCTTTTGTCGAGAATCTGTTTTTTACTTTTTGATCGTTTAAAGAAGTCTGAAATCCCATTTGGCCTTCTTTTTATATTTTTGTGAAGGTGGTTCTTTGTCTTCCCAAAAGCACAAACCACAATCTTGGACATTACAATTGAAGCTGCCTTCTGTTCTTTAACAATCTTACATAATTAAACTTTCTGTTTAATTATTAAGTTACTGTGAATCTGTTTGTTATCCACTTATAGTGAGATGCACTCCTTGTGAATTCAGGTGTTTGAGGCTAAAAAGACAAAGTATGGTGGAGTTGTTTGATACATAAAACCTAATTTGTTTCCAGAGAAACTAAGTACTGAAATCTGCAAAACTCCAAAAGGAATTATAATAATTGTGAAATTAACATTAAAATGTCACATTACAGGGGAAACATTCCCCCTCTCTCTTGCCCAGCGCAGTATCCATTATTACTCGACATTACCTGGCTATTTGTGTGACTCATCTGGTAATTAGTGTGACTCAGTCAGTCTGCTTCGACCATTACAGAGGATTACAGATCATTACCTGTGATGCCATTCAGCATTTAATACATTCAAATCAAACATTCCTTCAATGGCGAGCCTGCTCAGAACAGTAACTACAAAGTGTTTTTATTGGGAAGATATTTCCAATTTATGAAGTCACTCTTTATTGATTGTTCACAGCCTGCAGTGTTCCAGAAGAGTAACGGATGCAGGAAGCCAATATTGGCCAATATCAGACTGAGGAGGCTCTGTTATGTTCCTAAAGCCTGGCTGCAATTTCTGAAGCTTAAAGGTGAAGTAAGTAGTTTATAGTGCCATCTAGAGGAGAGGCTGAAATTTACAACAAAGAACTGCTGCTCTGCTCACCCCCTCCCTTCCCTGAGCGCTACGCTATCCGCAGCTGGTCAAATGTCGTCCTCGTCGTCTTTCTCCGTGTCAGCAGATGAGGTTCGTGAGGCGAGGGAGAGGGCGAGCTACCGCGGCCGTAGCAGACGAAGCGGAGAGAGAGGAGGCGGGACTTCCGCTACAAGTAAAGAGACGCTTGATTTGTTCTCTCACGTTTGTCCTTACAGGCTCCGGTAGAAACATGGCGTCTCGCTGCTAACAGTGGCTATGCAACCGCGGCCCGCGACCATATTATTTTACATGACTTTTTGAAACATTACGAAAATGAAACAAAAACTATTATACAGCGACTAGACAATGCAGGAGCACATAATATGTATAAAAAAGTGGATTTTGGGTTATATAAACCCATAAATACTACACATTGTCCCTTTAATATAGCTTTTTTTGATGTGTGCAGGGACTGCTCTCCTCCTCATCATCCACATCGTCATCGTCGTGTTTAACATTCAAACATTTTTCTAAGAGGGACGTGAGAATAAGCTTTAAACGATTGAGCCCCCTCTTCTTTAGTCCAGTGGTGAAATGAAATATTAAGTTTGGTAATTTCACTCCAGTCGCTAACTGCCCGCGGACGGTAATAATGGCCATTATACTTATTTATAAGGATAATTTAGTGTCCCATCCTTTTACAGGGGCAAACATAAGCATTTGTAGAATGATTGGTGTTCACTGTCTTTAAATAATTTCAAATGAAATGTTGCTGTAAAAGTGGTGATCATAACAACATCTCAGTAATGGCAGCCATAAAAGCTGGCTCCAAATGAAAGGTCACTGTCAGTGGCTGCCAAACAATATTTTGTATCCCTCAAAGTGCCCGGCCGAGATGGTAAATTGTTCCAGGAAGAATGGCCTTGTTATGCTTTCCATTTACCTTTTCAAGTTCATCTGGAGACACCCATGTTCAGGACAATATCCATATTTTGTAAGATGTCTCCGCAGCTGGCAGGGAACGCTTTGCTCTTCAAGAGATCTCTTAAAAGAGTCGATCTGAGAGTTCTGCAAGGAGAGTTAAAGCTCTCTTAATAAATACACATGGACGTTATTTGTTAGCAAACAAAGTGATGAACAACAATTTGAACCCAGGAGGAGTAGTTTTGGGAATAAGACTCAGCTGCAAATAACTCTATGTGAGCTAACTTGTCCATCTGAATGAAGGTGATTGGATGTTACTAATCAGATTGTAGATAAACAGCTGGGGACTGAACCACGGTGCGATTTGGGTCCGGATGTTAATTATAAGATTTATTCATCCTTCTAAAGGTCTTTGAAAAGGTTTTCATTGGGGAGGAGCACGAATGAAGATAGTAGAATTCTTCTTTTTTTTCTTTTTGGCTTATTTGCCAGTGGTAAAATTCTAAATAAATAATTTGGGAATCATTTACATTAAAGTACAGAAAAAAATATGATAACAGAATATGGAAATCATTTTGTAATATGAACGTTATATAATTTCAATAGTAATCACCAAATAATGCCTTTGTAATAACATTGTGAAATGTGTGCGACATAAAAGAGGAGGACTTTGTAAACAATAATTGTAATTGCCAACATATTACCCATGTCCTTATAACCACGTTATTTCCAAGTTGGAAATGTCATTCGACGGTATAACTACAATATCACCGCCTTGATTAAATATTCCATATACTATTACCACAGTGTTGTTATACTGTAACGTGAAGTACACTGAATCATTTTCATAACCACAAAGCTACTTGTGCTTTGCACAATGATGATACCACTCTTTAAGATGTAAATGTGTGGTTGTCAGCTTGGGTTCCAACATGTCTCACACAAATATGATTCTAATGGATTTTCATGATTTTCTGTAATCACAGAAAATAGATTCAACAAGAGGGGTCCCTCAGAAGGCTACAGACCTTTTTCCGCCCCATAATTGTTACTATTGTGAACATCGGCAATGTGTGATAGATTAAATATGTGGTACCAAGTCCTTAGGCCTGGCAGGAAAGTGCCAATTTCATTTTCAGGTTGTGTGCAAGCATCCAGCTACTGACATTCATTACTGACAGCATGTGATTAGAAGACCAATTTTCCCCACTTTAGGGGACTTTCAAGTGCATTCTGCGATGCAGGCTTTTCATACTCTGGTGCCACAGGAACAACAGTACAACCATGGAAGAATGCTCCAATATTCACCATGATTGAATAACACTTTAAAGCTAATATGGAACACAAGGAAATGAAGGATGTGGATAAAACCTAGCTTCTCAAGGTAGCTGCAGAGCATCTATTATTTGACACAGGAGATCATATATATATACATACATAAAGACATCTTCACAATATATATATTTATATCCGCGAGAAATGCGGATATTATGTAATCGGTCTCGCTCATCCGCAGATTTTAGCTGTTAACGCGATAACTGGAAAGGCGTTTGAGATTAAATTTTCTTATTTTTTTATGGGTCACATACCCCCTGTAGATGATCCCTATTGATTTTGAGCTGTCTACCATTATTATTAATTAGTTAATTAATTAATTAATGATATAAAAACCATATTTTCGCCTGTATCTTCCAAAGTATTACAGGTATTGGCTTCAAATTTTGCATGGGCATCACATACCACCTGATAATTATCCCTATCTTTGTAGCTTTATTATTAATTAGCAAATTAATAAATTTATTATGCTAAAAACACATTTTCGGCTTTATCTTCCAGACTGATGGAGATATTGCCTTCAAATTTTGTACAATGATTCATGTAACAACTATCTACAAGTACAATCATTATTACTTTGGCTATGATTGGTAATAGTTACATAATAAGTTAACTTATTAGTGAACACTGCCAATAGTTAAGGCATTTTTTCTTTATTATTGAGCTCATTTGGACACATTGAGGATATCATGGGTTTATTTAGCACTTATTCATAATATTTATTACATTATAATATACATTTATTAATTATCATATAAAAAATAGTTAAGCCTCCATTTCTTTATTAATGCATTGAATGGAAAGTTTGAACATATTGTATGTTATGCTTTTTCATGAAATTTGGACACTTTGAAGATATGGCAGGTGTGGTTAGCATTTTAACAAGGTATAATAGGTTAACTAGTTTTATTAAAAACTAGAGAGAAATTTATGAGTTCAGGTATTCTGTGTTCAATATTGAGTTTATATGGATACTTTGAACATGTATAAAGTGTAGTCAGCATTACATCATAATATTTAACAGTTATTTTGTTTAATTTATTAATAATTAATTAAAACAGTAAGTGGCAGGTGCAAGTACGTATACTTTGGGTATATTGGAAAGTTGAGGATTGGACAAGTTTGCGGATATACCCCTTGCTGTCGGCCCCCCGACAGCGTAGGCTAGTTATAAATATGTATTTAAAATGACTCATGATATAATTTATGAGGAATATGTGGAATTGTCGAGCACACTCCTTTATGAAGGTACCAGACTGAATATAGTCAGTAATCTATTTTGAGATAGCAATTTTCTGGTCTTGATGACCTCACTACAGTTTTGCCATTCTCCCATTCAAACCCATACACCCACACATACTCATACCATGCATTTACACGCCACTTCATCCAGAAGCTATTTAAGGGGGTTGTATCTTGCAAAAAGAGGCTGAGGAGCAGAGGAACGAAACCCCTGATCCTCCGTTTGTAAGAATACAGCCACACCGAGAACATTTGTGTATACATATGGACATATGTGCATTCTTATTGATCATTGACGTATAATACATAGATCTCAACAAGTGGGGATAAGATGTTTTTCTCCATTGCTGACGCACTTTGCAAACACAATGTAGGAGCTGCTGGATGTCCTCCTTTGTTGTCCGTTATGTCGCATTCGATGTCGTTCATTGTTGGTGCGGCCATAGAGTACAGCCCATACCCTGCCTACCAATACTACGATACCGTTGTCAGTCGAAACACAAGCCTGACAGAGGGACTTTACCGTTCCAAATCGCACTGTACTATACCAACAGTAACATGATGGAAGCACGTCATGTAACTTCTGGTTACGGGTCCGTGGCACAAAAAAAACTATAACATTCTGCGTTACAGGATACGTCTTAAACGCTTTGGACTGCTAACATAAATAGATTGTCCTTCGTTTTTAAACTGTCTTTTACTTTTGTAATAATGGGACACCAGGTGGGAGGGTTTCCAAATATTACCACATACTGTGTTTAATTAGTAAAATTGCCTTTGCACATCCATTTCAAGAGACAGGTGCATAAGGACGGGGGTGATTCAAACCGCCAATTTAGTTGCAACATTGCAGTGCTCGACCTTCATCAGACAAACGATTTGTGACAATGAGAAGCCATCTTAAATGTGAGTGGCTGTGAGTCTGTGATAAATTGCACACAGGCGCACACATAAAAGTGTTGACACTCATCAACTACATACATCTCCACAGATAAATATCCGAAAATGATCCGACATTGAAAAAACAGTGTAGTAGCAGTGATAAGTAGAACATGTAATAGAAAGAAATGTTTCTCTCCACCAGAAACTTGTATGTACACTGGATCCGTTGCGATGTGAGATTTCACTGTGCCACCAGTTTTTACACCGATGCTAATTATAAGATTCATTAGTGCTCATAAGGGTCTTTAAAAAAGGTTTTACAAGCTATTGCAGCAGCATCTTTTGTAACGCCGGCTAATGACCCCTCATCTGAATACTGGCTTCTCTGGAAGGATATTTGCACTCATAACAAGTACTGTGTCTTATGCCATTTTCTTGTTATAAGTAAAGTTCTCCAACAAACAACTGGGGAATAACAAATGGCTGCACTGGGTCTCAGTGGAGGTCATTACAATGGGGATGAGTGGCGTCTTCGTGAAACTGCACAGCACGTCCACTGACAGGGGAACAGAGGAAAGTGAGGACAGAAGTGTAAAAAAAGGGAATGTGCCAGGGATCAAGGGAGACGGCCACAATTGGAGACACACTAAACAACACCGAATACATGGGGGACATGAAAGGAAGTATCAGGTTGGACATTGGGGCAATCAAAAATACACTGCCCCGCCATTATACTGCATGTGTTGAGCATGAGCTGGTGCAACAAAAGTATAGAAAAAGAAGAAGGAAAAAGCACAACAATTAAGCATTTAATAAATCCCTGTTGTATTTTCATATTTCCATTGGGATCCTCGCTGTGTTTGATGCGGCATTCTTTGTGGGCATTCCAAACAGATGTTCCTTAAAACAACAAGGGTGTTGTTTCAGATAGGGATGCACCGATCCACCTTTTTTTCACTTCCGATCCGATCCCGATATCTGACTTTAGATAGCTGCCGATACTCCGATACTATTCCGATATGGATGCTCTGTTTGCTTTAATATTATTATCATTGTTTTTGTCATCATTGTGATTATAAGGCTTTAATAAACTCCTTTATACAGCCAAGTGTGATATGTACGACTTTTACAACGTTTACAGTGACTTTACAGACCCCTGGCGACACACACACACGCACACACACACACCCATACGCACGCATGCATGCACGCACGCACGCACGCACACCCACACACACAAACACACACAGTGAGCGCATAGCAGCGCACACACGAACGGAGTCACAGACGAGCTGTGAATGTTCAATCTCCAAACACAACGCGATGCCGGCGTTTTAAATAAAAAAATAGCGTCTCCGTGTTAATCATTGATTTCACCGGACATTTTGGCTTGCAATATTTTTTTTCGCCAGCTAAATTCATGTGACAACAGCCATAAACGGCATATATACCGGCTAATGTGAACCCTGGCTTGAAGGAGTGTGATTTTCATTGTTTTTATGCCGCTGTCAGTACTGTTCTCTTCAGCGAGTAGGCGTTTAAAATGGTGACGGCTGGGATTACGTCGGCTCGGCTGCAGGTTGCGGAGCTGAACTTCCTGATTAACTCCTGGTCAATCATGCTCGCCTGCTAGCTGGCTGTAAACTGTGGAACGGATTTCCTGAACGGAGTCGTGCATCATTACTCCGCGTCTCATCGAGACACGCCTTAGTTCAGGAAACCCATTCCACTTTTTGCAGCCAGCTAACAGAGCATTCAGGGAATCACTTGTGGAGACATTTCAGCAGACACACACACACACAGACGGATCGGAAATTTCCGATCCAACTGTACAGATTTCCGATCCGTCAATTATGTCTGTATCGGAACCCGATACCGATACTGGATCGGATCGGCCCCATCCCTAGTACAGATGCCAGTGAGACATTAATTAAAAGTGTTTAAGAATACTCATCTTCTAAGAATGTTCTCAACGTACTGTGTATTTTAGGCAAGGATTTAGCCTAGTTCCACTTTTTTGCTGTGAGAGAATGCATAACATTATTTGTTTTCTTCTGCTTTTCTTAACATAGCTGAATCCTGATCCCATAATATCCACTCCTGCATGTTTTGTCTGCAAAGCTGGCCTTGCCATTTCTCTTCTAACTGTGCCAGCTGCTCTGACCTGTGAGCTCATATAAAAATAAATCTGATATGAGCCATCATTGACCATACTCTCCTGCTTAACTCTCGGCATACTGGTTTCATATCCTACTGGTGTTTGCACGCTGAATATCTAATGAGACTCATGCTTTGAAGTTTAAGTCTGAATGTCAGTCCCATTTAATCCTTGTCATTTCCCATTTTATTATTCCAAAGATAATCCCGCACCAGTTTTATTAATTTGCATGTGATAATTGGTTTTGAACAGAGAATGCAGTCGGTAAATGCCACTAACCAAGCACTCAGGCTCCCCATCAGCTGCAAGACACAGACAAATAAACTGATGGTGAAGTTGTCTGATGTGACTCAAGGTGAGCTTTCCACATCACAGTTGGAACATAATGCATGTACATATGGATGTGTTGAGGTGCTACCACAATCTTATCTGTGTGTGTCAGATGCAGATTCCCCGTTGAGGCCTTAATTGCATCTCTCACAAATCCTGTTGCTTGTCAGTGCTGCTGATGCTGCTGCTTATGGCCTCCTTTAGAATAATCAGCTTGGCTGATTGAGCAAAAAAAAAAAAAAAACCAGTACACACCTGGTTTCCTTCCACTGCAGACAAGTCTTTTCAGAGCTCTGATGTCTGTTTGACTTCAGATGTCCAAACTGCTTAGTTGAGATAAACTGTTAAGATAAATTGATAATGCAAACTGTAGATAAAATGTACAGAACTACAGAAGTGTAACTATGATAGTTTAAAAACTGATGTTAATTGTTGGATTCTAATGCGCAGACATACTATAGTAAAGGTAAGTGGAATCGCTGGCTCTTGCCTCTGACTTCTCTCCATCGCCGCTAATGTACTGTTGCCAGATTTTTATGGGTGTTTAATATCTCACCAGAGTTTAGCACTGCAACGAGGCGCTCTCTTGGCTCTTCTGCAAGAAAAATTAAAAATAAGGAAAAAAAACAAACAAATGGCTTCATTTACATCAATCACACTCTACAATGGGCTATTAACTTCCAATGGCTTTACACCTTTTAGGGTGGACTTTTTTTATATATCACTGCTGGAATCAAATATAAAGAATCACACCTAGTTGGCTTTTTGACACACTAGTCAATCCCTGGACCAACCAAGTAAAGCTTAGTGTAGGTGCCATATTAATAATGTATTTCATGGTAGTTTCAGTTCAAGATTGAGTATAATTTGGATTAATATTATTTTTTAGTAGTCATTTAGTAGTGTTAGGTTAAGTCCTAATTCTTATTTAATCACCATTTGACTGCAACCATATTTGTTGCAGTCAAGCATTGACATTTCAATGTCACAATTTGTTTCTTATGGGATAGAAACAAATAAGCTCCTGTAGCTTTAAGGGGATCAGGGGTTGATTCCCTGTTCTGACCGTGTTCAGGCGTGATAAGAGTCGATCAGTGGATATAAACATATGCTTCTCCTTTTGTCATTTTTGTTGAATAAATCTAAAACATGGGCTAATGTGGAGGACGCACCTATTTTTAATTTTTTTTTGGGGGGGGGGGGGGGGGGCATGGGACTAAGATGGGTTTTATTGGAAAACCTACACTTAGCATCTCACTGGAAAAGGATAATTAGTGAAATGCAAAAGCTCTGACAAGATAACTGGTTCCCCCTTATTCCCCCATTGCTATGTGATCTCCTATTTTTGGCAGTATTTAATACACAAAGGTAACTATCAAAGGCAAAAACAATAAAGACATGTTTCACCTTACAAAAAGAACACAAACAAATGCAGCATGAACTCACAGCACTATAGTGTAATACATACTTACATTTGAAAAAAAAATGGCCTAAAAAGCCATTTCTGCACATATGTAAAAACTGTGCCATGGGCATGTGGTGTCACGTCAAAGAACATCACACTTAAGTATGTCATGCTAAAGCCTAGAAAGCCTAAAAAATGAGTACCTCAGATACATTTTGATGGACTGCAGTGTCAACAGACTTTGACACTGACAGACACGGTCACCACTGCTGAGGTTGAGTTGCTGTAAATGTATCTACGAATCTGCAGGTCAGGTTGAAAGTGCAGTATTGTCTCTGTTCTATCTTCCAAAGGAAGATACTTCCATCAAGGATCTCTGTACATTTTGAGTTCTTTCCTTTCTGTTTTACTCCCATTTCCCATTTATGTGCTTTACTGCTCACTCTGTTGTATTCCACCTTTGTCCACTCATTCCTGTTTACCTTATGTACAGTATTCAGAGTCCTCTTGTTCTGTTCGTTTGTTCTATCTCAGCGGTCTTGCCTTGCACTTCTGTTCTTTTCCCTGGAGTTTGCTCATGCTTGTTTTCCCTTGTGTTTCACTGGTTATTGAGTCGGGCTTTTCTGTTTGCCTGCCAACTTTCACACTGGAGAATGTGTAAGCCTGTTAATCTCACCGGTCACCACAGCTACAACATGTCGTTTGTTAGGAAAAAGGTGGGTGAATTCTTGCAGGTCGGCTGTGGAACCCTATTTTTCTTGAAACAGGTGAAACACAGCTGAGGCCACCAATGGTCATTTTGCTTTCATGTTAGTGCCTCAACAAATTTCGCCGACACACACACACACACAAGGAGATTCATTTGCATAATGAGAAATATTCCCAACTTAGCAATTCGAGACATGCAGTGTTTTTTCAATACAGATGGTAATTCAATGTCTGTGCTTCTAAACAGCAGATTATCATTTGAATAACAATCCAAATATTGAGAGCCAGAAGCCTTGTGATGAATGCTGAAGTAGTCAGACAGTAGAGTTAGTTCTTGTGATGGCTTGCACCACCAAAGACATCCAGAGAATATCTGCATTACTTTGCTTTTGCGCCATTGGTTTTTGATTACTGTGTTGTTTTATTGTGTTTTAATAATTGCTTTGCCAATTCCCTCTTCTAAATTTGACAAGACACAAACAAAAGAGTATCCTTCATTGGTATAAACAACATTGTCTCTAATTTAGGAGAAAACAAAGCTAAAAGAATCAAGTTAAAGATTCAGCGTATCTAAGTCAATATTGAGAGGATGTCGGCAAACAGAAGTTTCACAAAGGGAGAAAATGAAATGCACAGCCAAGGGACTTTGCTTTTAATTAAAGGAAAGGTTTTAAAACTTTGGGAAATTAATGTGATTGCATATTGGCTTAGAGATTTAACATTAATAAGAGATTAAGGAAATAAAGGACAGCCAAATCCTAAAATAACAACAGCATGCTCACACTCTTCACCTTCAAATGTGTTGTTTTTATTGCACCTCAGACTCAAGTCCTTGCTGTGGAGGGAAATCAGTCTCAGTAATGTTGACAAATGAGTGACGTGTATGTGGCAATTTGTGGCTAATTTATTGTATTCACAGATGCAGTTCTTCAGTCCATAAACATATATCACTTTCTTTGCCAAAAAATATCATCATTTTTAAAACGGGTAGGGGGAGAGGAACATAAACCCTGATAGGGTGTGCAATCTGTAATGTTGCTGCTTATCTGAGGCGAACACTCCTCTGAGCATCCTGCAGCACTTATTGTTTTCCCTGTTTGTCTGCGTTTGTAGCGTTCCTGGATTTGGAGAGTGCTTCCTTTAATGCCTGTGCTTTCTCTGTTGTATTTGTTTAGCCTTTAGGGGCCACAGATCAGAGACAATATATCACATAATACGCATTTGTCACATTGTGCATTTGTATTATTGAGGCTAATTCCTGTCCCCACACTCATACACACACACACACACACACACACACACACACACACACACACACACACACCACTGTTTACCAAGAAACAACAGCGTGTTGCTTCGCTTGCAGTATAGTAGATATATGTATTGTTTGCCGAACTAAGATTGCATTATATATATAACTACATATAAGTCTTAAAAGAATGTGAATGAGTCCACAACACTAAATTGCTACTTGAATCAGAGCTGTATTGTGGCTTGGTAAAGGGTTAACTCTCGCCATCGTTAACTGAGCATCTAGCACGGCTCCACGTTTGACCTCAAACATCCACCTTTGACGACTGAACTGAAGTAACAGCCGAGCAGTTTGAGACATTTTCTCCAGCAGATGCTCGTGAAGCGGCCTCAGTGGACTAACTTACTTACAAATGTGACAAATGACCTTTTGGGGTGTCTTTGTCCCTTCACTACATACAGTGGCATCACTTCAAGGAGATTAATGGTCATGTCCTCGTGAGTCAAAGTTCACACACACAGCAAACACAGGATCTGTGATCAAACAAAAGGTCAAGCTGAATAAAAGCGAATGAAACGTGACCTCTTAATTCTTGCCTGAGAATATATCTACATTTTAAATGAATATTTATTCAAAACCTTCTCGAAAAATACCTACAATAATCACTTTTAATGTTTTCTTTTCCTTTCTTTTCCCACAGAATATTATCTATGAGGCCATGTCTGGACTTACGATGCTATGTTTTCTCGCAATTCACATGGATTGGTTTTCATTATTCTTAATTTAAATTTCTACCTTTCTTTATTTACATCTAAATGCACCCCTTTTTATTGCCTTGTGCCACTTTTGTAATAAGATGTTGTTTATATAAGTAAAGCACTTAAAAACATGCAAAACAAATAAATTCCCCTCGCCTTGGAAACAATATCTATAAACTAAACTTTAAGATTGTTACACACTAACCAAACAACCCTGAAGTTAAAATGCAGTAACTTTTTTTAAATTATGTACCTGTTCCATGTAAAATATGTGTTGCTACTTCATAAATTGGACTCCGTGCACGTCTTTCAAGTCATCACGTCAACAAATCTTCCCCTCAGCCGCAGGGCCAACCTGGATGTGGTGTGTATTTCGGTGTTAAACAGTGTGTATTTGCCGCACACAAGTGTCAGGAAGTGTGTTATCAAAATCACATCTTCGGAGAATAAAGACAGAACACTATATCCCAGAGGCTTAATGTCACTTCTCCAAGTTCATGTAAACGCAAATGAAAACACTTACAGTAATATCACCTTTGTCACGTCTTGTTGGTAAAAAAAAAAAAAAAAAAGAGAAAATGATATTTCCTTGGCAGTATATATATATATATATATATATATCCATCGCCATTAGAGTGAAAGTAAGGACCATCAGAGATGTGATAAGATAACATATTTCCTGGTATACATCTCCAATGGCAATCATGTATATTTTTAGATGCAAGCGCACCTTTTCTTCTCGGCGTCAATTCCTTCCACAAATCGTCTGAACCGTGTTGTCAGTCTTCATAAATTGGTGCCTCAGCACATCTCCGGAGAAGACACTCCTGCTGTGTGATTGACACCAAAAAACAGGACTGTCAACTTTTATGTTAATAGTGGCTCTTAGACATCAAGTGAGGCGAAGCAAAGTTCCCAAATACAGGTGAGGGTTTGTATAACCTCAGAGGAACAATGACATTCTTACTGGAAAAAAATAAGTATTATTTTAAGACAACACGGGGCTATTACTGTATGGTAATACTTTTCTTAAACTGAGGCAACGTTATTGTATGTAATACCATCTTATTTCTTCTCTTAGTACTAATGAAATAGTGTGGTAATAAGAGCATATATATACTATTTATTTATTTTTATTTTATTTATTTTCCAAATTAATATGCAGGTAATATCTTGGTATTGAGAATGACTTATAGACTACCTCCAATTTAATCAAAACTGATATGATGATTTTAAAGATGCAATCCACCCACCCTCCCTCCACCGCTCCATCATTGTAACCAGACTGTCATCATACTACTCCTACCCTCCAATACTATTAGTATTATAACTGCACTGTAATGGACTGAATGAAACCTAGAACTTCAGTCATATCGTCATATTAATATCTTATAAAATCTAGAAAATGTGTGTCATTAAATGTGATTTCTGAACTTATCGCTCTCTCTTTGTGGGCTATTTTCAGGAAAGATGAGCTACTAGATTCCATCCTCCTGACTGTAGTGATGAGGGACAGTCAGTATATTTTTGGTTTATTCTTTTCATCTCAAAAGTATAATTCGTATTCATGTAACCAGACATTTCCTCTGATGAAATATTGGGATGGGATTTATTTATTTATTTTGGAACACTTGTGTGTGATGATTTTGGAAATGATGCTGATGTAATATGGCGGATGTTTGATGTTTGTTTTTTTTGGAATGCCTGTTTCCACCCAAAAAAAAGGGATGCTGCCTTTGTGATGGATCAGGTAATCTGTTATTTATCTCAGCTGTGGATACTTGTAGAAGCCACAAGCGAAATGCTTTGTTCTCTCATGAATAAAACCAAATAAACTAATTTCAGTGTTTGTTTATTTATTTTTACCTTTTTTTGGTAATATAAATCTTATTTTGACAGAACGTGTGGTATCACAATGGAGCCATCGCGGACGAATCCTGCTTTCAAAGTTTTATTGTCAAATAATGTGGCGTTGTTTTGATTAATGAGCCCTGGAACATACCAGGCAACTTAATAAGGTGTCACAGTTTTGTGGTGGGTGATATTCTCTTCAAACAGTGTTATCGACGGCGCCTGCTGCACTCAACATGCAATGTGATAACTGAATAAAAAACAGAGGAAACTGCATGAAAACATAGTCCAAGTCTTGCTTCCACAGCCTCAGGTTTCAGGGTTGGATCTCAACACGCAGCGTGAAATTTGGTGCTGAAATGTACAAACCAACAACTGTGCCACTGAACATGCACGCATGAAAAATATGCAGCTGGTCGTAATTAGACTGTGATCTTGTTAACAATCAAAGA
Source organism: Microchirus variegatus (assembly GCF_963457635.1). Lineage (NCBI taxonomy): Eukaryota > Metazoa > Chordata > Actinopteri > Pleuronectiformes > Soleidae > Microchirus > Microchirus variegatus. Next base: position 11,883,714 of record NC_139823.1, read on the forward strand.
GGAGATGTGGCATCTCACACACACGTCTGACCGCTTTTTTTTTTTTTTGCCATGGAACTGTGAGAAGAGGTGATCTCTCCTGGGGAGCGCAGAGAGAAAGAGAGGATCTTATTTTTTCTTTCCATTTCCTGCATGAGTGGATCTGAGCACCGGCTTTGGTCTGCTTTTGTCTCCTCTCTGTGCTGTTTCTCTCATCTGTTCTCTGCCTTACGCTTGACATTTCTCCTCCATATAGGTCAGTCTCCATAGGAGGCAATGAAAAAACGAAAACAAAGGCGGCACCAGGGTAACAATGAGAAACAACTATTTAGGCAACATGTGATGTTACTTGCCGCCAAGGAAAAGGTGCTAATTACCTCTAGTCAGAAGACAATCCATGCTTCATTTTATATTCTCTCCTTCACAGGCCTTCATGTTAGTTAATTAGGAAATGATCATGTTTTTTCCTGTTGAAGTAGAGAATAAATGAAAGACAGAGCCTTCTTGATTACAGAGTGCTATCTTTTAATAGAATATGGGGAACGGAAACACAAACAAAATCAAACGTGATAAGCACTGTGTTCCATGAGAAATGGCAAGTTTCATAACAAATGGAACGAGCTTTCGCGAATTTGTCGAGCATGAGCGGGGGAAAAAAAACAAATGTACCAAACGGGGGAGGAAAAGTGGGGAGATCAGTTTTGCAATGTCCCAATCATCCACCTGCAAAGTCAAATTCCAATGCCTAGGCATGGAGTCATTTGCAAGATAAATAAAGCGAGATGCATCTACTCTGCCCTTCTGAACTAGACACAGGAAACGTACCTGTGTTTCTTTCTCCGTCATCTGTCGCAGGGCCGAAGCTCAGCCTAGAAACTATCAGGATGATGATGTGTCTCTAGGGTGTTAGGCGCCTGGGGAAACACGCAGCTCTTAATCATCTGAGACCCACTTCTGTGGCATTTCTCTCATTGTTGCAGGACGCTAGCTTATGCACAGACACACACACACACACACACACACACACACCGCATCTCCATATAATGCTATTTACATATGTGCAAATCCTCACACAATGCTATCCTGTGCTCTCATTTATTCAGAAGTGCAGGAAAATGACATCTGAAAACTAAGAGTGTTACTTATTAGCTTTCAGGACTCTGCACTGGGTGTTGTTAGGCGGCACAATGGCTCGCTGAACAACACAAAGGCCTATGTGGCTAATTGGAGACATGGGCTCAAACATGGCTCATCTTCAAATATAGTCTGGCATGCTCGAGTGGAGAATGACAGAGGGAATCCATCTCTAGTTTTCTCCCCCCTACACACACACACACACACACACCTCCATTAGTTCTGTATGGCAGCAGTAGCAGGCAGCCACTGTGGGTTATTTTAGCCAGGCTGCAGAGAAGCAGCCAAGAGGATAATCATTTGTTACTCGTCAGTCAAGAGGCTTCAGACCTCAGTGAAATAGACGCAGAGGTGGTGTGACCTTAGGCAAATCTGACAGACAGCAAGTGTGAGAGAAAGTAGATGTGATGTGTGACCAATAAGGAGCATGTTTAAACTGTCCATGTCCAACAGGGATGGTGACTTTGTCAGGGATGTACGGTTTAGCTCCCACAAAGCTGCATTATAGTTTTGCTTTTTTTAATGGTTAAACTGTGAGTAATTGCCTCTTCTATGTACTAGCCAATGGTTATTCCTTGAGGCGATGCAAATGAATGGGCAGACAACAACTAAAGAAGCAAATGGATAAGTGATGTATTGCAGATGTCCTCAAAAGTTGCCTGGAGTGATACAGCAAGTAAGTAAAACGACTTTCCCCAAAACTATAGAATAGTAAATTCTGGTATAAATCATGTTTACTCATCATTGACAATTCAGCATAGTTATATAAAGGTTAGTATTATTTGCCCGAATACAATACTAATTATGATGTTATGTAATTATAGAGACAAAACAAATGAGTGCAAACTGAATTATACAAAGCCAAGTATACTTGCACCGTTTTTATGATATATTATTCATACACATGCTATACAAAAATTATGTTTTACAAGTTCTAACGCATTCCAACATCTAATTCCAACATGTGTTTTACTTTGTTGCAAATCTCACTGACCACAATTTTATAATACAGAGCAAATCAGGCAGCAGCATCAATGAGTCAATTCTCATTCATGCATTTGGTTTTCAGCGTTGTGGCCTATTGGGGGCAGTAAACCACCAGAAACAGACACTTATTCAGCTAGTGAGAGGCAAGGAGAAGTATAGGGCAACCAATCTGTGTCTCTGTGACACACACACACATACAAGAAAATGACTAGTTTGAGAGGATGCAAAAAAAAATCAGCATTCATAGTCAGTGGAGGGACTCGATTAATAATGCCAGAGATGAAGCCCCTCTCAAATGCTAACCTGTTAAGTAAACAATCAATGGGCCACTGTAGGAATGGAAAAACCTCCCCTCATTTCGCCTTGTTTAGGAAAACAACAAGATCCAATAAATGTCCCAGACACAAGGTGGGAGTCCAATTAACATTCCTGGGCTTCATTTTAGGACGGTCACGAGGACCTGCTGGAGGCCTCTCACACACACACACACACACACACACACACACACACACACACACACACACACACACACACACACACACACACACACAGAGCGAGATCAGTCAGATCATTTTACCTATTTAAATTTCACCTTGATAGCCTTTCTATTCCGAGTGAAAAGACGCCTCCATGTGTGAATGATAGTAAGAGAGTGAACATTAAAAGTGACCGACTTGTCTCCGTACGAGGTTTTTTATGTAGGTGACTATGTAGTTTGGGAAATTACATTTTAAGCTTGTCAGGATTTTAGAGGACATTTGTTTTGCCACCAAAAAGGCACTGAACAGATGTACTTTGATGTGTGGAAAGCACGCCAGACCAATTGGATATTGATGTCCGTTGGCTGATTCATCTAAATCAGTGGTAAAAGAGGGGACATTTGTTTTCAGTGGAGCGGGCTATTTATCAACAGTGATTGATATCCAGCAACACTGGACTGCCTGAGGCTGCACTCATCCATTCAGTGCCAATCACTGTGCTTTGCCAGAGAAATTCACACAGCCTTCAGCACTGGAGTCTGGAGACTTACCCATTCTTCTGCGGTGATGTTTTTTCCGACACACAGAGGTCTAATCTGTTTGCGTATACTGCAACATATGTGTTGAAGATCACCGGACAATAACGTCATTATAAAAACAACCATTAGTGATATTAAATTAGTCTAGTTACCCTGTAATAATGCAGCCAAGGATGTTTGCATTAACACATTTTTTGATAATTATAGTCAGACGCTCAGTCAAAGCCACCTTGAGAACAGAAACTTGTCTCGCTTTACGACCATGTACGCTGTGACTCTGTATTAAATGAGGGTAAAATAGAAGAAAAGGGGCTTTGTCTTTGTTTTCTCTTGACATTCAGTCTGTGTTTGCACGCCGTTCTCCTGTGGTTAGCTGGTCAGGTCCTTTGTGTTTTTTCCTCTTTTAAGGCCAGGTAAGCATGCAGTTCAATGCACAACAGCCAAAGACTTTCCTTTGATTAACTTCGTATGTGATTTTAAAAATTAATATGGCAGCATGTGTAAGGTCACAGTGGAGTAACGGCATCCTGAGCTAAGAAAAAAGGATGTCACACTGCCTCTGCTTTCATGGCAGGTGTCAGCACACATTCCACTTAGTGCATATTATCATATGATCAACCCTTCATCTGACCTCGAAAATTTCGTTGAGCAATTTCAGTTGTATAATGACGATGAAGATTTCCATTCCATATTAGGGGTGGTCTGATATCGCCGACATCACAAACTCGAGTATCTACCGATCCCGTTATTAGTCTGATACAGTCACTGTAGAAGAACTATGAAACGGTTAACACATTTATGTTTGCTCCAGCAGTGACGTAAACCCCAGGTAGGTGGATATGGTCGTTATCTTGCCTTTTGGGACCACACACTAATAACACTAATAATTCTAGCGACATTAATTACCTGGTCTGCTGGCCTGGCCTGGTGTGAAAACAGCCTCAAAATAAGTTTTAAAAATATGTCTTTACCGACCAAAGCGATTCACACGTAAATGCTCCGACACTGACAGGAGCACCAACCCATGGAAGAGACACAGTGGATCTATTTAAACAGTCTGGACAGAAAGTATCTATTGTTTAGTTGGCCCTCCTGTATCCCAGCCGGGAAACTTTATTCCATTGTGCTTCTCGTCATGTGTCTAGGAGCTCATATTTATTGGGCTTTGCAGTTGCCCGCAGACTGAACACCTTGCTGAGAAGATGGGGGAAGGCATGAGTTCAGGCTGGATTATCGACATGGTGTGAGATAGCGAGAAATCCCTGAAGGGCAACACAGTGATAGTGATGCGTTTGTGGTTTTTGGCTGAAACCAGCAGTGGGGACCATTATCATCATCAAATGATTTGTCGAAGTGATGCAGTTTTTCCTTTGTTATAAAATACTAAAGATTAAAATCAAGACATTATATGATACTTTCCTAATGTATTTAATTTCTCCTTTGCTATTCACATACACAGAGTGAGCCTGATAAGGAACTTGCACACATTTCCCACTTGCACACATTAGGGAGCTGCAGACCCTTAAACCAAGTGGACCGAGTGACCTGATATATTACAATTACAGTATGTAACTTTTGAATCGAAATTGACCATTGTCACACTGCGTTCCTACAATTCTAAATAAGCCTACCACGATTCTCTCTGTGTTTATCGGTATAGCAGTATTTTGTTCTTGGGCTGCTGAGCGACACTCCTGCATGCAGGAAGTAAATCATTGTATGTCAAAATTCAACAACAACAACAACGCACTAATAAAGCGAAGTGACTGCAGACAGGTTGGCCAGAAACACAAAGAAGCATCCACGAAAAGCGAATTCCGCTGCTCTAAAAACATGTTGTTTGGTATTTTAACAGAATAAACACTTCTCACTCCTACTTTTCCCTGTGTGCTGTTTCAGGTCTGATAATCTGTTTTCTGATGACGGACACAGCATACAAATCATATTAAAAACAGTGGTAAAATAACAACAACAACAACAACATAATTCAAGTTTTTCACTGTAGCTTTAAATTCACAAACATTACCTCCATTATCCAGCAGAACTGAGAGCTGTATTGAACAGCTTGTGTCCTATGGGAATGTTTTCTGCACAACACCCCTTTACTTTCTTGCTCTGCAGTGTCTGTCACCTGTCTAAGACTGCACACAGGTCTGCTCTCAACTTTTTAAACAGTCCATACTCAATAAATGAGACTACGACTATACTGTATTGTCCATCAAAATGACTTCCATATATTGATATGCATGTGTAAACAGCAGTCACACAGAACCACTAAATTCTTCAAGTGCCAAACCTCCAAACACAACAAAACTAAATGGCACAGGACACGAAAAACATGGTGTTGAAAACATCTGAACATGAAGAGCCATTATTCAGTATCATACTGTAATATTAAACATCATCTGTGAAAAAAGCAAACCCCTCAAAACAACAACAAAAAGCAAATACAGACTCTAAACTCAGACTCTACAGACCCTAAACTGTGGGCTTAAAAAAATCCTCTGGTCATCTGAGCTGCAGAGTTTGCTCCGCCTTCTACTTAAGGAGTCGCTGTTGTTTCCCACAGAGTCTAAGTGATTCATGTTATTTAATGCATATGTGTGGAAGCCGCCTAAAGCCTTTAGGTGGCCGAGGCATTGAGCCGCTGCACAGCAACACAACCCAGTGGGTTTCCTGACAGCCTTCTCTTGCCAAAGCAATTCAATACAGGTAAACAAAGGTAAGTGGATGCCAGTGGAGTCGTATCATGGCACTTATATGAATAAACCTCCGAGCAGAGACAATTTTTCACATAAGCAGAGCAAAGGCGAGACTCCACATAATATAATTTGCCATTCAAAAGACAAGAACCAGGGACTTTGATGCTTTGAGAGGATCTCTCTCCCTCTCTCCCTCTCTCCCTCTCTCCCTCTCTCCCTCTCTCCCTCTCTCTCACACACACACACACACACCCACCCTGGTTTTGCATTATTAGTGTGGACACTCATAGGCATATGCACATACCTTAGGCATAATGCACTAACCTTAACTATCAACACCTAACCCTTACCTAAACCCAACTCTAAAACCATATTTAACCCTTTAAAGTTGTGGGGCCCATACAAAGATAATATAAATACAAACACACACAGAAACAGAAACCATTAGCTCCAGGCTATAGTTTCATTTGTCTGTTTATTCATTTGTCTGAGGAGCAAAACTTGGAAATGATCTGACAGAGCTTGATAATATTTTCCGCAAAAATAGAAGCTCAAGAATGAAATGATTAGATTTTGCTGTTGATCTGGATAGGGATACGAATTTATTATAATATATAATTTAGGATAATAAAAGAAAAAAACAATTATTCGGGGAGTGCATTGACATTGTAATTTATTGAAGGTTTACGCTCTGAATGCTTTCCCTATTAAGGATTAAATGTAAGACTTTTACTATATTAAGACACAAAATGACTGTGGCGTGTCGTCACATATTAAGGAAATATGTGACATTGAAATACTGTCTTGAGGTAAGGTAAGCCATCATAATCTGCATCTGCTTTTAGGACAATGTAGTGGCAACGTTGATGAAAAGGTTCATATTTACAACGTTCTACCTGGCTTAGCTTGGCAAATATCAGCAGTTTGTCACATTTAGCAGAAACATTTAAACAAAAGTGACGCTGAAAGATCATTTAATTTTACTGTCAAATGTAGTGATGGTGCTGAGTCAAGTGTTTTTACAGCGTTTTACACGCTGGCAAAAAAAAGAGCCATACAGGACTTCTTATTTTCTAATACCTTTGTAGAAATGCATTTAATTAACGTTTTATTGTTTGAATCAATCAAAGAGTTAGATTATATGAAGTCAGGTTTCTGATGAAAAAAGATATTACAATATATTCGTTTTTTTTTTTTTCACATTTCATTCAAATAATATCTCGCTTTAATGCTTGATTTTAATTTCCTTTTCCAAAATGGTTTACCGTTTCCATTTTTCTGATAATTATTTACTGACATCTCCAGGAAATCACATGTCTATCACAATTTTCTCTCCATTTAAAAACTGGAATTTTTGCTTTAGTAGCCCTAACTTAAGTTTCCAATTTTTATATGCATTTTGTTTTTATGTAAAGCACATTGAGTTGCCTTTGTGTATGAACTGTACAAATAAAGTTGCCTTGCCTCATGGCTATCGCGACACATGCATTATTCTTGTTAACTTAATCACTGTTGATACATAACCTCTTACTGAAATATGACGTGGTTCAAAACTTTGCATCGCTACCTTGTACAGGCTTGATGTGAGCTGAAAGAAAACTATTTTTTGGAATTGCCATTAATCCAATGAGAGGCACAAAAGCAAGAGCAGCAGGACGACCGTCTAAAAGAAGTTAGAACATCATTGAATCCTCGTGTCTTCACTCACGGACAGATGCAGACAATATGCTGTGTTGATTTTTGTATCCAATTCTAGTTTTATATTACAGCAGTCCCAACACTACAGTTATTGTTCAACATTATTCTAATTAAATAAGCAAGAAACAATACGCTCACTGCAAAGAGGTACAGTATAGGTGGGATATTACCGCTCAAACTGCAAGACCTGACCAAAATATATGACATGTCACAAATCCATGCAATTGCTCAAAAGCCATAATATTCACTGCTCGGGCAATTGCAGCATCCCCTTGAAACTGCATACACAGTAAAAACATAAACAGCAGAGATTCTAAAATTAGTTGAACATAAAATCAGGCCCAATTCATAGAGAGTCTATAAAGCTTAAGTTGCTCCGTGCTGAGAAAAAGGCATTTAGTTGTAGTACATAATCTATAGCTAAAGTAATCCCTTTATGCAAGTAAAACAAAATGTGACCTGGTATCTATGTGTGTGCAATAAAATATATAAATGAATGAAATAAAATGTTTTAATCATCTGTTGTCTTGGGGTCGATACTATGCAGATGTTCTTTCAGCTGTAAAGTGAGGGTATTAGTTTTTTATTAATGCCAGGAGAACAAACACTCATGACTGGTCAATTTTTGTTTTTCTGTAAACTTCAATAAAGGGAACATCAAGGACTCGTGGTGGCATTTAAGAGCATCAATGTGGAAAATGTGCACAGCGTTGTTATCTATAGCAAAGGCTTGAACAGAATTAGCTTTTGTTCCCTTCTTGTTTTTTGGATTCTTCAAAAAAAAAAAAAGGTATGCAAACTACATTTATCTCTTAATAAAACAATAGCAGCATTATTTGTGTAAAATACCAAACAATGAGCAGGCAATTGTCTTTGCACAAGGAGGAAATTACCTGCCCAGAATCCACACACATGGCTCCTGCATTCATTATTGCAATGAGATGTTATTTCTTTTCTAAAATAGAAACTCTCTATCACTTAGTGTGGCTAATCTACCAGTAGTAGTTCAGCATCTCAATTTGATATTTGTTCTCATTCTGCACAAATCAGGCTTGCTTCCCTTCAGCCGACTCTATTTTCAACTCAATAGTCACAAACCTGTCTCACAGAAATTATGTTAAATGCATTTTCAATTACGTTTCTTGAGAAAGAGTATTTTCTCTCAGGAGAAAGAATATTTTTTCTCTCATGTGGTTGTGGCAAAAATCAGGTTATTCATTCACTTGTGTTAGCCAAGTGGCAGCAGGTCAAGTCATCCATAAGAGTCTGAACTCCTGTTTTGAAGTTTTCAGAATAAATTCAGGTAAATGGCAAATGTCGAGAGGTTTTGCAAACTAGAAATTCACACACGCTGCCTGCTCCCAGCTGACAGCCATCCTGCTGTCGACTCATATGTGCGGTACTTTATCATCTGTTTTCCTCTAAATGTGAGCGTAATTCACAAAATGACAAAAAGTGCTATTGAAAAGACTTGGAATTAGACTATTAACTCCTCAGGAAAAATGTTTACCCGTGTAATAAATCAAATCAGAAGTAGAGGCTCATTTTCCCCACTGACTTCCATTCAAACAGAGTTCTTTTCTGCAACCAGGGGAGTCACCCCCTGGTGGCTATTCAGTATATTTTGCTGTGATTTCCTCTTGAGAACCAGAACTGTAAGTGGGTTATGATTGCACAAACCATAGAAACTAACATCTAAACAACTAAATTACATGATTGTTTGCATCTTTTTGGGTCCAATATGTTGAGATATACAGTTTATCAAAATTAAAAAAATGATCACAATACCTTATATCATATATAATATCATATCATAATATCATCTATATCATATCCGATCATCAAGGGATACAATGTTTAATGTGGTATAAAATAGCACAGGATTCCTGCAGGAGAAAGTATTCTGTATGACCTTGTGCTTTATAACGTCAGTGTCTCAACAGAAACATTTTATTTTGTTACTTTTTTATTATTATGGTTCCCAATGCAATGCAACCCTACGGAAGCATAGAAAACTGAGCCGCGTGTCGTTATGATGACAAAGTTTTCTCGTTATTCGCGGCGAGGTGCATGAAATTATACTGCAAACATGTGCAGTGATTGATCAGAGTAATCAGATGTCATTAACTCACTCGCACTGTACCAGTGTGCGGGAGGAACCTGCACATACGCCAGCGGAGACGCTCTGCATGTGTTCCAGCTGAGGAGCGAGGAAACTGTGGAGCGAGAAGAGTTTGCTGTTGCAGCTGTGAACCTCGGAGCAAACACAGCCTCAGCATCTTCAGACCCTTCCCTTCTGGATGTAAACATCACGCAACACTTAATCAATAAAACACGACTTTAAGGTTAAAAAAAATCTTGTTACAATGTGAAAATATCTCATTAGAATGAGAATTTTTTTTTTTCAACCCTACGAAATGATAAATGAGCTTAATGGTGTATATACTGTGCGGAAAATCGGGTTTGGAAATGCCAGACATGGGAATGGGAAATAAATTGTGAACACTGACAGCCTTTGAAGCATTTAAGCAATGAGCATCTTAAATTCATGCATGCTTTTAGTAGAGCAGCCGGTGGACATATGAATAAGTTAGTATATTATTTCAAAGTGATGATTCCCAATCATTATGAGGTAATGTTGGAAAAAAAATGTGTATAAGTAAATGTTGGTTGCAGTGATGGGTGACTATTTACATATTTCAGAAATGGAAGGGAAGTAACAAGGTTGATATTACCCTTCATTATAGAGATTGCATATCAAGTCATGTTTGTCTTTATATAACCAAAAATAAATTCACTTTAAAATGATCTTGCTGTATTCTGCTAGAATTCAATACATAAAATATTGTTTGGATAAGTAAAAGTAAAGTGAATTGTGTAAGTCCTGCTAGGTACTGCAGTAAATCCTTCATACTGTGTGTATTAGTCAAATGTTAAATATAGTCCTTAAGAAATGCAGATTTTACTTCTGTCCTGTTAACATTTACTCATGTAGCCTTTATTGATATGTTTTTGGGATATTTAAAAGTAAAATAAACGTAAAAATGCGGAAGAAACATGTTTAACGTATTCTGGTACCATTAAAGGTCATTAGCAGAGTTGGTTCATATTTAGTGATGACTTGTGAAAACATTATGGATGGGAATCGGTCAGTATCTGTATCGGTCCGATAATGGTCAAAATCACTGGATCGGATATCTGATAAAAAGATAAAAATGCAAACTCTGATACAATCCAAAAAATCCTATATATTATATATATACTATTTCTTCTTTTTGTTGGAAATGGCACAGCTTCATAATTCTAAAATGGTCTAAAATGACTGTATCCGTATCGGTAGATACTCGAGTTTGTGATATCGGTATCTGACACAAAAAAGTGGTATCTTCTCTTCCCTAGAAAACATATTGTATATATGAATTGTATGCGTTAGAGTGTGTTTGATTTGTGGTTAATGCGCTTTTTTAATCAATAAAATGTCAGCAGTAACCACACAATTACCAGATAAACAGATGATAATGAAAAGGCAAATGGCAGCCATGGATAAATGAGTCATGGAGTCTATTTTTTGCTGCATGATGGCAGAATGAATTTGCAGCCAGACAGAAGCAGTTTGAACTCCTTGCATGTGGAGGGGAGGGGTAGACAGGATCAGCCAGGATTGACAGGGCCTTCGTCAAAGTCCTGACCTTGCGAAGATGAGTTAAGCCGCTCAAGGTCACAGCTACAGCTGCACACTTTGCCATCACCTTGCTGATTTTTAAAGTTATGAGATTTGCAAAAAGCCCTCACAGCAAAAATGTACAAGGGTAGATTGCACACAAAGAGTAAAATCTTCTTCATGAAAATATCGGCACTGTTAAAACACTAAAACAAGCCGATGAACCCTATTCTAGACACAGCTTCCACCTGAGGCTGGAAGGTCAGCTTGTCATTAATTACAGTGCCAAGATGTTTATACTGCTGCACAAACACACCGGCCTGATCATTAATCACAGCAGGAGAGATCACTATTGTCATTTCAGAGTTGCATAATATGAATTAAGTCTCAAGCTGTTTGCATTGCAGTGATCTATGACCCCATGGAATACATAACTGGTTTATTTTTCAAAAAACAATAATGAATAAATAAATATTTAACAGTGTGATTTCCAGATCATATACTACATTTTGGATTGCTGATTTAGTTCATACCATATTGGCCATTAATCTCAGATCTTGGCGCGAGTACAGGACTACGATCAATCTTAAGATAATTATTTTGGATGTCACCCTTATTAATTTCTTTAAAAGTTTCCAACTATTACGCTGTACGCTAACAAACAGCATGTGTGATTGTTAGTTAGGAACACAGCGTGTCACAGGGTTTTCTGTGGATCGTCCAAACCAAAAGAAACTAACAAGCAACATCTGCCGAATCTACATCTGCTCATGTTTTAATGGGCGAACGGTTTCCACATTAGATGACTTTATCACTCTGTGCCTCAAAGTCAGTGGGACACAAACGCTGAAATGGAGTGTCGTTTCAGGTAATGGCACATGTACAGTTCTCCTTGGTATGACATCTGTTTACTTCTGGAACGGTGCGGCATGACTGCGCATTGTAACAGTGTAATTATCCAGAATATAGAAACACTTAAGTGAATGTCACAATATTTTACTCAATATATAATGCAGAGGAAACCTCAAGGTCTATTACCAACTTTTTGTCATTATTTCATCAATTTATGGTGGAAATCTGCTTAGCCGTGCTGCATTTGCCTCAGTCCAAAACTGATAAGTAACTTGCTGGGAAGGGTGAATTTTTTACTCTCCACACAGGAAGCAAAAAAAAAAAAGTAAGAAATTCTCTGAATAGATTAATTCAAACACCTTGCATCCAAGATCATTTGCAATTCCTGTTTAAATTAGGCTTTACGCATGACTGATGTCCTGATGCTATCTCTCGATTTTATTTTATTTTTTTGCATACTGTGCAATGCACCTTGCATGAACTCTCTTATTTTTTTAGTAGGATAGTTGCTTAAATACACAAATCAATACACACACACACATATATATATATATATATGTGTGTGTGTGTGTGTGTGTGTGAATTGTATATATATATATGTGTATATATATATATATACAATTGGAGACTACTTGAGGCTGAGTAACAATTCTGGAGTGTAATCTTCAAAGAAATACAAAACAATTACAAAACAAATTGTCATCACATAGATCCAATGGCTGTTATGTTCAGTCTTCTATGCTATGAAAAAAAGTGTATTTTGTTAAAGTAGAAAGATCATTAATAATATCTAAACACACACACACACACAATGCAGAGACTGTTTAATAGTCTTGTCAGAGATTCTTAAAGTTATTGTGTTGTATACTGAATTGAAAATAGGTTAATTCACATGCAGACAATGGTATTTGATAGATGCAGCAGGACACGGTGACAGCCAGGTGGTGTGGGTATTGACAAACAGACAAGAAAAGAAAGTGAATTACAGCCTCAGCTGTATGATTTTCTCATCTGCTCTTGTCCTCGGAATGATGCTGCAGATCCTGGACGCGAGAAACTGAATTACTGATGAAGAGGGTTAATAGATTTTAGGATCCAATTCTCCCGAGAATAACCTCACAGTGTCCTTCTCGTATTGAATTCAAAAAATGCGAATTTTGTGACCCTGCAGAGCTGAACTAAGACACATTTTTGCACTGTGGTGGACTGAAATGTTTGCAAAATAAATCATATCCGCTTTAAATACGATATGATAATTTAGCCTAATCGTTTTGCTTGTTTATGTATATGTTTAGTCACGGCCGCTCGCTGTGCTCACGCTGATGCAATCACCAGTTTAAAGTGCACACACCTGTGCTTTGAACTATGCCAAACATCTGCCTTAAAGAGAGATCACTGTCATTTATGAACCGCACGCTTCATGATTTGGGTGCATTGTTTCGCTCGTGTGTATCAATTTTTGATTAAATTTGTCCTTTCCTGTTCAATTTGTTTGTGTGCGAGAGAGATTTTCATCAGCCATTTTTGTTTTTATTACTATAAATGGTCTAAAATTACTATATCAGAACTATTAACGCTGGTATAGGTTGATACTGGAGTTTATGACACTGGTATGAGACACAAAAAAGTAATATCGTCCCATGCCTAGAAAACATACTGTACATATGAAATGTATTATTAGTTGGAGATTTCCAACAGCAATTTTCTCTTTATCACTACAAATCACACCTCATGTCATGTAACATCCTTGGACATGGTTGATAGATAAACAGAAAAATGTCAGAAAATAAATAACCTTCATCCAGAATGTGTTAAGGACCGGAAACAAGAGCAGGCTTCCAGTGAGTAATTTGGAGTAATGTATAATTTAAAGCTGTGGAACGTTACATTTAAATCATCATTGTCACACATCTCCCGTCTCCGTCCATCCCTCTCACAAAGCAGTACTGCCAACTTGGTTCACATCACGTCTGGACTATTGTAACTTACTTCTGTTCGGAATACCTGACAAATCTATCCATAATTTAGATTATATAATATATCTTAATATATAATATATATATCTTCTTCAACATTTTGGTGTGTTTCTTGTATTTTATTTATGATATTTTCAGATTTTGTACTGTCGTTATGACCTTGAGTGTCCTGACAAATAAATAAAATGTATTATTGTTGCTATCCATCCATGTGGCTGTGCCAATCTCAGCTGACCTGGACCTCTCACACTCTCACCTACAGCCAATTTAGAGTGTCCAATTTACCTAATCCCCATATTGCATGTTTTTGGATCAGGGAGGAAACTGGAGAACCTGGAGAAAAGCCATGCACGCACGGGGAGAACATGCAAACTCCATACAGAAAGGCCCTTGTTCTGACCGGGTCTAAAACAGTTGCCTACAGTTGGATAATACAATACAAAAAAAATACAAAATACAAAATAAGGGTTCCAAAGAAAGGAAAGATCCTGAAGAAAGGGTTTTTTCAAGGGTCCTTGGTAACACTAATGGTTATAGTACGAACCATTTTGATCTAGAGAACCCTTTAAAACCTCTTTTCTGAATAAAGGGTTTTAAAAGGGTTCTTGGTGGAAACTTCCAAAAGGGTTCCAGGTGGAACCTTTTATTTCCAAGAATGTAGCTTTAAATGAAATCCACAGGGGATGATAGAAGTCCCATATCTGTAAAGTAGATGAGATTAAAGCCATGTGTCTCAGGTACAAAGGGACATTTTTTCCATCTCAGTGGTAGTCAAATGGTCAATTAAGCGAGTAAGTGAATCTACATTATACTGTACATAGTCCAATTCACTTGCTTAATAATCACATACTGTAGTTTTTTTTTTCTATGAGTAAGTTGTCAGACTTTGGAAGTGTTAAGAACACGACCCATCTCTGAGAGAACGGAAGCCTTTGTGGCCTTTTACATTCAATTCCCACAGAATTTTCAATCGATTTCCAGCGTCGGGTGGAAACAGTATTGCATGCTGCGACTCCTTGCTGAGGCTGAGAATCAGGATGAGTCAGACAGTAGGGTGCATAGATATGTAGTGATTGAAAGCAGAGGCAGCTCATGATAGCTTATCAAAAGGTGAGGATTTTACCATCCAGCCACTCGGGGGAATGAGCTTCTTCCGCTGGGATTTCTCCCCAGAGAATGTGGCTGTATTGGATTCAGCATTTTTTAATCTCACCGGGGTGAGATGAGACTGAACCTCCCCCCTCCTTCCGATCTTTATTCCTCTACTAAATGAAGTGATAGTGAAAGGCATCGCCGCCATCTCAGAACATACTTAATAACACAGAGCAGCCATAATGAATTCCTGTTTGTGTCTTTGTGGGTTTTTATTATTATTTTTCCTAACGTCATCAACAGAGAGGCGTGATATCAACAGGTTTTGGAATCTATGATTAAAATACATAAAGAATATGTATGAGGGACTATCATCAGCAAACAAAGGGAGGCAACATTGAAGAATCTCCTTTGACTTAAATTGATGAGCAACCAACACGGACTATCCGAGGAAATGAACTCAAAGTGGACCAGACAGGCATTTAAAGTAGTTTGGTTTTGAATTGCATTTTCTTACATGACCAGTAAAAGCCTAAAATTCACTCTCCGTCTAATGTTTCAGTCTCCACCAACCTCTAAGGGAAATAAATATGTGGCTTTTTAGCTGCTAAACGGTCTGTGCTCAACCAGCAGCCACCCTGGGACATTTCCCTCTCCCCTGGCTGTCGTCGTATTATTCCAGATGTTTTGGATCTAAAACAATTTTTTATTTTTATTTTTTTTTAATAATCCCGCTATATCAGATAATGAGCCCTTTGTACAGTGGCCAGGTTCACCGTGACGTTGTCCTTAGCTACTGTACATGAACTGAACAGAGCAATAGATCATGTGATCAGTAACACTTGTGCTCTTTCTGCTACAATGTGTCAAAATGGTTGTGAACGGGGCCCATTGACTGATTTAGATAATATTATAACACTTTAACACGTAGAAAAACACTATAACATTTGCACGTGGATCATGTTCATGAGTTGAGCTGAGTTCGTATGTAGCGGGACCTAATTTCTGAGGAACTGGTTAAGTTTATGGCTAAAGGCCCTTATACACTTCCAGAAATTCAGTGAACGCATGCGCACCCAACACGCTCTTTGCGCGCAGTCCCAAAATCTGGGCTGCATGCCATTATGAAGCGCCTTGATGACACTTGATGCACATTAGGTCGACCAAGGCCTTAATATTTGAATAGTGGTGATGTTAGGACATCTTTTACAGGCAAGTGCTAACAGCAATCATTAATAGAAAAAAAAGACAAATTAGTGTTTTTGCAACTTGACAGCAGGTTTGTTTTAACAATTCCAGGGAGAAATTGTATAAGAAGTAGCAACAGATGAAGTGACAGGCTGCACACCTTCAACTTCTCAGACAACACCTTTCACTGTGCTCTGTTTACAGTTGGAAAAACTATTCACCCCACATGTTCTTGACTTTTATTTTGATAACAGGCTTGGAAAAGTGCCGTCAGCCCTACAGTATAGAACTAAATTGTATCTTCATGTATTATGAATAGTTAAGTTGTTGTGAAGGATTTTCAATAGCATGAAAGACATAGGCCGCATTTGCCGAGTACGGGGTCATTTTAACTGACACTGTATTTGTATGTATTTGTTGTTCACGTACGGCTGATTAGGCAATATCCTCTCGAGTGGAGGTATGTCTGAAACATATCTTATGCACGGTTTGTTGGTTTATGCACTTGACCTATGGCATCAACACAAAACGTGTCTCATTCCTGTATCATCAGGCTTTGTGTGTATGCATCCTTTGAAGTGGAAAAGCCTGGGTTCACACACTGAGTGAAAAATAATTTTTTTTCCCTCCTGTTTTGCTTGTGCCTGTTGAGCAGACGCACAAACAGACAGGCCATTAACAATTTCACATTTAATTGCGTTTTTTGCAGTTTTTGCAGTTTTTTTTATGCTCAATTTATTGACCATGCTGTTTTCTTTGTGAGATCTGTTGACGCTACTGAAAGGATAAATGACACCAGCATGATATTTTAAAGAATAATTGCAGATGAGTCGTGAGAGCCAAAGAAATTGCACAGAACATATAAAAAAGCCGAAAAGGCACTGGTGTTATAGAAAATAACTATTATCTGGTGCCACAAGACAGGCGTTTAAAGATGAATTCGCTCATGTCATACTTTATCAAAATGTTTTTATCGGAAAAATGAAATAGTTCTCCTGTACGCAACTTGCCAACAAACTGTTACAGAGAGATTATTAAGTGCTCTCCTCAGATCTACATTAAAGTCTTGTGAATTCACACCAGAAAATATGTAGATTTATGAAAGGAAAGGAAATATCCAAATATGAGTACACGCTATATTGTAAAGGGCACAATGAACAACCTGTGCTTTCATTTTATTTTTTTTCATCTCAGGGCATTGTAATGGGTATTTCTATTTACTATTATTATTTATATATTTACTTTAGTAGAAAGCATCCTACATTCATACATTGTCTGAATGAATGAATAAATAAATTACTAATAATTCCAGGCTGACTGATGGTGCTTAATAATGCAGCAACAGAGATATACCTGGTAAAGGGTCAATGAAGTTGTCTAACATTTTGACTGAGAAAATGTTGTCTCTATTTGGTCCGGAACAAGAATGCATATAAAATTAAGATAACAACAACTAACCCCTTAATCAATTATCAATAACAAACTTATTTTAGCTTCTAAATGTGAATAATGTCTGGTTTGTGACTCAGTAACAAAGAAGCAAACTGACATTGAGCAAGGCATTTGACATCTGAGGATTTTGGAAACACCAATCCACATTTTTGTGCATGGTGTGCACTTTCACCAAGGAAAGGACAACATGAGGGTGGCTAACTGCTCTTTCACAAGGAATAAATATCCCAAAGCGCATTTCAAAACTGTGTGTAAGACAATGGCCAACAGATAATAGATGCCATTATACTCAAGTGTTCCAACACTCTGCAACCCAGTCAGCAAAAATCAAGGGTGACCTCTGCATTAGTCTCAGCTCTGCCCTTAGTACTTTAGCAAAAATGTTAAACAAATGAGTGATTGTAATACCATAACCATACAGAACACCCAGAGACATCACTGATGGCACTAAATGGAATATCTGGCTTGTTCCCAAGACTCACACTTACGGTCTGTGGATTTCTCTTTTTTTTCCCAGGTTACTACTTGTGTTGCGGATTTATGGTAATTGCCATCAGTGCTGAATTGCCCATTAGGACTGCACGTGTGAGTTGTGGAGAATTTCCAGGACACACTGGGACGTACAGGGTTAATGAGGTCATCCCATCCATTGTGCAAAAGTGCAGTTTCCCGCTGCTTGCAACGCTTTTTCTTTCTTACCCTGCAGAAAAGTGCTATTAAGTGGGAGCAGCAGTACAGAGCTCCAGTTACAGTCGGGGAAAAACAATCAAATAAATAAGGCAGGGGGAATAGAACTGTATTAATACATTCAGCTTAAGTTTGGATGAATGCATGACTCATACTTAATGATACTTAAAAAAAAAACTGGAATGAAACCAAGCGGCACTAAGTAGTTGCAGCACATTGAGCAAAACGGGAGAAAGATTCACTTTGGCACGATTTAGGATATTACTATGGTAACAGAATCCTGTGTAAACTTGATTAAAGTTTAAATCATGTCTTTATCATATGTGTGGCCTGAAATAGTCCAGTCCACTAACACTGTGTGTGTAGGTTTTAGGAACTCTGCATTGGTTCGGCGATTACTCTGCTGGTCGAAACACTGTAATGCATTCTTCCAGTTTCTGAATCTATTAGAGATTTAAAGCGTGTGCCGATCATTTTTCTCCACCATTTCCGGGAGGTGCTGCTGAAAAGCAATCAGTTAAGTTTTAAAATGCATGATGTTGTACTGTGGTCTGAATGAGAATGAATTTAGAGACAGGTTGATATAGTTTTTCTCCCATATCCACAACAGAGACACATTTACTGCATATTTCCTTCTTTGTCATTGTTGCTGCCGCTGGTGTTGTCCAAAACCTCATTCTCCTCGACACAGGTAAGCTCTGCTGCCTTTTCTTTCCTCCTGTATTTTGTGTATCATTGCAATTTACCTGGTGAAACTTGACACCCACATGAATACAAACACCAGGAAATGTTTCCAACTCATACTACATTTGTCAGAAAAATCTAACTACAGCCTGACGTTTCTTTTTCATCGTCAGCTCTGTAACTCTCCAGGCCACAATTCCACTGGAAACTGCTAGTTTCATGGTGTTTTTGTGTGAGTGAGGAAGAGAGTGAGTCACTGCAGTATTTGTCAGTACTTTGCTATTGAATATTACTGATTTGCAGTATGTCACGGACAGGTGCGGTTTCTTTTTCACAGCAGACATTTTGAAATGTTTCAGCAGCACAGGTGTTGCTGATAACATAAATAATGACACTAGAGCTGATACAATTACTCTATGAATCGATTATTAAATTAATCGTCAACTATTTTGATAATCGATTCATCGGTTTGAAGCTTTTTTTCATGATTAAAACAAGATTTCAGATTGTTTCAGCTTCTTAAATCTGAATATTTTCTGGCTTATTTGCTCAATATAACAAAGAAATCATTAAAAAGGGAAAACTGACATTCAAGAACATCATCATTTCCAGGTTTGACAAACACTGATCAACATTTTTACGATTACTTGATCAGTTGTGAAAATGATCACACGATAACCTTCAACCATTCCTTCTTCAAATGGCATACAAAGTATTCTTTTTTTAAATGCACTCTCAATAACCAATTCCACATCATAGTTATAGACCACTATGGCCACAACAGAAGAAATGCAAGTCTTACAGGAAAGATCCTCAAACTGATTGACGTATACCAGTAACCCCCAGCTGAGAAAGAAAATCATCCAATTTCTGCAGCCGTACATACAAGAGCAGGATGAGGTGGAATGATGAGCTTTGTCATGGGCTTAGATATCGTCTGTGTTAGAACATTGGAGTCATATTTACAGCTTTGTATTGATTAGGATGTCGAACCATTGCACACACCGGTGGTTCAGGTTTGAATTTTAATGTTAATACAACTCCACAGAGCTACACCTACACATGGAACTGTCACACTGTGTGCAGTAAGACAATACAAACACAACAGTCATGGTCCAATATTGTAATTCTGAATGTAACATGTCACCGAGTATAACACTAATTCAGAAACCTTCCAGATACCTTCTTCCTTTGCTGTCTGTCACGCTGCATTCTTTTGCTCCTATTATTTAAATCCGCTGCAGTAATGTGCCCCACACACAATTACCGCACAAGATAAACACGTTGGGGATTTCATGTAGCGACAAAATAATATCTGAACAGACTCCAGGGCTTTGTCATAGCACATACAGAGGCCAGCTGCCAGTCACTGGTGGGTATTTGACAGTTTCATTCACTCTGACAGAAAATACCATATTGTTTTCTAAACAATGATTGTAGTTTTTTCCCCCATTAGAAAGGAGCAGTGTGTGTTATGTTTGCGCCATAATCCCCAAATCTGTATGTTTTTGGACTATGGGAGGAAACCAGAGAACATGGAGAAAACCCACGCACACAGAGGGAGAGAATGCAAACATGGCCCTTGTTTCCAAACTGGAAGTCTCAGATAAAAATACTTGTGGATGTTTACTTTCTTGTTTCTGACAAAAATGATATCTAAACATGTTGTTGTATATTTGTTCAGGTTCGTTTTCTCTATTCAGTGTATTTCTATGGCATTGTTACAGCAGTTACAGGAGTCATTTTGGGTCATGTCAACTAATATTCAATACATAACATACAAACAGAATTTAATAAAATATTATATCAAATAGTCAGTATACACCTTATACCCTTTCTTATAACTTAATTTCATTCGATTCATCATTTCCAAGTATGGGAAGCACTGCAACATGTCATGTTAAATTAATGACTTTTAAGTTTATCAACTTAAATAATTTATGTGCATTTAAAACACAGTATAAACTAATACAATAAGTTAAATAACGAAAATGTGAATAACTGCTGGCTGCTGTGTAGTCTGCAGGCTGGCAGATGTAAGATGTATTGGCCGTCCTTGTGCGGTTCACTTTTGAAACACAATTAAGGACAAGACTGAAAGTTTGTTTCTAACTTTCAGTCTGTGAACATTCTCTATCGATTACCCTTCACAAAATATTCTTATAGCAGCAGTATACGCTAACTTCTTTTTTAACTTTCAAAGCCGACAGTAGATGTATAGGTCACGTTTGTTAGCCTCTGCTGGAACTGTGGGGCGGTGGTGTAGATCGTTTTGTCATTGCTTGGCACAAATCTCAAAACCTAAAACCCAAGGACTCATCACATGGATGTGAGGCTTTTGTTACACATTCCTCCCTACAAGCTTTAATTTGTTGATAGAATCCTGCCTTGAGGGAATCTGCAGTGCCAAGCAAGCGAGGCTGCACATCATTAGTGGCCGTCCTTTTGAATGGACTGAATTCCTGCAAGGGCAAATTCCGTCGCTGTGCCACAGAAAACCAACATTGTGCACAGCTCCATCTGTTCAAGGAATGATAGCCATTAACATTTACCTTGCTTTCATCTTCTTCAAATATCACTTACTTCCTGTAGACTACAGTCATTATTTCTCTCGACAGTAGCAGTAAAAGAATTGGTATAAGTTATTGGATGATTGGGGGTGGGGGGAGGGGGGATTACAGGAGGCCCACTTGTGTGAAAATTGTGTTTTGCAAATAAAAGGGAACAGTGGTTCTGCCCGTATTCATTTCATTAGCATTGAATCAGAAATATGAACAGTGTGGTGAAAAAATATTGCCTCAGCAACAAACTGCTGCAGTGTCTTAATGTCTATTGCAGCAAAGTGAATTATGAACATGGGGCTTACTTGTTAAAGTTCAACCACTGAGACTCCAAAACTTCACAGACCTAGGTCCCAAATTATAGCCACGCAAATCTTCGGTGTTCATGAATGTCACACAGCCTCAGTGTGTAAGCATACAGTAAGTATATGTTTCCAGTGAGCGCTCGGTGTCACAAATGTGCATCGTTTAACAGTGGGAGCTGTCCAAGGTGCTGAAAGCCCATGACTCAGACACAGAGAGGAGATCATTTTATCTGTTATATATCTGTTCATTTCAATGGTATATAAAAAAAAGTATATATTTTCCCAGAATATTTATTCATACCACAAACCTATAGTTGCTGCGGCAAAAGATGAACTTTATTTAACCACTGGGTTTATCGTCAGGGTTTATCCAGCAGTGAATGTAAAACGATCAAAATCTTTCACTTCACTTTTCAAACAGAGAAGTGTAAAGATTGAAGATACTGCTTTCTGTAACTGTAAATGTTTCCACGATTGACTGTGCCTTTGTAGAAGAGCTTCATATGTGATGTACTTTTTAGAGCACTTCGTGTGGAATTACATTTCCCTGGTCCTGGCTGTGCTTGTGATATGCAGTACAGCTGTACAGCTGTACAGAGGATTGCTTGCTTATTCAAAGAGTACCAAACAGCACCAGATTATAAACCAGCTGCACTTCCTTTCTGTCCCCTAAGACACAAGGCAGGTGTTAAGTTGATAGGATGAATGGCTTCATGAGGAATGTGAAGGATATCTAACACACACACACACACAGGCGTGCGCACACACTGGTTTCCATGACTTCAGAGGACATTGCATCGACTTACATTAATTTCCTAGAGACTTACTGTAACCTTAACCACAATTAATCCTAATCCTGACCCTAACCTAAACCTATCCTTGATCTCAGCCTAACTTTAAAACATGTCTTCACCTTAAAATGTAGTCATTTTACATTACGGGGACTTGATTTTTGTCCCCATAAGGAAGACACGTCCCCATAATGTGACTGTGTAAACAGATGTAGGTACCCTCAACATAAGGAATACAAGGTACACACGTACACAGAGAGAGAATATGGCAAATGTGTCACTTGGGGTAGCCAAGAGTCATTGTGTGCCAACCAGTGTAGACGGCAAAGATTCTGAGCCTGGATTCGAGTCACGTTAATATTTCTTTTCTTTTCAGAAAATAAATATTACATTTTGAAACAGCAGCAAAGGAAAGAGGTGGGAGAACCTATAAAGGGCAACAAAGTCTGAACTGTCACACAGCAGAAGAATGCTGTTTGTTTCTCATTTGAAGCCAATAGCAAATATTTTGTTTTCAACTAACGATCGTTACACAACCAAAATCTAGTCAAACCTTAGCCATTCCACGGCCTTAACTGTGCCCTTTGTTGTTGTCATGATGAGGATTTGATTCATTTGCTGTGCTGTCTCTATGTTGGGGTCCTTAATGTGTACAGGGCATGATATTTACATAATACAAAATATTTCTAAATAAATAGGGCATTATATTATTGCTGAATCTCTATGGACAAAGTGTTTAAGGTGAGGACACTAAGAAGTGTACCTGTGTAATTGTATATGTATCTTTCAATACATATACAATTACATATTACATACAGACATTTTTTAAGTTATTTTGTGGACCTTTGAGTTAAAGTTATTCAAAAAAATCGTGTTCCATCTGCAAAAGAAATCACAGATTCTGATTTCCACATAAATTTGCAAAGTTCAAACTCAAAAGCATACTGAGTCCACTAACACTCGGTGTCCGTGAAGTCGATGGGGTCAAATTAAAAGCTTCTCAGGTGAATAAATGTCTGATGTGTTTCAGGGTTCCAACATGGTTTCTTCCCATACGGAATTACACATTATTGAATTCATTATTAAGCCTGTCTTCAATTAAGTTACCAAATATGATTTTAAAAGTAGGGATCCCAGAACCACCATGACTGGATCATTCCATGACATTCAAAATCACATTCAAGCTCTAGACTGCAATGTGTGCCTGTACTCTGTTTAGGTTATCCGTCCAATTCATTATGACGGCCCAGAATAAAAACATTCAAAGTGCAATGACTTGCTTGTTTGCCCGTTCTTGTGAGAGTCTAGTGTTTGTTTCTATTTACTGTCAACAAAAACAATATCTATCAGGCAGATGGTTCCGCTGTGGTAACCCCGAAAGACAAAGAAAAACAACATCTATTATTAAAATTGTTTAAAATGTTTCATTAAAGTTTAGTTATATTCACAGACGTCTTGTCACTTTTGTGTCCTGGAGGACAGCAGCGTAACAGGAAACCAAATAAAATGGACGGTGTGCTTGATTATTAACATCTTATGGTATCTTTTAATTACTGAAGATTTTCATATTTTAGTGCTTAATGGTTTAGTAATACAGACATACATGCGGCATATGGATAAGGCGAGATCTGGCACTTATTTTTTCCCCAATTCAAGCACTGGTTAAAAACATTTTTGCAGGTTCTGGGAAACGTATTTTAATGTAGTGGGAGTCTGAACAAGATTGTAATAGAATGCTAAATGATGCAATCCATATATCTCACATCCTCCCATCTGCTCTCCCGTCAAAGCTCTGCCCTCGAAAGACAAATACACAGATTGCCTGACAACTGTTAAGCCAAGTGGAAGAGAGAGAGCACTGTGGGGACAGATTCACTGGTTCTAAATATATCAGGTCTGAGAGAAAATACTAAACATTATTATAATGAACTCTTCAGGTAGGCAGGTGGGTGAGAGACAGGTACACAAGCAGTGTCATCAATTCAGTCTGGATGTAATTTCTGGTTGTCTATTACAGTGTAGGAGTTTTAGAAGTCAAATGACCCTTCACTAAGTCCTGCTTTCCTTAATTACTGTTGCTAAGTCCGTCAAGCTTTAGGAGCCAACATGACACTCCCACTGTCGTGAACTGCCCTCCTTAGAGAAATTTTGTGACATTTTTGGGAAAAAAATAGCTGTATGAATACTAAATAAAAAACAGTGGGAAAGAGTCTCAGAGAACATCTATTGGTC
Organism: Microchirus variegatus; assembly: GCF_963457635.1. Classification (NCBI taxonomy): domain Eukaryota; kingdom Metazoa; phylum Chordata; class Actinopteri; order Pleuronectiformes; family Soleidae; genus Microchirus; species Microchirus variegatus. The sequence continues at coordinate 11,908,713 of NC_139823.1, forward strand.
TTACAAATCTACAGCATTTCTGACACAGGGGGAAAAAAGGCTTTGTTGACCCACTCTAATAGGATCACCGTCTTCCAGAAAGTCCTTTAATCCAGAAAATAGATATAATCTGAGGTGAGCCCCACTTTCACACATACATTCACTTAGTTGCCCCCCGCCAACTCTCGATGCACGAACAGAGTGAGAGGTAAGGACTGGTCATGGGGGTGAGGTCATGAGGGAGCAGGGGCAAAGTTGTTACTGTGTCCAACAGAGCAGAGTAAACCCCCCCAGTAGAATTCCATCTCGTTTCTTACTGAATCCAAAGTAGCAGAGGTACCCACACATACACTCATTTACACTGCTTGAATTAGTTTAACCAAAGCTATTCCAAAGGTGTGACCACCTTGAGCACATTTTTTGGGGGTAGGATAATTTGCTAATTAAATATAACACAAGTATCAACACCAGTCCTTGCTTCATCTTCAGTCTTTTTCCCCACACAAAGTTTCTCTCAAGCTTTGAAAAGAAGCACCAGAGTCCCATGAGCCTTTTGGTCTGCATTCATCATCCTGAGCTGTTTAGTGTCTGTATGCCTCATAAAAACAGGTGTTGTGGAAAATGTAGGGCCCAAAAAATTGTGTTCCTCTGACAGAATATATTGCTTTCAACGCCACAAAACAAAGTATGTTTTAAGGCTATGCTGGTCAAAATCCCACCCAAAAAAAAATCCCCTCTTACAAGATGTTATTGTTTGGCCACTTTCTCTACCTGGTGGGGTGCTGATGGAGGTCTGTTTGTCAGCTGTTGTAAAAAGTGCCTCAAGATCAACAGCCCTCTCACATGCTAGAACCTACAGCTTTTCTGGATTCAGTAGAGAAAATACACTGTGGTCTATAGTTATTAGCTAATACGTATTCTGGATTATTTATAGATACATTAATGATGATCGATCTTCCTTCTGGTTTTGCTGTGTATCCATTTAGTAATATTGTAATAATATGCAGGAGCTTCTCTATTTGCTGCTGGGCTTTGACGACAATAAATGATCAAATTGGTTAAATTTGAGAAGCTGTAAGAAGAGAAAGCAAAAATATCATCCTTTTAATCCAATTAATCGGTTGATTACTTTAATTACACTATACCCAATAACACTCACTTAGCAGTTGCTTAAAAAAGGTCCTGCTGGCAGCTGCCACTGTCCGCCTAAATCTTAAGGTAATTAGTTGATATGTGCTGCTATATTAAGTCCCATCAATGAGGGATGTCCGCGTTTGACTAATATTTGGCATTTATCTTTATTCAATGAAGCTCTTAAGCAACTATTCAAAAGGAAGAACTATCCCCAATTAATGTCCATTTTTAAAATTATTCTCTCGCCCTGCCATCTTTTCCAAACACATTTTTGTGGAAAAGGTGACCTTAAAAACGTGCAAATGCAAACAGTGCTTTTCCATCGCAAATCTTTACACTAAATTTTCAACGGACAAGACAGCGACCACTTTATCTCGAGATTCACTGTAGAGGCAATCTTTAAATTCTCAATCATACTAATTAAGTGCAATTAGACAGCGTGGATCTGAAATATTCATGCAGCACTTAACTATGTCCTTTTCGGTAGGATATAATTTACAGTTCTTTTTATGAGAGCCTGCAGAGTTGGACTCAAAAAAAATCACGTCAATGTATGACTTCAAGATGAACACGTGTGTTTTCAAAGGTGATAAAGTAGAGCGGGAGGGGCATATGTTCTTCTTTGCAGTCACTTACTTTGTGAGCTTTCATGCTCTCAGTGATAATCAGAAGACAACAGGAGACAATATGAGAAGCCACTTGGCAATGTCAGAACACAGAATTGTCTCTTTTCTTGTCTTTTCTGCAGATTCCAACCTCCTTTTACAAAGGCTTTGAGAATCCATTTTGACAATTCTGGCTCAGATAAAAAAAAAAAAACTCAACTGTGATGGTGGTTCTCTCCCAACACAGACAGAGAATGGATGGAGCTGTTAATAGTGCTGTCCTCATATTATAATACCATCTGTTCCATGGCAGGTCACTGAAGGGTGGGCCATCAATTTGACCGTGCAGATTGAATTTTTTATTCTTTTCTTTCTTCTTACTTTGTTCCGTCTTAGGGTGAAGTGAATTTGAACAAGAGCGTGACTTCTGTGGTTTATGACTCTTGACTCAGATGAGGTAATGTCAATCCTAAGTGAGTTAAGGAAACTTTGGTCGCAGTTCGAGGGGAAGCAAATGACTTACAGATAAACGTGACCTGTTCACTGCTGTTGAATTTAGACTTTATTGTCTAGTGATTATTTGTATATTGTGTATAAGTGCCTATGTTTGTGTGTATTCTATTATGAGCCACCAACAGCTTATTATGGTGCCTGTGAGAAGTAGAGGTCAATTTTTCTCCTCTTCTGTGTTGAATTGAGAACAGCACGATTGTGGATTCCTTCCTATAAACATAATTTATCACCAGGGAAGCAAAGGAAATTAGATTTCTACAGGGTGTGTGAGATAAACAAAAGCATTAGTATCACAAGACTACCACATCTGCCCTCATCTAGGGCATTTCTTTTGGTGCCTACAAAGACATTGAGCAAACTCTGAAGTCTTTTCTTATCCTTACTTTCCTTCTTTTACTTTACTTTACTAAAGCTGCTGTGACTTCCTGCATGAGCAATCGCACTCAAATAAAAGCCAACAGTGGGACAGTGTATGACAGACATGTACATGTCAACAGAAATGCTCATGGAAATAGCCAAACACTTTCTCGACATATACTTCTTTAATGAAAAGGTATGAAACATGGAAACATACGATTAAAGCCCTGAGAAAAGCCCTGAAAAGCCTGACTTGACAGACTGAATTTTTTTTGGAAAGGTTGTTCAAAAAAATAAAGTTCTCTTAAAAGCAGGGATATTTAATCATGGAGATACGCTCCAATTAATTGTCAGGTAATAACACAGAGCTTCAACGAGCCAACAAGAGTTTAATTAAATTGTGTTATTCTTTCCTCTCTGGTGGCAGTGTATGGGAGCTGAGTGAGGCAAGTCTCTGCCTTTATGCATTAATCATACAGTCTCACAGACAAATATTGCGAGTGCGAGCAATGGACTGTGTCATTTTAATGCCCAGATCCAGCTTGAGCGCAGACCTCCCGCCAATGAAATCAATTCCACTTTTTAATGCCGTGCCTTTTCCTTGACGATTATGTCAGACAGAATACGCACTGAGTTTTAATCAGGAACACGGCATGTGTGTTTACTTCACACAAAAAACAGCTAATGTTAGCGTGTACTCACAGATAACTCTGAAATACAGCCACATTCTCCACGCTACAGTCAAACAGATCAATATCACAAACATGCATTACTGTTTTATACACCAAACACAAGAGTAGATTGAGGAGTAACAACTGCCACAAAACGAAGGGTGAATTATACTCGGAGGAGTCACATCAGTGGAGCCTCATAGTCGAGAAAACCACATATTTTTGTGTTTACTCTCTGACAAGTTTTAGCACTAATGCACCTCCATATCCACATACTCACAACTCTAATAGCTAAGGGGGATGAAAAGAATGTGAACACACACTTTGGCCCATATTGATGTAGCACTAAAAAAAAAAAATAATAATAATAATTCCAAAATCATCTACAATTGACTTCTAACTGTTGAGCTATGTTAATTTTAATTAGACTATTTAATTAAATAATTATAATTATATATTTATAATTAATATGTATCATACTGAACCAAACTCAGTGGAAAAACTCCATTATTTGCTCCCACATTTTCCAACTGCAAAATGTCAAAACGTACCACCTCTATGGTAAGGTGTCTGGTGGTAGACAGTAGTAATGACTACTTTGCAATGAATCTATGTGATCATGTTTCAAACTTTCATTTTCTCTCTTTATAAAGCTATGGTGGTTGGATGTTGAACTGAACTGGTTATTTATTTATGACTCTATTGGCACAGTCCTTGAACACCATTGAACTGTTGACTGCTGGGTATATTCACTTCACTTCACTGTTGATACAAATGTGGAGCTTATAAACACTATGTGTTTGCTAATAAAAAAAAACAAAAAAAAACAGACAAGCTTTTGGCCAACTTGTGTTAGAATATCAAGGGCAGATTTAGTCATGGTAAATGATGTAATCATTTTGACTTGTGACTGAAGGTCAAGGACTGGGGTACCCCTGAGCAAGGTACCCAATCCCCATTGCTCATTGTTAATTGGACACTTGACCCCAGCCACAGGGAGGCCCCATATACAGTGTATTCCTTGTGCCATTCCCAGAGGGGGTACAAAAAAATCTCTGCTAAATCAAATATGCGGATCATCCGCTGTGGCGACCCCTAGAGAGTGAGAAACCGAAAGAAAGAAAAAAATCCTGCTCTTAGTACATTTGTTTCAGTTGAATGGTCTCCCGTAGCTTCAGTAAAGTCACTTTTATAGGTGTAATTGATTAAATGGAAACACAACACAAGTTTCTCTGTGGCACTTCTTTGCTTCCATATTTACTCAACTTGTAGAGCCGTCATGCTGATTGTGGAAAGATGAACTGCGATTTAATTTAATTTGAGGACAGGAATTAGAAGACACACTGAACAACCGAATAAGGGCATCAAATTACGTCTTATGCAGATGATATTGTGAAATTAGTTTTTCTAAATTTTTTTGTTTGATTATGGCATTGTATTACAAATACCAATTTGGCCAACATGTACAACAAATAAATTAATACAAGAAAAACCACAAGATCTTAACAAGATGGCACAGCAAGGACAACATGCTGCTGTACATGAACACAATATTAATAATACTAGATCATTAAATAACCTTAATTGGTTTAATAAGCGTGTGTAGTCGTTCAGCATCATTTGAAAAACAAGGTATGCTTAAATCTTTATTCAGATTACACTGTAGCTGGACCTAGTACAAGTCCTACCGCACAGTCCATTAAATGCATCTCATGCTGATGTGAGAGCTTAAATTGGCAGTCGTTTAGAAGCCGGCATCACTGAAATGCATCACACCACAGGGTGTTGGTTTAATCCACAGTCGCTGGTATTTTTTCTTTTACTGGAATTAATATTCCTGGGATAACACTGCTAATAGTTTGAGTCAACTAAATGGTAACATGAAGTGAAAAGAAAATCAAAAAAATGAATAGGGTATCTTTATATCTGTCCTATCACATATGGTTTGACAGATTTGCCCCTCTTTGGTATTCAGTCTGTGAAACAATGGCCGTCACCAGCTGTTTATCACTCTGCATTTTTGTTTCTCTGTGCCCAGATGATATCTGTAAATCTTCCAAAGAGAAAATATATATTCCAGATGATATTTGAACATGTTTGGCATCTTGAGTTCAGCTGCTGGATGATCCCCCCCGTGTGCAGCTCTGCTTTTGCTCGCACTTTTAACAAACTTCAATATCAGCCTCAGGGCTTGTTGTTTATTAGCCTGGGGAAAAATCAGCTGTCGGGCAAGTAGTAATACGTACACATGAGCAAATACTATAGGTGTCTCTCCATGACTGTGAAGTAATGAGACGTCATAATAAACATTTACTAATACATCAAATAATTTGCTATTGGACACCTCGCGATTGCACTAGTGGTCTGCTGGTTGAATGTAGATGAAAATACCAGAATAATCTCCCACGATGCCCAGTCTGCATTTCACATTCGATTGAGGTTTGTTTTCTAGCCTTGAGTCACAGAACAAAATACCTGCAGTATTGTAAACTCATTCAGTTTTGATTTCAATGAACACAAAATATCACCCTGTAACACATGTAGATTAAAAATAAATATTGGCAAAATACTTGACTCACTCCCCATTAATGTGTATTACTGGAGGGCATGGCTGCACAAAACATGAATAATTCGGATCCCTTCAGTTTCGTTAGCGCCTGACCTCCCACTCATCCCCGTGGTGATTTGTTTCAGTAATTTCTGACAGTACGTGTGTTCACCGGGATCAGTAACACATGAATGCGTTAACTGCCCACAGTCCTCCTAAGGACATTAGAGTGATAGAAGTGGGAGTATTGGACTGGGAAAGGCAGTGGAACTGGACAGATGTTTGAGAAGAACAGCACCTGTGAATCTTTGTCATAAAAAGGAGGCTTTTTGTAGGTAAAAAATAAATCTGTCCACAACATGTGTTCACCTTCACCTGCTCTGACAGCTCCACTGAAACAGAGGGCAAGGTGAAAACCCCATTACAATGCTTAAACATACAGTATATACAGAGGCTGTATGTGCAATATAGAGTGTCTTATATAATTTTTTTCAGCAAAACCTATAGACAATCTGAAGAAAAAAAAAAGGATTTTCACCAACGATATAAACACACCTGAGCAAAAATTGTATAAAATCGGATTGAATAGCACAGATAAAAATAGCAAAATACAAAATAAAATACAAAAACAATCTTGGCAATACGGTTATAAAGGAAACATTTAATTAACCGTCTTTGTGTTCAAGTATCATACGATGTTATTAATATTTTAATTAAATTAATTCAGGGTTGGTTTGCTTTTACTCGACAGTTTGCAAGTTTGCAGATGGAGTTGCTGAAACTAATCATCAAAAGTAATTTAAATGTCGAAATGCTTGTGGTGCTTTTGGCAGAAATGAGTGAGACTGGACTCAGGCACCGTGCATAACCTGTGGTAAGGTTGAGGAACACAAAAAACCCCACCTGGGTCTAGAAAAGATCATGGCACTGTGTCACAGCAATAAAACCCACCAGGATGTCTTTATAACGGTGTTAAAACACTGTGGCAGGTGTTACGTTTAGTCTTGTCCTGTGGTCCTGCTTACACATACAATTTTATCTATTTTCCTGCACAGAATGGACAAAAGCATCATTTCCCATAGTGTGCAGAAAAGTAAAACAGCAACGATTTTCCGCGAGACTGAGCTGATCTTTGCAACTGTACCCCTCATGTCTCAATTTGTTAGGTCATTTAGTTGCATTTAGTTTTTTCACACATTTGTAATTTACTTTTTGAATGTCTGTGTGTCTATAGACTTTCTGCACAGACTCCCCATTAAGAATGGGGGAAACATTTGGTGTTGAAAACAGCATATCTTGCTCTGAATGCATTTGCAAGAGTTCTGTGTGTATTTTAAGCTTTGCAGAAGTAACTCCAGATCACCAATTACCTATGCTGACAAGCTGAATAATTAATTGCGCTAAGAGAGAAAAAAGACCCACACCAAACATCTTTCATTGTCTCGAAATATGATTAGTTTGAATATAATTGAATTCAACACGTGATAGTTAGACCTATATCGTCCCAGCATCGCTCTAATATCACAACTAATCAGATTTGACTTCCCCGTAAATGGGAGTTCAGCAGGATGAAGACATCATTTGTAGTTTATTCAGTGAATGGTAAAAGAACAGAGTCCATTATTCCCATGATAGTACAACAATTTATGGAAACTACAGATTCATCCCACTGAATTAATATTAAATAGAACAGAGACTTCACACCATTAAGTAAATGTTTCAGGAAGCTCATGTGCTAGTAAATGTGACTATCTATGAGCACAGTGACTGCAGTGCTATATAAATTCAGGTCACTGTCCAGATGTAGACACACCAGATATAATTCATATTCATAAAAGCAAGAAATTCAGCGACACAGTCACTTGCTGACAAAGCAACAGTCAAAAGTCTCTTCTTATTTGCATTACAAATGTGATACTCTGGGCTTGCTGTAGTCTAATTGTGGCGGAGTGATGTTTTCACAAACAACATGTTAATTGAATCATTGCTGTATTAACACCATAACGATCAGCTTATAAAGTATTTTGGAGCGTTCGTATCTGGTTTTCATGTTTTTTCATCTTAATTTGTAAGATACACACTACACAGAATTAAAGCTCGACTGTAATTTGTTTTCAACATTTTTACTCTTCTCCTAATGTAGGTTACACATAGAGATCATGGAAGAATTAATTCAAATGCAGGTTCACAGATACCAAGCAGGTAGCCATCGACTGGTGTTATTAATTATTCGGCAGCTACAAACGGCGGTAAGTGATTAATAAGAATTCAGTTTTGTATTAGTTTATATCCTCTTCTATAGTGCAAACCAAGGGTGGGTGAAATTACTAATCAAACCGTTCACTGGAAAAATCCATCAGTGAGTAGATGGCTCGATAGTGACCACTCACACATTTTTCCAATAATTAGACATTTCAGGTATTCTACCACCATATAAAGTGATTTGCATTGGAAAGTGTTGGGTTGTTTACAACCTTCATGATTGTTTGACTGATTATATTTCTCGCTCCACTGTACTGTATATGCTGTAACGATGTCGCTGTGTTTCCAAAACGGACTGATTACTTTGGTGAGTGTGTAATAATTGAAGTACTGCCAAAACTTAAAGATAAACAAATGTTTTTGACTTTAACGGTGCCAAATGAAAAACTGAGCTCCAGCATATGAAACCAAAATGTGTGCACACGATAAACACAGACATGTAACATTATGCATGCATCAAGGTACAAGGAGATGGCCTTTCTATGGAAGTAAGAAGGGTTTTCCTTTCAAGTGGACACTTTAAAGTACTTTTTGCTAGGGATGCACGATATTGGACTTTTTTTGGCAATATCCTGTAAGCGCTTGTGCCAATAACTGATACCAATAATGATGATTATATAAGCTGTAGAGGTCATTTAATTACTTCTGTTGTGAAATTAACAATGTTTTTCACATTCATGTTGCAGCAGATGTAGAAATACATTTTCTTTATTGAGCAAAATAAATAAACGTAGACTAATGTTGTAGTCGTTAGTCATATCAGCAGATCATGGTGTGTTTGCCTACTTTACGATACTTTATGCCGCTATTGCTGCATCCAAGGGGAACTTGTGAACTTATAATAATAACGACAAGGGAAGTTAAGTGCATCCTGAAAGCGGAACTATCAACAAACGACCCCATTTAAATGCAAAATGTTTGCTATTTTGGCTGACGTCTTGCAAAGCTGAATGCACGTGTAAATAAACAGCATTACAACTGCCCTTCACGTGTCACAGTCGAGTCGGTCTTTATTTCTATTTCTATTCCTCTGCTTTCATGTTCTGCATCGTTGATCAAGCAGACCTATGCTTTGTCCACTTTCCCCCCATGGTCATTTATTCTTATTTCACCTGAACTGAAAATGTAGTGCATATATAGTATATAATACTATGTAGCTCACACCTGTTAACAATGGCAAATGGTTCGTTTCAACAGCTCATGTTCAGTCATGTATTTAATCTTCTGAATCACGGTCTCTTTAGAGTTGGAATTCAATTTACTTCTTCCCACCTTATAGACTTGTTTCTTAAACCTACATTTACAACACATTTTTGGACCATTTTCACACTCTACTGAGTTTAATATTATTCTTTTTGTTTCTTCGCTACCATCTGTATGGAATATTCTGTATGTGCAGCCTTTGCAGGACAAACTCTGCATCAAACCTCACAGGACTCTCACATCATCCATCCACTCCCATGCCGAAATGGATGCATATTCAAGCACACAGAAAAATATGGGATAGCCAGGGTATGAGGCAGTTTTGATAGACTTGGCGTAAACTTCCTTGACCCCCCCATATTGAAATTCTATTATTAAAAAAGCTGAGGAAATACTGGCCTGAGAGCATCTATTGTGGTAGAATATTAATATGGAGTCATGCCAGTTGCTCTTAGGGAAAGCAAGTCGAGCAGCGCTTGGTGTTAGGAGCCTTACATCTGATCTGAGAACAGATTTCAGACACACAAATGTTCTGATGTCACCTATTAAGTTTATTTATTTTAATTTGGTAAATTTTATTTTACTAAGAGGTGAAATTAAAACCTCTTTGACACTTGAGTCCAATCAACTTGTGGTGGTAGGCTGCTGTCTGAAAGCTAGGTCCACTTTAAGCCATTAAGATATTTGTGCTTTGAGGATCAAATTAGCAATTTTTTATCCCCCAAACAATGCAGGCTCCACGCTAAAGGGTAACTGGGTAGACGTTGGATCTGTCCCTTCTGATAATCACAGGGGTGTTACTGACCTGAGACTGGTTTGAGCAGATTATTTGGCCTAATGCTACAACATATCACATCCCAAACAAGTCATTGCGAATATACAGGACAGAAGTGCGATTAAACAATCAGGATACTCGTTTGAATTACGCGGCCAATGTGAATGTTGCGATGATTGGAAAAATGTGTCCGGTGTGCAAAGGCCGCAGTACTCACATTCTGCTATTGGGAGTTGAGCCACGACTGGATGCATACGTTCAACGAGACTGAAGCTGATCTGGATGCTCCACAGTCCCCCATCCTCTGCTTTGACCTGGAAACAATTGAAGTACACAGAAGAAAAAGACAACAGTGAGGAAAAGATTGGCAAAATCCAGAGTTGTGCATTTTTTGGACTCTTGAGAAGACCACTTTAATGCTCTGTCAGCCCAAATAATTCAATATTTTGAAGTTAATAGATGGTACAATGGACATGAAATGGCGCTTGACATGCTAACAACAACTTATGTAGAAATTGTTTATTCATTCATCTTCTACCGCTTTATCCTCCTCATGAGGGTCGCTCGTGCCAATCCCAGCATAGAGACAACAACCATTCCCTCTCACACCCACACCTACAGCCAATGTCCATCCATCCATTTCCTGCCGCTTTATCCTCCACAGGAGGGTCGCAGGGGGAGCTGTGCCAATCTCAGCTGACATAGGGCGATAGGATACACCCTGGACAATTTCCAATTTGCCTAACCGGAAACAGGAGAAGACCCATGTGCACAAGGGGAGAACATGCAAACTCCACGCAAAAAGGCCCCTATTAGTTCAATTAAATGTTGCACTGTGCATGGAAACGTACTGACTAACATTGCACCACCTCATAATTCCCACATAACCTGGTGTGCCTTGACCTAATATTTTTTTAGCTGCGTGTCATAAACTATCCCAAAAGCCATGTTGGCCAAAAAGTCACAAAACTCACAGTCAGCGTTGACTCATTTCTGCAGAAGAAACTGACAGCGATTATATGAGCTATACTTCAAAAGAGGTCTAATTTCCATGTGCACATAAAGGATCACAGCTGAAAGTTTCCATGGAAGAGCAATGAGAAAAAAGTTATTCTGAGACAGCTTGGAGGTAACCACGAGACCATGAAATGGAACTGAGCACTTGTGTATCAGGTGGGCAAATTTCCACAGTTTGAGGTCGGGCAAATTCAAAGAAAGCGTCCTTCTTTGTGGTTAAATTCCCAGACTAATGAATAATTCCCTAGATTATCATAAAAGGTTGTCATGGTTACATGCAGCGTATCATAACCTTCAGTTCATTTTTCCTTGTTTAAAAATGTGTTCTGTCAGAAAGATGGTGTGTGTTTGTTTGTGTGTGTGTGTGTGTGTGTGTGTGTGTGTGTGTGTGTGTGTGTGTGTGTGTGTGTGTGTGTGTGTGTGTGTGTGTGTGTGTGTGTGTGTTGTGTGTGAATATTGGCAGATTACAAATTCTAATCCTAATATTTGCAAAGAGACCATCTGTCCAATCCCTCTGTGCTGGACCTAAATCACAAACACATTTGCTGAGAGCCAAATTTTGGCAAACAATTTGTTTTTTTATTTGTATGTGACAGGAAATACACCCTCTGCCAACAACATGGGGAGGATGAGATCCAATGTGTGAACATTTTCACATGTAACAGAGAAAAGTGCATCACACCAGTGTGAGCCCTTGTAACTCCGCCGCTTTCTCGCAATATTAATGAAGTGTGAAGCTCAGTTAAAATGACACATTTAATACTTGAATGACGGCACATACCGATTGCTTTTTGTAGGAAATTCAGGTAGACAGAGTTTGTTGGTGATTTGTCCAGCAGCTGTTGTCGATGATGTATGACTGCGGCACAGTCTAGGATCACCACCTATTCTGCCGAAAAGGCAATAATATTTGTCAGGACGGTTGGTTGAGTTCTCATTTCAATGGCACAGTTTCATACCTTTATATCAAGGCAACACAGTGGAACCGTGAAAGAGAGCCAGGGCGGAAATATTTGTACTTCATCTTGGGGCAAATCACCACTTTTACTTCACAATTTTTATACCCAAGACCCCATCAATCCTGTCAGCACAGAAATATATTTTGTGTCCCCCTTTTTTGTACAATAATGGTATTTCAGTGAAATTAACTAGACCTTTGATGTCACAAATCATGCTTTGGAGAAAAGAAATCATGTGAACAAAGCCCTTGTAATGTCAAATGCTAAATTTGCTTTAGTTTAGTCACGACAGCCGAGACGTGTCCACATTTTATAATTTATTACTTATCATACCTGTCAGAATCTGAATGCTGTGCTCATGGAAAAAAAAAGTGATGTTCGATTTCTTAAAAGCTAATTACTCAGGATTTGTTACTTGAGTCATCTTGAGGCTGCCCGAGCCTGAGGACCTCTCCTGATTTATTGCACAGTAGAAGGACATATTATACAAAAAGGTTTTAACAGAATCGCCTCAAAAGCCCAGTAAATACGAGTGCAAAGACAGCCTGCAATTTCCTCATCACTTTGATGGCCCATTACAATTGTAACCAGCTGTCTTATGTTATAATGTAACAGGGTTTTTAATTCCTACATGAAGTGGGAGCTGTTCACAAAGATGTTTTGTGATTCGTTTTGTTGTTCCCAGCAGTGAGACAAACAAACAGATTATTTTGTGTTGTTTAAATAATGATCTACACTCCTTGAAATGTGTCTTAAGGGTAATTTAGTAGCTTAACACAACTGTTTGTATGATGCGGCGAGACTAGACTCACAACGCCCTATAAAAATAAAAAGCTTGTTTTTATTTTTAAGTGGAATATCAGCAGAAGATACTTTACAGTATGATCTATGATATAAGAGTCTCAACTGACTGAATCTGCAGCTTCCCTCAAATTTATGGAGCTTCTTGTTTCTTTTCATTACTCTTTTGGTTCACTCACCCTGCTCGTGTTTTGCTTTTGCTGTAGCAGCAGGGTCAGATTGAAAAAAAAAAAAGATGTCCACAATGTCTATATACTGATAAATTGAAATATACTGAAACCATTCTGCTTTTAAAACAGAATGTTTTACAATACACCAAAGCACTAAAAAACACCAGTATCTTCATTTTTGGGAGTTTCTCAAAAGCATTTTTTAAAATCTGTGCTTATTGAAAGCATTTCAGGCTCTGAATGGCCAAGAATGACATTTTTTTTTTTTTTTTTTTAAATGACAAGGTTAGTGAGGTTAGTGTTACCCTGTGGCAGATTTTCAATACTGGTCCTTCAAAATCAAGAATGACAGTACTAATGAACCATTAAATACAAAACATGGCCCTCAAATGCAGTGACTTACATTTTAAGTCACTGCATTTGAGGGCCATGTTTTGTTTCTGATAATTAAACAGCACTTTTAAAGAATCAGTGGACTTTTTTATTTATTTCTTCACCTAAAAGGACAGCCTGAGCATAGATTTTATTTTAATATGTCCAGGTACTCAAATTAGGTTTTACGAACTACCACAAAAGAATGAATATAATGGAATTGTTTCACACTTAATAACACTTGCACTTGCAATCAGCTAAGTAGATGTTAGAGGTCAAATAAAAAGGTTAAAAAAGAGAATCTATTAAAACACAGATAGAGCCATTGTATCAGAGAAGAGTAGCTGTGTAGAAGCAAAAAATAAAAAATAAAAAATATCCAGCACAATGCAAAAGTCATTTTTGAGGGACACAAAACTGATGAATCTGTCAAGAACTTTTTGTTGGGAAAAAAAAAGGTAGCAGCTTCAGGTTCAGGGTCCTGGAAATTTGTGGATTCTGGCAGACATTATTAGAACAACATGTTCTTTTTGTACTGTGTGACACATCAGCAGTGAAAGCCTCTACAGTGTGTGTGTGTGTGTCTGTGTGTGTCACACATTTAGAAACGTGTATCATTTCTGTGTTGGTTTCCAAAAGATGGGGAAAGAATGATAATTTGATCATTTATAACAAAGACGAACAAAAAGGAAGGTGAGATTTATAGTGATATGCTGTCTTTTCTTGATGGAAACGTATGCAAATTGAATTATTAATGCTTCCACCTCTCACTCTCTCTGCGGTTATACGAGCATGTGCAGGAGTAATTGCAGGTCATACATGCTTAGGATAGTGGTGAGGATGGATCTTTCAAGGATGGTGAGCAGTTTGAAAATAGGTGACTGCAGGCCAGCGTGGGTTTTCATTACCAATGGAGCTGACACGACTGTGTTTCCAGCACAGCATCATCTGTAAGAATACTGCTTTGAAAGAAAAGTGTGTTTGAAAAAGAAGCCGGTGCCATGCTGCAAGGTTCCCTTTCTCCATGGCTTTATTATATGCGTATTTTTCAATAAATGTTAATTATGGATGTAGTCTTTTCGTGTGAACATATATATCAGTTTGTTTCTGTGGCTGACGCGGACAATAGTGAGCTATTTTGTTCAGGAAAAAAAGGCGGGAGTGTCATTTTCAGGAATACATTTTATAAATAAAAGTAATTCTGATAAGAATACTACATACGTTTGTAAGTAGAAATTGTTCTAAAGGCATGTGCCTTTTAAAACACCCAAAACACACAACAAATTCCTGTATCCACTACCTAGATCAGGTACACTCTTAGAAACAAAAGTGCTAAGTAGAAAGAAACATATAAGGTTCTTCGGCTTGATCTCATAGGAGAACCCTTTCTGGAAACATTAGTGTTACCAAGAAACCCTTTCTTCGCAAAAGGGTTTCCCAGAAGCAAATGGTTCCAGGTATAACCTCAGCCCTTGTAGAAGAACACTTTTGGAATCCTTATTTTAAAGAGTGTAGAGCAGCTCCAAAAAATGTATTTTGGTGGATGTGATAAATGACAATATAATCTCCCAAATGTATACATACATGTAGTTTTTGGCGTAATTCAAAGCTTACATAAGTCTGAAATACATGCCACCAGTTTTGGCTTTGCACCATGGCTTTTGTTATCTGTACATTTCTTTATAACGCGTATGCACTGTTCAATCTGAAAGCTGCCACAGCTTCTTCGCCGCTTGACATCTGAACAGATGAAATACCTTCGACAAGAAAATAGCCCGACAAGACGGAAAACACCTCCTTACTGGTTCACACTTTCAAACCCACCTGCTGCTAACCGATGTGAAGTTCACGTTTACTGCTGTACAAGCTCCTCTTTCAGGATGGCTGCTCAAAAGCAGCTAAACTACAGCATAGTTCAAACATCATGGGCCATTGAAATGTGAACTGTACAAACTGTATCTGCGGATATCTCAACCAATCCTTGCCCAGATTTCTAGCTTTCTGAAAATGAGTCGTCTTTCTATTGTACAACATTCACTGCATTTTAGCTTTAAATTAATATTATCGCAACTCCTATTTTCTTATTCATATTCTTTGTTATTTTATAAATCATTTAAAAGCCATTACTGCCAAAAGAAAACCATCTGTACCACTTAGATTTCTATCACTGGCCTCGTACATATTATCATTCAGCTCTTGTTAGGCTATAGCTTAGTTCAGGATATCTAGGCGTAAGAAGTTGTTGACATGTCTTTACAGCTTTATTTTCAACAGATGTTTTCCACTTTGAACTAAAAGAAGCAGGCGCTAACTGCACAAACCACAAAAATCTAAAACACATAATCAAGGTGAGCAATTTTATTTTTCCCCAAAGCCACAGCCTCACCCATCACCAACACCTGTTAAATACCACCTGAGCCTTAAGTTGAGCCCTTGAGTAACCCAGATTTATTAGTTTCCATGGTATTGATCTCCGAATGCAGTTATGTTTGCTCACATCCGTTTTCACTGCTTAAAATGTAATCTAACCAGAATCCACACAGATTTTCAGCAGGCAGTGAGACTCAAATATGATATAACCCTTTATTGTAGAAGGGCAAAAAAGCAGACATATCCGTCTTCACAGAGTCATGGTTGACAGTGGTCACACACAATCCATTGCTTTCACTATTACAGAAACACTAAATGATATGGTGTTGTATCTGTTGCCTTCTTTCCATTCCATGGCGCATTGATGTGTGTTTCTGTTGATTGCTGTTTAGCAAATACTGGGAGTTAGCTCACAAGGAATGTTTTGGTCTCCTTATCAATCTCTATAAAGTGTACCAGTCAGTCATGTGATTTGAAAATATCATCATCTTACATTCACTGAATCTGTCTCCATTGCCCTTATTTGAATCGATGCGCCAACCTTTTGGATTCGCTCAAGTAAATCCTTCATGCATCATTTCAAGTATTTCAGTTTCTCTGCTTGTATGCTTGCTACCAAAAGCGCTCATAAAAACAGGCTGATGGATGCCCACCTAGCAATTAACTTGCATGCCTGCTATGTTGACATATTTAAAAAGTAAATCTGTGACTGAACCTGCACCTAAACCTTGTACAGTAGTGACAGAGTGTCCCTCCTTCTCTCAGAGCTAAAAGCCAAACATGAGAGTAGAGAGAAATTATCTTTTCTTTACAGAAATCCCTGACAAGTAGTGATGTTCATATTTGCATAATTCATGTACACTTGTGTGCAGAGTATTTTACACTTAGTTTGTGTCTCGTCCTGACATTATAGTGGCAGGCTGAAAACAGTACAGATGAAGTAAGTCCTTGCAGTGTGTTGCGTGACCTTGTCGGGCTCCGAAGCCAAATTAAATATTGGGCTGTGATCACATTACATTCCAAGAGGTAGAGTAAAATAAAAAATGACTTTCCACAGGTTGCCGCAGCTCTCCATTCTAATTATTTTACCATTTAAGGGATTAATTTGAATTACACATATGAGAAAGAACTATTTACCAATTTATCCTAACCATTAACATTCTCTTTGTGGAAGAGATTTTCTAAAGACATACTTTGTATTTACTGCACTTCTGCGGAGGCCGACGTAGGGAATAAAGAAGCTGTTTAATTCAACAATGCTGACAATTGATAAAACACAAATTAATGTTTACGTACATTTTTAATTTACAACTAAATCAGGATCACAGGCCATATAAAATAAAATAGAAAAATAAATAAATATTAAAGCGTGTTGCATAGGGATCAGGAAATCACATTAGAGGTGACACGAATTATGGGAGATGAGTCTTTCTTTAATGTGAACCTTATGCCAAGTCAATTATGTCTATGATTTGGATGACTCTTTTATTATGTGTGTGTTTGTGTGAGGGAGAGAGAGAGACTGAATGATATAGGGACAATTAGTCTCATCCTTGATATTCCCAGATATACCACTGTCCCGAAGTCTCACCAACAATAAATTAAGCATTAGATAAGGGATCCCAAAGAAACAAAGGTTTCCACCCAAGGAGCAGTGCTGATTTATTGCTGGTTTACAAGGTGCCCCCCTGAGTTAAACCATATAGGAGAGAGGAATAAATCGCCCCTGATCTAACTGAGCCTCCATACTGAAATGTCAGTTTGGCACCAGAGGTCAAGCTCTGCCGGTCTCAAGCCAGCACAGTATTTAATCTTCAGCCCTTTGGCTAAGCTAAAGCATTGATAATCCAGGCCTATGTTGACACTGCAGATTCACAGAGTCTACCATGGCCTTGACTTTTCCATTTATACTAGTTAATATCAGCAGTATAGTTTCTGATTCACTCTTCAGTCCACTGTGTAATAATAACTGGGTTTTTAAAGAGATGATTATAGGGAGAGGCTGATGCATCGGGCTAAATGATAGTAATGATAGTTCTTTTAAGTTATATTTAAAGTTGAATTTTGGTGGTTCAATAAATACTAAAGTTTTGAAATCAATTAATAATCGAGTTTATTAATCATGATTTCAATATCGTGATTATTATATTTGCCATAATCGTCCAGCCCTACAATATATCTTTTATATCTTTAAGTTTAAAGTTATTATGTCTGTCCCACATTGTCCCACTTTACCATGTTACTTGTCCCACATTTTGTCTGTCTGGAGGTGGTCACCCTAGTTGCGTTCGGTGTCGCACCAATACGTCGTCACGCTATGTATGTCTCTGACACAGCCATCAGGCATATTAGATAATGAAAGATACACAGCTAATTTATCATGATGTAGTAAGTTTGATTGATGACAACATCACAGTGCTGCAACAAACATCAGGTCAACCATGGATGCAATATGTGGAATGACTGACAGACCACAGTGTCGAATTTGAAAATTAAATAGAGACTTTTTAACTCATATAATAAACAATTCATGATGTTTTTTCATTTATGAATCATCCTGTCACAGGATTTGCCCCCTTTTCTTTCCTATAAGCAACATCAGATCACAGTGACTGCACGTGATAGATGCTAAGTTAGATAAAAGGCAGAAGTCTCATTGATGTCAAAGACTCGACCACAGAAGACATAAACCTCCGAGAATAGATCACAGGCTGCTCTCCTCATTTGACCTCAACAGATAGAATATGGAATACATGTGCATGTCACAGTAAAACTACCTTGTAAAATGTGCTTATTCATACAATTATTTTGGCTTTGAACTTTTATTCCAATTGTCATTTCCTTTTGAAGTCATGATGAAATTAAAATGTTCTGCTTCGATTTTTTTTTCTGGTTATCTCCCAACCTTGGCCCCCACCTGGACAGTCCTTGGGGTTTAATGTTACCCGTCTTAGATTATATGGTAATAGAGGAATGCAAATATGGTGCTTGACAACAAGTCCTGTCATAGGGCTCTCAGGTCTTACTCCGGAGTATGTGATCCTTATCACGGTGTATGTAAACGTGTGTATGAGGGAGCAAGAGAGACAGACACTGGGAATGAGAGGGTTTGTAATAGAATTAGGAATGACTGAGTGCAGCCGCATGTACAATCCTAATCACCTTACATTTAAAAGACCCCTGAGTAATTGCCATGGTTCGCATCTGGATGGATGCATAAGCTAGGCTGAATGTCAAAGACAGACAGAAACCCCCCCCCAAAGCATTACACCCACACACACACTCTCTGTTCTTACAGACAGACACCGTCAAGGTCACCGATGTGTTTAATATCAAAACAAAATAAAATACAGAATATTTCATGTTATTTATATTGAACCACAAAAAAGGATATTATTCTCAACACTAACATATTTCTCCTTGCATACAGTGCTTGCTGCATGTGAGAGATAAAAAAAAAAGCCATATTTAAGTCCACAGTTGGGTTTTGTTTATGAGTAAACGTGAATTTCTAAATCTGGGGTAAGTATTGTGTCCTGATTTTTTAACCTCAACCTACCCCTGCTTGTTTAAAATGCAGAGCATCTGCCTCTGCATACAAATGTTCCCATGATTTAGTCTCTCTCCACCTCCCACTATCTACAGCAATTCCCTGGTGAATTTTAAGGCCTCTCTTTTAATTCACCTATGCACCAATGTTGGCATTTGTGCTGGTGATTAAAATGTGTATTATTTGCAAGAATACTTTCATGTTAAAGGGTGTGTTTCAACTTGAATAGCATCCCGAAAGAACACTTAAAAGAGAATGTGTTGGCATGATCATCAGCAGCTAAAAGCCTTCTTTTCCCTCTTATTCCCTGTGAGCATGACATAGGAGCTCCAAAGGACAAGCAGAGTTATTATACTCATGCAGAACAAAAGGATTGAATTCCGAGCATGCTTTAGCATACTGTAGCTGCACAATTTTCCCTGACAAAGCCAAATAAACCAATAGGGCTCGACAAAGGAACCAGACAGACAAGAAGATTCAATCAGATGTATTTATCATGGTGCTGCCTTTCACTAACGGTATAGACATTTATGTTGTGCTGACAAAGAGACTAATACACGTGTACTATGACAGCTAAAGCAGCACAATGCTATATGCTGGAGGGTCATCTCGCCAAAAAATGGTCAATATGGAGTGACATTGAGTGTCATAAAAGAGCTTATGGGCTTGGTAAGGTAAACACTGTGCACAAAGAGTGTTACTTTGTCTAATATGGCGCTCCACTGTCACGGCTGGGCAACAATAGACAGAAAAAAACCCTATTGAACAAACAGACTGTAGACCGTAGAATGTAAAATAGAAGTTATCCTGTATAATTGGTGCTACGTGACCAACTGCTTTAAACGCCAACAGCAACAAACATAGAAGTATGACACTTCTTAGTGTATTAAATAATAATATGCATAACTAGTAATGATATTTCACACATTAAGAAACTTTAACACTTACAAATGCAGGCATATCTGACAAAGGTGTGGAGATGCACTTTAACATATGTATGAAAGTGCTAATTGTGATTGATTTATTAATGTGTGAAGAGGGGAGAGGGTAAGGCAAAGAAATGGTAATGTGCTATTATATAGTTTCAGTGTTATGGTTGCTCCAGTTTGGTTGAGTGATTGAGTGCAAAGACTTAAGATGGGTGAAGACCCACAGGCCATGGAATGTAATAGTAGTGTATGATTGACTCAAGATATAATGGATGGGAGTCACAGGTTGAGAACTTTTTTGTTATCTGGTATTTATTTTTTGTAAATAAGTGTGGTTTCTGGAGACTTGATGGTTATGGTTGCCAAAATCTGACAACAGAAAAAAAAAAATCCTAAACAAAACAATGCAAGCCATGAATTATTGTCTGCACCAATTTGGGAATAAGCCTGTAAAGGAGGAGACATTATTGCAGCTGTTGTTTATTTACACAGCACTCTGACATATGTGTCACACTTGCCAGCCTTGGAATAACTGCTTTAACATATGAGAAATAACGGACTCCTATATGGTGGGTTTATGTTAACACCAGCACACATTTTGACCTTAACAACCCATTTGATTTAGCTAATGTTGTGCTTCTCCTGAGAAACAAAAGGTGATTATTAAAACTGATTTGTCTCAATAATCATCTGAAGGGAAAAAAAAACTAATTTCATTCTACATACTCCACACTCCACACGCTTAGTCATCCATAGTCATTGCAAATGAAAAAGAAAAAGATTAGAGTATCATTAAACTAAATAATTATCAGTAACAACACAAAAGACATAAATAAATAACCGGGCCTGCTATAAAGAATGTTAATATTCTGTACAGTCCATATCTCCTGCTTCTTCTTGTAAAGATTTTATGCCTAGCAGCTTTATCTTAACAGTTCCTCACATGCCATGTACTTGCAGCCTTTAAATTAAGTGCATTAGTTGCGGCGGTCGTGATGATTGATAGTGAACCAAAGCTATTTTGTGATAATATCTCTACAGGCAGGTTATTCCAACTACAAGCATCTGTGGATAGCACCGTACAAATTATTGATCATTACGTCTCCTGCAGTCCCATGTACTTTCTTGGCAGACTATACCTTATATGACTCATCCTGCTGCTGTCATATCCAAGCTATTACCCAGACTGAAATGTAGAGAGACATAGCAGAGTGTCTTTCCAATCCTCCTCTTCCTCTAATTGGCAAGATGGCTTCAGCTGTGTCTGACATTGGAAAGCTGGGTGAACACAGGGCTTGACACTTGGGAGCAATGAAGTGAAATGGAGGAAATTTGGAAAGAACTGCAGTGCGAGGTAGATAAGACATATATTGATCACCCCCCATTTGCTTTAACTGTCTCACATTTTTTTTGCAATCATAAAAAAGACTTTAGAGTGAATACTGTTTTGCTGTAAGACCATTTTCCAAGCCTTGGAAGCATTTTAAAGGGACAGTCATCCGGACACATCAAACTCACAGAAAACAGCTTGAGCTCTACAGTGCTACTGTACACGGTTTTTACCACTCAACAGATACTTGAAAAGTCCCAGAAGGTAAATTAAAAACTCCATGGTCACAGAGTTGAACACCACATCCATCTACACAAGTGTGGGTTTTATGGCAGGTGCAGGTGCTCTGGTGATTATATACAGTGGTGTAACCCGAAGTATATGGAACACTGCCTATTTTGGGACTTGACTTTTTTGCTGATGGTGACAGTTGCTCAGCTTGGCTGTTGTTTAGGTTCAAAGGCCATCATATCGCTCCTGCTCCTGATTCGTCTTGCATGGATTAAACAAGCTTCGTCTTTCACTGTCCGTCCTTATCACCAAATTGTGCTATGCTTGCATTTGCACACAGAAGCACCTCGCATTTACATGGAGCTCAAGCATCCTTTTTTTCTTCTTTTTTTGACCTGTGGCCAGTAACACGGGCATTTTTGTCCAATTATTACCTTTTAACGGCAGATAAAATAATGTACCAATTCCATTGTGCAGTGCAAACCTTCAAAATGTTGCATTCAGTGAGTTCAGTAATGGCATGGAAAACATCTCAGATGCTGCAATATGTCAAACCTTGAGGCAGATGGGTCAACAACAGCAGAGGAGCATCCATATATTGCTCTGGTCAGATAAAAAATGGATATCCGAGGCTCTGGAGGACATAGGCTCACCACAGCTAGCTGAAGACTGAAATACTATATATGTTGTATAGTATATTCCTGTTGAGATACACACAGAACTTGACATCAACCTCAAACCATTCACTAAATCTGCCTGATGTCAACAGTCCAAGCAGCCACTTACTGGGTTCCTAACATTATTTCATTCTTATCTGAATACCACACCCTGAATATTGATTTTCACCCCTTTATGGCCACAAATGGTCTATCTCAGAATGGTTATTTTCTGCAGAGTGTAGTACCATGACACAAAGCAAACACCATCTCACATCGATTTCACGAAGATGACTGTGCTTAGTAAAGTTAATTGGCCTCCTCAGTCACCAGAACTAAATCCAGTATAATCTTAGGAAGGTAATAGGACAGGGAATTGGCCACATGCATGAACATGATGTAAACAAACACTGGTAAAATACAAGTCATACAATCCTTTCCACACAATGCACATATTCAGATGTCCTTCTTTGTTACAGTAATGATATATTGTATCTCTGGGCACACCCCGAGTTAAAAGTTCTGCAAATGAAATGGTTTAAATTATACAGAAAGGTGTTATTGTTCCCTTTCTATGGCACTTTCAATTAAAAGATTTGCTGGAGGACTTATATCAGAATAGAATGGTCAGAAAGTTTTAGCTCAAGCAAAACATAATACCCTTCAGGAAGAGAGTATTTATTGTAGGACTGCATTAGTTTGGGGTTGGTGTTCCAAATAAACATCCAATTAAATTAAATGTAACTAAGGAGGTTTTCCAGGAATATTCAGTGTTCATTATTCCATCATGTCTTTGGGTTTTACTTTAGTAAGTCACACGTCTTACTGAATACTAAAAGAGGAATAAGAAATAAAGACACAGTGAGATTACAGTCATAAGAACAGAATAATGAACACTGAAGTCAGCGTGGTGGGTTTTTAAAATTTAAGTCGCCAACCCACTGACATCATCCTGGTGTGAGCCTATGGAATTTTAAAAAACGCTGTCATTCTGCACTTTTCAGAACAGAGATAACAGTGCTACAGTGGGTCATTTCGATGCCACTTGTTTGTTTATCGACACTGTAAGCCACAAACACTTCATACCTCTTGTGCACCTTTGCCATCTCAAGACAACCGCGCTGCTGGGGATGCCATGTTTCATATCAGCCGATCTAGCACAGCTATAGTATGTTTGCAAAGACTGCCCTGTGAAAATGATAAATTTAAGTGATACACGTGTGGTCTCACCTGTACTGCTCAGGAGTCTCTTGGGTGAATAACTGTACTCTGTTTGTGTGTGTGTGTGTGTGTGTGTACTCAACCTATCTTCTCTCCTGGGGGGAGTTGGGGTGCTGGGCTTGGCGGGGCCTCTGGGAAGACATTATCGCCCACCCATCTATCCCCATGGGTTGTAGCTTCCTATATCTCTGCCAGAAGGTCTTGTGTGCTATTTGTAACTCCTAGCATTGTTTTACACACTATCTTCAGCAGGTGTGGTGCCTTCTTCATTGTGTATATTTGAATTATAAATGGTTTTCTTTAACAATTCCTCACATAAGATTTTTATAAAATACAACACAATGCACGAAATTTGCCGAAATTCTATATCGGCATAAATTGACTGTCATGGAAAAATATGTGGTTCTTTCTGGGCATTTTGTCAAAAAATATCCCTATCTGAACATATTGCAGCTCTAATTTTCAGCTCTGGCCTCATTCTACTAAAAAAGACCTGAAACTAGTGATCAAGACCATTAACCCCTCAGGAAAATGTTTACTGACTTTGTAAATCAAGTGGGAAGTAGGAGCAGTAGTTCTTCTTACAACCAGCGTAGTTGACCTCTGGGGGCAATTCAATATATTCTTACTCCATTGTTGGCTTCAACTGAAATACATCTTATATTTACGGCCTATGGTAGTAACACTCAGCCCTTAACAAACCCGTGGTAGTAATTTACAGCGAAAAAACATACAACGTAGAGGAAAAACTTCCAACTACTGTGTTGCCGTTACATATGGTGTGTTTCCTTAATGGATACGGCTTAGTCGGGGGGGAATCCAACCAAACAACAGTACAGAGAATTCTTTAACAAGCACAAGCAATAACACACATCCTGCCTGATGACTAAGGTGGCAACTACTCCCATTAATGGCAGGGCCATGATGTCCTGCAGACAATTAAGCATTTAAAACCCTCCAGTGACGTCACTCTTTTTAAAGAGAACGGCAATGTTCAAGTTATGCAGGGAAGATGTGCCGGCTGTGTCAGATGAGGACGTTCAGTAAACCAAGGACATAAAAAAACAAGCTGGAGGCCGTATACGGTGATGTGTGGTGCAAGTTGATATGCACTTGCACTTCCTTGACCTTTTGTGGAGGATAGACAATGAATCTGACAAAGACGCGGTTACAGGCTGAAAGAGAGTCAAGCACCTACAAGTCCAGTGACCATCAGAGTGGAGGAGGAGGTGAGGAAAACTATTTCAAACAACAGTGTAATGGATTGCATGTTTTTGCACATACCTAATTAAAAGTTGTCAACAGTTTCATAAATAGATGATGGAAAATGTACATGTTGTATTCATGTTTAGTTTTTAATGGCAATTGGTGTCAAATACAGTATCAGTTATTTGTGTTTTCTTGTAGTGGAAGATGAGAGCATTAGATTACATTAGCATTTAAAATAGGTGAATTACAGACTAATATATTCTACATATGATAATTGAGGGATATATTTGATAGATAACAATGTAATTTTAACCACAGTATACTGTGGCAATGTTGTGAAAACATTTCCATGTCTCTTCGCCACCTCCCCATACATTTGACCTTGAAAATCACCATCATGCAAGTTTGGACTCTTCAACTTGACAGTATAATGAGTGTGTAGAGAACACCGGCAGCTATTAATCCTTTTGTGTCACTAACTGTCATGTGAAAAAAAGGGGGTTAGTGATGCCTGCTGTGAGACAGCAGGGATTTTCGCCCATACAGAGGATTTAAATCAGACACGTGTTATTGAAACCCATTGATTCACTGTCATCATAATCTTACCTCAGCAGAGAGCTGAGCTCCTGTTACGACACATGTGGAGTTGTTTGTTTATTCAACGATTAGCCCTCCGGGTACACGCATGACAGTGGGGGCCAGGACATTACTGTACATATCTCATGTACCATATAGAGGGGTCCAAAGAGACCACTTTGCTATTCACTGTGCCTTGAAGGGTGAAGAGACTATGTAATATATGGATCCTTTATGAGTATGGCATTATTCTATAATTGAAGCTGCCCACTAGATGGTTAGCATGCTGGAACTTCACAGATTTTCCATTACCCAGTTGTATAATCCTTTTTATTGCCAACAGCTTCTGTGATATGACTGGGAGAAATAAATGACTCATTATGTAAGTTTTCATAACGTTGTCTAAATTCATTTGGAATATACGCACAGTCATTCTGACTTACATCATTCTTTTTTATGATTTATATATGCTGACACAAAGGTCTACAAGCAGCATGATGTAGAGTTTTATAGAAGACGCATCCTTGACTAAAATGAATGCTGAGTTGCACAGAATTTGGTTGCATATGAAATGCAACCTTGTAAGTTATCTCCTCTAAAGATGGATTGTTTTGAAAATAGAGTTCAGTGATAAACCATGTCTGAGCTCTGTGATATGCAGCCGCTAAAAGACCCTTCATCCACCCCATACTCGCTATATACAGCTCTAAATACAGTGCATTCTACCACAGTGAGCTATGCTTGTGTTCCTGTTTTAACACCATTAATGTCTCTTTCTCTGTCATTTGACACCATATCTTCTCATTCCCTACCGCCATCCAGCACTCCTTTCTGTCACCGTGTCACATCATATCTTAGTCAACATGATAAGTCATAAGATTATCTTCAATCATCCTGACCTCTCTTTGATTCAGGCTTTGTCTAGAAAGACATGTAAGCGGAGCGAGAGATTTGACGGGTAGCAAGTGGTGTCAAAGTGTTTGGGCATGCGGCCTGAATGCATGAAGACAACGTGCCTGCTCCATTACCCTCTCTGTCACATTCTGTTCCTAATATCAAACTGAAAGTGAGACTCGTTTGGCTGTGAGACATGTAGGATTATGCACCCTGCAAAAATGGACAAATAGAGCAGACGGATCTGTTATGCTTGGTTATCAGGGGCTGGGGCTCTGTCAAAACATTGCCTCATCTGTTTATGAACTCCTGCAAACTGTTGTTAGTTACCACTCTTGTCCTGAGAATGCTATTTATTTTTTCAACTAAACGTGCAGCTAACACTGCTGCTGCATGTGCAATGAGTTCTGCCGAGTACTATGAAACAAAGCCAGTTTAAGTTTAATCTAAACATTTTCAAAGAGCCAATGTCCAAACAACACTATGTAAGATGACACTAGGGGCAATATTAAACGTTGGTGAATGTGACATCCCAGTATTTCTTACATTGAAGACAAATTAGTGACTACTAAGACTAGGCCTCATAATATTAGCTAACTTATTGATACAAATATTATGGATTTCTTCAGCAAATATTGCTAGTGTAGTGACAGCATTGCTTTTGTCCTTCATTCTGGTGGCATTGGAAAACATTTTAAAAGAATATATCCAAATTGCCACCATGAGGTTTCGTGCTCTTCTGCTTAAAAGCTACAGTTGCGGAACAGAATAAACAAACAGTATTTAAATTTTTTGTAACCCAGCCACTGACGGGGCCACGTCCAGTGGTCTCCTAGTGTCCATCCCAAGCCCCGGCAATGTTGCCAAAGCAAATATGCCGATCACTGTAAACAGTGCGACCATCCAGATCAGTCAAGGTCTGGGTTAAAAATAAAACGCCATCAGTGCTATTCACCACAGGGAGCCTATGTAAATTGAGCTACTGTTGACCAAAGACAGAAGATGAGAGGGGGAAGGTTTGACAGGAGGCTGAACGATTTAATTTCTTAAATATAATGAATGAATCTATACTTATTAATATTTAATTTAATTAATATTCACCCTGAAGCAATGACTTTAAGAGCTATTGGGCAAGCTCTACTTTCTCAAGTTCTGAATTCCCTTACCTCTGGCATTTTGGCATATTCAGAATTTTCAAACGTGATTTAACCTAAATACAAGAACAGAAGCATAATTGGAATATTGAATATATTTGTGCACATTTTTGTTTTCGTCAGAGTTCACACATGAGAAATTGTTTGATGTAATAGTATTCTACATGAAACAACCAGTGCATTATCGTAAATTCATAGCATTAACCTTATCTGCAGTACGGGCTGGAATGGCAGCTGTGCATGAGAAGAGATGTGTTCAATGGATGCTTTCAAATTCAAGTATTTCACTCTCTCTATTCTCTAAATTAAATTAAATTCCAATCAAATTCCACTCTTTTGAAATATGTCTTACTGCAGAGAGAATAATGTTGAGCAATGGTTTAGCACTGTGATGTATTTGCTTTCCTTTCACCTTGGTAGTTTTAATACACACCATTTAACACCTCTCACCAACGATTCAATCACTCAGGTCTACTAAAAACCTGCCAGGGATTGAACAGAGAGAGAGAGCATGGCATGCTGACTTGCATGATTATATGGAACACCCAATCGTATCTTAAGCTTTGATCTACAGGGGGTTTGAAAGGAGATACGTTGGTCTTCCACTTAGTCAAGTGTGTCACTACAGAGGAATAAAAAATGGTTGAAAAGATGTTGTGTCTGCATAAATTATTCTGACAGCGAATTCTTCAAAAGATTGTTGAGGTGATTCCGGGATACAGCTTGTCGTTTCAGTGCTTGAGAGAACAGGTATAGTTTCAAACAGCAACAAAATCTCTCAAAAGTTCTCTTTGCTGCAGGGAACATCATGACTGGGGCTGCTGTAAGATGAAAAGACAAGTAGCAGGGCTTCAGTCTCAACTTTGCATGCCTCCGCCAAAGCTCAGGTAACCAAGAGATTAATTAGATTGGGAATGTTTAAAGTGTTGCTGATTGGCTCTCACAAACACTGAGGCCTTTATCTTATTGGCTCAGACTTGCATTGAGTAAAATGAAAGACGGAGACCTTTCGGCAGCCTCGAATTTCCACCTAATATCTGACTACGCCTTTCACAAGTCATCTCTCTGTCTTCCTTTTGCTGTCAGTTGCTTCGTTGGTGCCTTTGAGTTGAAACCCGCTATGATGTTACAATCTAAAACTGTTTCCCCATTGATTTTTGTAGGCACTTTTTGCACATAATGCCACATGGTATGCCATGAAATCTGTTGAACACATGGCACACATGGAGAAGGATTATAAACGAACCCCTGAAGTTTCAATGTGACGAAGGTTCTCCTTTCACACATGCAGCATCTGGGATGTATGAGGTATTGACCTCTACATTGTCAAAGTCACAACCCCGAGAAAGAACTGTCAGACGTTGCCATCAGAGCTCGAGAATAACCATAATGAAGGCTTTAAATGTTCATCAACTGATGGAGTGTGCTCACATTTTCCACTGCCAATAGGAGGTGGGGACTGATTAGAGCGACATGCAGGGATAGTTACTGATTATGAGGCTCCTGAACGAAAAACTATCAACCCCCATTTGACGGAAAATACTTGAGACAGTGGGCCATATTTGAATGGGTTCACCAAGAGGGCAATTTGTTGACATCATATAAAAAAAACATGGAAACTCATCTCACCAACATGTTCTTGCAGTTACACAACAGAGAGAAGAAATCATTTTAAACACATCAGTTCTAATATGTATTGTAAGTCAACGTGGCCATGGAACACAAATGCTCTAAAATACTTCTATTAAATTATAATACAGAAACGAAACATATTGTTTTTAGATTTCTATACTGTTTGAAATGAGATCCCTCATTGTTGGCTTGTTAGTTGTGTTGTCAGCACAGTGGGGGAAGAAACTGGGGAGATTGTGTGGGATATCATGAGTGTCTTGTGCAGTGCACCATGCCTGTGAACCTCATAGTTGGCGGGTAGAAAGAAGAAGTGACTGTGACACCTGTCACAGTCGCAACACATGTAACTGTATGTCCAACTGTAGGGTTAGCAGTGACAAGGACTGCATTGCAAAGGGAACTAAGACTTTCAAAAAAAAACAATAACAAGAAAATAACAAAGCACACACAAACAGGGATACACTCAAAAAAATCTCAGTGCTGTGATGATCCTCACATTCAGTCAAACACAGGTGGAATTAAGCCTCAGCTCAACTGGATACTGCTGTGTCGTCAATTAAGAAACAGCTGCTAACTCTGCAATGTTTTATTCTTCTCTGAACTACAAAATACAGCCTTGTTTTAATATGTGCAATGTATCTATGAATATTGTTGCTTCACATTATATGACCTTGGCGAAATAATAAGTAATGGGAGACAAATTATGTGGTGCCTGTTGACAAAATGCCTTGTGTTTGTTCCACATCTCTCCTCTCTTATCTGTTATAAAAGAGATTTTAAGCCTCTTTGGAAAATGGCATTGGCTCCTTGTCATTCATATCAAGTGCTTTGGTTGGGGGCACCCTCTCTGCAGGGATAAGGTTATCTTGAATGGAAAAAATCCTGGGAGAGAGACAGTATTGATCTAGCCCTCAATTTCCCACAAAACTCTACACTAACCATGGAAATGTTGGGAGGAATTCTGTCATTGCTTCCCATTCGAGGCTTAACATTGCTCTCTAGAGAAACCACCCAATGACTTTTCTCATTCCATATTCAGTCTCCCCTTAGGCCATATCATAAATGTCATCATATGCAAAGAAGGATTTCTGAATGCCGGCTGTATAAATGGAGCTGAAAGGGCTGAACACTCAATACTTTATCTCATAAAAATGACCTTACCACCTGACACAGCACTGACTTAAGTCTAACATATAACCTTGACATTAAATGTATAATGCAATCATTAATGCTTAACTAACTTGTTTTGCTGTCATGTAAAATAAGTGCCATCATTTATGAAGAATGATAAAACCTACAAATTAAATCATTCAAAAACAGTCCTGCGTGTCATAAGTATTGTGTTTCCACTGTACCAAAATAAACTACTAAATCTCTAACAAAGGTTCATATAATTTCATTACATACATTTAATTTCTTATATGCCTTTTTCTCAATGAATTCAGTGTTTAAGCAGTCATAATAGTCTCCTTAGTAATAATAGCCTCCTTCTCTCTTTGGATACGTATTTATATATTAACTTTTTCATCAGATTAATTAGGCAAATTATTATTGTCGGTAGAGTCACAATAAAGGTAGTAGTGGGTTTAGTCAGCAGAATAATAAAAGGTTAATTAATAATGTGTGTAGGTTGCACAATACCTGAATTAATATTTAATCCTAACGTAGTTTACCCTTTAACACAGAGTGTATCGCCGGGCCACACATTTGGACAACCGCATTTTGCATTACCGTAATTACATTAAAACATTTTAATGATCATTGGTAAATGCCTGCAAAAACAAGTGCTATCCTGCAATAAGATTTACTTTACTATTGTCCAGATCTGAAAATCATTGGGTTTATTCCACCAGTCATACAAAAAGATAACTGATAATAAAATATCAATGTGAGTCAAAACAAAACACCATGACAGGTGATTTTAGGAGTATTTGTTTAACATTCTCTTCAGTTGTCAAAAGAAGTATGCTCTACGAAAATGGGTTACTTCCAAAAGCATGGATTGTTTCTAAGACAAAAGCCTGAGAAACACTAGGTTTATGCATAATGGATTGGGCTTGAAACTAAAATGACATCTTAAATTATGAATATACTTTTGAAAACCAAGACAACAGGGAATAATACATCAGATCTGACTTGCAAATTGGGCCTATAACTCAAATCTGCATTCCATATCAAAGAACCACCAAACAATACGGCAACCAATGGTTTCTGGGATTTTGACCCTCAGTTTTGGCTCTGTGACTCTGTCAGTGGAACCAGGGCGCAGATCCCAAGATTATATTTCAAGGATGTCCCCATGGTGATAGATCAAAGACTCGAGAGAATTTCATATAGGAATCTGTATTTTACCTGACCTTGAGAATCCAAGTAATGTATTCTCAGCTTCCCACGAAACTGGCACAGAGAATGATATTAACATTTTGTTGGGTCACATATCACACCTAAGTGCTGCATGTGATTTTCTTTCGCGAGACAAATTCAATTGGGATAATACAACAGGAGGTGTAGGACTAAGGTAGACATAAAACAGCTGAATACCAAGAATATTACAATCTTACCAGTAAAATGGCAAAGTGAAGTGGTCAAAGACAAATTTCTGAATTAACAGACTGGATGCTCGTAGAGGCTCATTGAGGTCCATTTCTCTCCTCAACAATACAGGGTGTCTCGCAAATATAGATGCTTAGTATGGATTTAGTGGCTTCTCATTTCAACTGAGAACTAGGATTCTATAGCTCCTGTGGATCTGTTTCAAGGTGGTGGGTCACCCTGTGGAAAACTTCCTCCTCAAACAAGAGCACTGAAATTAACCTCAGACCAGCAATCAAAGTAGCTTTGGCCCCTTCCCATGTCCACAGGGTGCAGAACTGTGAGACAAACATGTATAAACGATCCTTTGTTCTTCACTCACTATAAAACTGCTGAATCAACAGGGGAACACAAAGCGGTGAAGGCCATGTACGCTATGTACACATGTCTGTGAGTCTTTTACAGTAAGCTGTGTTTGTGATATCATGGATGTTTAGATGTTGCGTTTTTTGTACTGTTGAAGCATGTGATGCAGACGTCCATGTGAATGGACAATAAAGTCTTATCAGAGGCAGTTATTGTGATTTCTAGCAGTATTATATGAGTATTTCAACAAATCCTTGAATCTTAACAACCACATAAGCCATTTGTCCCTGTCCTCTGCATAGACCTATGGCAGCCTTTATTGAAATTGCAAGCCAGCAGTAGCAAACAAAGGACATGTACTTAAATCTGGTTTCAATTATACGAATAGCCAGTTTTGATCATTCTTCATGTTGAATAAGACTTGCAGCCCTCGCTCAGAACTTTATTCTTGGTGTATGACAACTATTGTCTGATTGGCCAGAATTCCGAGTGGGCGTGGTTAATGCAGAAACGCTGTCATTCCCTATGAGGACTTCACATGAGTTGCGTTTCTTGTGAACTAACTTTGTTCTTGTTCTTTCCACCATGAGAGAAAGAACACATCTCTCTGTTCTTGTGGAGTATGTACAGTACAGACCTTGAATGTTGTTCTTTCATCCCTTCACTGGGGAGTAAACGACTTGTCTAATTTAGCCTCATGTGACCACGGGCGTGCCATGTGACCTCAGGTAACTGTGACACTCTAATGAGCATCGTTAACAACCTGGAGCTCTCCGACTTCTGTAGATGACCCTCAACGGCAGTTTCTATCCAGCCAATGAGAGTCATTAGGACACCATCGAGTTACAGTGAGCACTGCCCACATTTCACAGAGGTTAAATTAAGGTTAAATTCCTGGGTTTCATCACAAAGTTTCAGAACTGAAGAAGCCTCGTCTTGGATGAGAGGTGAAACACAAAGACCGCTACAAGTCCAGTTGCTACTCATTCAGTGACTTCTGAATGACCTTTTAAACACTTTCCTTTTTTAAGTTGCCTTTAGGAGTATATTTTTAAGCTATTCTGAGATAAATCTTATAATGGCATTAATCTGTTAATCTGTAATCATGTTGGCAATTTATTATGAAGTTAAAACCTTCTGCTATTAAGACTGCAGACTATTCAAGATTAAGATTGGATAAGCTGCAATGTAAGCTGGTTAAACATGTTACAAAGACTGAGGCATTAAGTAACTTATAAAAGGAACAATGAATTAATCAGTTGTGAGTAAAATGCTTTCAGGATTACATATATAGCCATGTAAGACGACAACCTTTGAATGTGCTCTTACATAGAGCTGAAACAATTAATCGATAAATCGATTATTAATCGATAAATCGATTATTAATCGATTACTAAATTAATCGCCAACTATTTTGATAATCGATAATCGGTTTGAAGCTTTTTTCATGATTAAAACAAGATTTCTGATTGTTTTAGCTTCTTAAATGTGAATATTTTCTTTGTTTCTTTGCACCACATACCAAAGAAATCATTAAAACTGAATCATTTTGGTTTGTGAACAAAACAAGACTTTCGAGAACATCGTCATTTCCAGCTTTGATAAACACTGATCAACGTTTTTTTAACAATTTCTGGAATTTTATGGACCAAACGATTCATCGATTAATCGAGAAAATAATCGACAGATTAACCGATTACGAAAATAATCGTTAGTTGCAGCTCTACTCTTACACATAAATCATTTAGTTTTAAGATCATTACTTCGACAGGAAGTGTAATTTTTGTTCAAAATGACACAGCTGGCCACATTAAGTTCATAATTAGTGGTTATCTAACTAATAAAATACACTATCAAGTGTCCACTGTTGCTGCAATGTCCTCTGCAACAATATAAAGCTCATGAAAATTGATGTAACTGAAAAACCGACTGCTCATCCCAGCGAGCAGTGGCCATGACATGGTAGTAAGATAAACTATGACCTCCATTCCTGAAATAATTAGAGGAACCAAGGTTATGCTATAAATCAAATCAGCTACAACATACTATGTATTTGAAGTGTTTTCTCAAGGCTAATTTTGTTTCTCATTCCTCTACCATCTATTCATGACTGCTCATCACAGATAAGTATGAGCCAATAGAAGTGCATTTCCAAAGAAGCCAGTTAGTGTGTCTAATCCTATTTTAGAGAGCTCAGCTGGGGGAAAGCTGCCTGATATCCACTCAAGCCAGAACTAAAGCCTGAAGATGCTGGTGCTCCACTAGACCCTGCAGATCTGGACCAGAGAGACGAAAAGCAGCTGAGCGGCAAGTTGCAGATGGTCTCACGGGTTATCCAGCGAGTGCCTCAGTGGCGCTTCACTGGAGGCATCAACAGTCGAGTTGTAAATACATTATGTGTGGTCAACACTGCAGGCGAGGATGGGATCATGGAAGACACAGATGAGGTGGGGGGAAAAAAAGAGGTTAAAGGCACTTTAGGCAGAGGAAGAAAAAGAAAGGACAATCAGCCAAGGCCAATTACTCTAGGAAGGAAGCAGGAGCTGGTTTAAAAAAAAAAAAAAAAAAAGTTTGAGAGTGGCTCAGTTTACAGTCTGTCACCTTATCAATCCTGGGAACTGCAGTTAAAGAAAATCACATTTAATATTGAGGAATATGTATTATACTATTAACTGGACTTACAATAACAGATAAGAGTTTAAATGAGAGTGAATGTTAGATTTTAGATTTGTCAGGCAGGTCGAATTTGAAATAAAGTCTAATGTGTTTTGGATTTGTTTGTGTTTTTGCACATTTACAAGTTATTTCAAGGTTGGCATATCATGACACTGCCTTGGCACTAATGCAAGTACAAAACACATTTGGTATTTACAAATGGATACAATGATGAGCTGCATTATCTGTCACAGCAGTGATTCCATTGGATTTTGGAATTCAAAGAGCAATATGTTCCCTTTTTAAAAAAAAATTAAAATTCACAACAGAACAACAGACAAACTGTGTTTTCACTCGTCCTGCTGTGAACCCTGCTATTCTAGGAAATATATTAAAACACAGTGATATGGATGATATGAAGACGGGCTAAAAATATAAAAGCTATAGAAAGTATTTTAGCATTCAGCCACTTTCTCGACCAAAGACAACCCTGGCATGTCCCTGCACTGAAAACAAAGGCGCACTCACTAAAAAGAAGGCTTTCTATTCTGCCTCAAGCTTAAAAAACCCAAATGACTCCCCCACTGCCAAAATATAATGGTATAGAAAGACTTAGAAATGTAAAGTAAAGAATACGACTAACAAAATGTAGCAGGGTAAATGCCCTGTGTTGGTTTTGTACCTTAACATTAATTACCCTGAAGTCTTTCACAACTAATATTGATTCATCTCTCTCCCCAAATAACCCTGCATCACTGCTGCTAATGCAGTAAATGATTCAAAACTTAGAAAGAATTACCCTCTGATTGGTAAAGATGATAAGAGCAGATTTTGTGTATGCACATAATCACGGCACAACGGTCAGGTATGGTTCTCTATATTTTTCTTATTTCAGCTGGGATATAACAAAAAACAACGGCCAATATTGCTTCGAAAAACAGAAAATAAGATTAAGGCAAAAATATTTACAGACCTCGTCAGCGTCCAATATACAACCACTTTTTTATACTGCCGCGAGGAACATTTCACTTTCTGCACAGTGCTCATCTCATAACACTGCCTTTGCGTGTTTCAAGGGGTGACAATGTCATTTGCATAAATTTAATGAGCCTTTCAAAGGAAAGAGAAAAAAATGTGGACACCTGCTGAAACAAGCTGACATTGTTCAAAGGCCCTTTTTTCCCCTTATTACTCACAATATTGGCCTTGGCTTGCAGACAAAGCCCTGTTACAAAGATAATCAGGAGGTCTGACATCTCCGCCACAGAGAGGTTGTTTTCTTTGGAGGAAAAAATGTGCACAGGAGATGGAATTTCATCCCCTGCTAAATGAATGACATAGATAGTTAGTATGATTCCAGTATGAGGACTTGTTTCTCTCGGAGCTGCTGGCAGTCAGTGGTCACCGAGGCCAGTGTGTTATGTCTGCCAAAGCAAGGCACTTCCATGGCATTGTGTGGTATTTTTGATGAAAGCAGTTCAACTGTCAGCAACTAAATGAGCAAACTAATTACCAGTGTAAGCTGATTTCCTGGTTCAAGCTCTCCACAGCAGTGACTCTCCCCAAGCACAGGGTATGATTGTTAAACTGAGAATAGGTACATGCTCCGGGTAGACACACTAGAGACTGTGTAAATGAGTGGGATTGAGTGTATGGAAATTAAACAAATTTGCTCCTGTTATTGGGAAATGCCTTATGAATTTGAATGAGGAGATGGAAGGTTTTCTGGGGCATCAGTCAGGCTGCTCATGTGGATCGAGCATATGACGCCGCACAGCTTTACGACAGATATTTTGTCTTCATAACAGCAGATATGAGACATCTATGGAAGCAATTCCAAGTCCCTGCTTTTCACCGACATTTACATTTTCAGCAGCAGCATCCTGTTTGTGCAATTATAGTCGGCAGCTTTTTGTTTTCTCACACTTGAGTCGTTTATTAAATACTAACAAAACAATGGTGACACATAAGCACTCCTTTGTCAGGCCTCAGCTCAGTTAATTAATTAGCAATGCATGTCGCAGTGCCAGGAGGTTGTTGATTGTATCGTTCTAA
Source organism: Microchirus variegatus (assembly GCF_963457635.1). Lineage (NCBI taxonomy): Eukaryota > Metazoa > Chordata > Actinopteri > Pleuronectiformes > Soleidae > Microchirus > Microchirus variegatus. Next base: position 11,945,439 of record NC_139823.1, read on the forward strand.
GCCGCCATCCTGTGTAAATTGACTGAGATTGAGATCTAACAAGGCTTTGACCTGGATCCCTTCCTAACAACCAGATGTGTTAAACATTGATGCAGGATTTAGCTGGGTAGGCTAAAGGACATGTTATCTTCAGCCATGCCTTCAGCTCCATTATTAGAGAGGAAAATGCAGCAGTGGTCAGACAATCACCTTTTTTTTCTTTTTGATAACTATAGGATTGGTGAGCAACCTTGAAATGTGACATTTTAGCGACATTATTATGCTTTCACACCTCGTATCAAAGCCAGCTCACTAATTCAGATACAATTAAAATTTGTATGTTCCAGTCCAGCTTTTGTCTTCCTCTATGTCCATCCCCATGGTGATAACCTCCTCTGAAATTATTCCAGCAGTTTTGTGAGGGCTTTCAGCTCTTTAAATTGTCATTCAGGCGCAGTTTGCGAGCGGCCAATATTCAGGAGGCGTCTTGTGACCTGCTCATTCTCCTAATGAAAACACAAGCACAAAATGCATAGGGGCAATTGTTTCCATATTCTCAGCAGAAAAAAAGTGACATTGGTGGTCACACCAAAGTGGATTGTGAATGCATCACCATCTCCACGGGCCATCTGCTGCTGTAAGGTACAGTGACTGTTGAGTGAGCAGAGCCCCAAAGGGAGGTTAGAAGTCTGCTCATTCTCATTTCGCTTGCTCTTGGACAGAATAAAAAGCACAGCAGCTACTTTCAGATGCTGATACGCAGTCAGATAAAGAACTACTACATAAAACATTTTGTCTGAATCCAGGTTTTGAATGAATTGTCAATGAGTAGCAGCAGTGATGGTGTGAAGCATACCCTACAGGATATTTACAATCACACAGCGCTAACTTAAAATACAAAAGTTAGCGCTGTGTCTCGCCATAGTCTAATTTTCCTGTTTTTACCATAACCATAAAGCACAAACTGATTTATTTGTTGGTTTGGTTGAGCAATTTTAAATATATCATTAAAATAATTAATTATATTGATATTTTGTCACTTGAGAGCACTTTAAAAAGTTCTTCCTCAAATTTTGTCTCCAAATAAATGTGGTTATTATACAGTTTTTTAAAGTTTAGGAGCAAATAAACCATTTAATAATGCTGATGTTATACGACAAAGTATGCCATTATGTCATATGTTATGCTGTTGTTATTTTTTTGGGTCCACTTTTTTGGGAAATAATGTGTGTGTGATTAATGCAACAAACCTCTCTTGGAAATGATGTGTTTACCAATTCAAACTAGTCATTACATTATGCAAAGTTTCTCTTGGTATATGCATATGGTAATATATGAATATTATAATATGCCAACTTTAAAAAGTTGCTCTGCATATGGAAAGTTTGTGAAACACTGGTTTACAGGATCTTCAATCAAAAACGAATTACTAACTGTCAGTTATTCTATATTTGAGGAGTTCACGTTCAAATAATTTTAATATAGTTTTACCAATGCTGTTCACTTTTCTATAAATATTTAAGGAGTTTCTATAAATAAAATCAATCCATTTTGCATTTGAAGTGGACCCTCTGCATATTTCAGAATCAGCATGCTGGGATTAGTAATCTAGGGGAAAGATCATGGTTCGGGTCAAATTAATTATATTTTTTCAGCGTTAAACCAACACTACAATCCTCCTAAAGCCTTGATTTTAATGGTATAGGACTGCTATGCAGGATTTTTCTCAAGATTAAAAAATAATTTTCAATAACCTCTTGTATGGTTGGTGTATTCATCTACAGAGACCTCAGACTGTGTGTATTTTCAGACTTGAATGCACTTTGCTGTGTTCTGGATGTTTCAAGGCTGCAACCTGTGAACCTCTGGTTAGCGCTACAACAATAACGTAATTCAGGGTGTGAGTGCAGGACTTGCGCATAAACAAATGCCAAACAGAAAGGCCACAGCAGACAGGAAGACGCATGCCCTTCAGCTGCATTCACCCAAATCCAGGCAACGTGGCACCGTTCCGCAGGGTTGTACAGCTGTAGTTTTTGTGTATGCGTTTTAAAATGTTAACTCTTCTCCCTCCCATACTATAGCAGGCTTAAGGCTCGGACTTTATATGAGTTCAATGGGCTTTCATATGCCTCCATAACACACAATGAATGTCTTTTAACCTTTGTTGCCAAGCAGGCTTCAGTGATGATGTTAATCATTGTCTCTGGTTATTCATAACAGGGGGGGTTTTCACCTGAGTGACAAACAGCCCAGGAAACACTAATGAAGGTTTCTACTGATACTATTTAATTGGCTTCACTGCCGCGCTGAGTGTGCTCAAATTGTATTATTTTTGTCTGTATGCGATTAGTCTCCCACAGGCCCCGGTTCCTAGCTCCACGGAATAATCCCCTGTGCTTCCCATAGAGAGACATCAAATTGAATTGGGCCTGCTTAGACAGCCTGCTTGAAACTTCACAAAACAACTTTAACCGTTTAACCTCGGAAGAAGCTCCAGTCGTGATTAAATCTTAGCCCCCCTTTACACTACGTTTAAATTGTTCTCACCAGGGGCCGCAGTTGAAAACACCAAAGGCCACATACCCTCGACCCTCTTTTAATCAAAGTGATTCCCATGCCTCGAGGAAAGCTGGCCAATTATGTGCACTTGCAACTTCACAGCATCTGCGCGGCCTCGTACAGTTGATTGTGCAAGTGTGCTCTTGAACACATGTCGTAGCGTCAAAACAAAACATTGTTGAAATGGTGAACTATGACCTGTGAAGACTGGCTTGCATTAATGCAATTGATTGCTTGTAAGCATGACAATAAAGATGATTAAAATACACAGTACACTCATAAAAAAGATTATGTAAGTCTGACAGTCGTGCAGAATAAACTAAGATAGGATCTGGGGACAAACCAAACAGTTTTAGAGCAGGGGCTTCATGTCATCCTATGGCTTAAACACAAAACGAGGTGATAAGGGAATTATAAGCAAGGCATTGTCCTGTAGTTTTGTCACCTAAAAAACACTCATATATAAACATATGTGTGAGCAACCAAGAGTATCTACATTGTTAGAATGACGACCGACGTGACAGACACCAGATTAAATAGTGTAAAGTGAGTTACCCCAAATATTTTGATGTCAAGAATTCAACAACAAAAAATGCTTGCCAGTTAATTGAACGGTGTTTAAAGGCCCGTCACCGCCTGTCCCTGCAAACCTTTCACACACTGGGATTGCATTTCAAACCTAAAAAAAGAAACGTTTCTGACACCAAAGAACCAGTATTTCACACGGATGAGATGGTGCAATACAAGCTTTCAGCTCTCAAGCTCTTTCCTCTCTTTCCTCCAGCAGTAATGGGAGTAAGGGCCTGTCCACATCCACATGGAGTGTATGTGAATATGCATAGGTTTTTTGTTATCATACACACGGAAATTGCGTTCTAGAAGACCTGAAACGGGTCCCAGTGTGGGAAATTCTCAAAGTGTGACCCTTTCACTGTCCCTATCTTTGTCATCATCATACTGGAGAATGTAGCAAACTACTTTTGATTTTTTTACCATAAAAACAAGTTAATGTATGTAAGTAGACTAACTCATATATATGTGCGATAGGACCACTCTATGGGAGCTTTAAATGGCATTATCCAATACAAGAAAATAGACTCTTTTTTATGTCTACATATGTGGTGACTTTCTCCTCATTAAGAAGCAGAAATTCTAATTTTGTCAAGCAGCTGTTGACTGTCTGAGAAACAAGTTTTCATTTCACACAGCCAACACGCTGTAACTCAAGAGCTTGATTTGATGGCCTGTGGAGGCTGCGATGAATTGGCCTATCAAAGCATGTCTGTTGTGTTTTATTGTTCCACTACTTACTTCATCACTGTGATGATGGCCACAATGAGAGATAAAGTCTGACAGTGATTTTGCCCCACACTGTGTCACAGGCTCAGCAGCACAAACATAATCTGCATAAAGTCAGACACTTGAAGGTAAACTTACTTTCTAAACCTTTCTTAACCTGACCATTAATTCAACATATTTAAACTTTTAGAATAGAGTGTATTTTCTGGTCAGATTTACTTGCAGTACACACAAAAAGGATGGACCAGGATCGTATCCCTAAGGTCACACTTTGATGGACATCAACTGGTAAAAGAAGTCAAGGTTGGCCGAAAACAACCTGGCGACAAACCATTGCACAACATGGCGAGGCACAACATGCAGCGCAAGACAGGTCCCGATGGAGGTGATGGATTGTTGAGGCCTTATGTACCACCTGGGACGAAGAGGATTAACTAAGTAACACACAAATAATAGACACAGCACTGAGCACTAAATAAAGGCACAGGCACAACTAGTGTGGTGCTGTCACGCCAGCAGTAGCAACAGGTGAGTGAGACACAGTGGTGGAATAAACATGCATTATCTGCACATCGATGATCAACACGATGATGTTGCGTGAGGTTGATGCAACCAGTTAAAAAGTTATATTAAAAAAAAACTGATTGCACAAGTTTGTCAAATATGTCAAAACAACAACAACAAAAATAAGGAAATCAATCCCAATAAAAATGTACAAACCAGACACGAGACATGAACATGAACTGCCTTAAGCGCCAAAGCAATTGCTCATCTACCAAATCCATAAAAGTCAAACACGGCATCTTTAAAAGACTTCTATGTTTAAATTATTTTATGCCAGGAAAGTTAATAAATTGTACCTTCCAAATTCGAAAACAACATTTATAAATTGGATAAGTGTCATTGTAGTGTCATTTTTTGGAAAAACGTCTGTGTAAAATGATAAAATGAGAGCATTCGGCCAGCACATAGAGACAAGGCTTTTCCAGCTGGATGCCGTCACACATCCTGGCTGTTAACACAGCATGAATTCCAAAACTAACTCGAAGGACAAACAGAGAGCACATGCTCTTGCCACTTAAAGGAAGCACAAAAAGGAAATCCTGGGTTTTGCCTGTTTATTGAGTGATTAACAAAATTGCATGGACTAATGGTCATTGTATCATCTACTCAGTAATCTTAGTAACTGGATTAGGACTTAATTCACATAAATAAAATATACAACATGACCAAACACACACACAGACTTCAGGTAATGGTAACCTAGAGAAACCTTGTTTGTTCTTCTGGTGTTTATTTATAAGATTTCAGATTACATCACTATATGAAGTGACCAGGCTGCAGGCGGCACTGCTCCAGGGTGTCAACCTCCTCCAACTCACATCGAACAGATAATTAATTTGAGAAAGTTAGAGAAAGAGAAAGTTATGTCAAAATGCTTTCAAGGAAGAGGAAAGAAGTAAGTCAAGCAGAAAAATAATCACTTGGATTTATGTTGGACGAAATTGCAACCTACAACAGAAAATGACCGTGGTTTTTGATGAGAGAACAAACAAGAAGAATGTCAGCGAGAATGAGAAGAATGCCCTCTTGGGAATGCTTAGTAAGAGAATTGTGTAAATTAGCAGGTTTGACAAAGAGCTGGTCGTACGCCAGGTCTGCAGCAGAGCAACAGGTCCTCGCTTTTCTCAACAATGCTTTTTAGACAGCGGCAACACTGAGAGGTGTCATCCTCTCCCATGAAAAAAGAAAGAAATATATTGGTACTGTTCAGACACGGGAGAAAGTTGAGGGGTTCCAAAGTGTTTACGAATAATCACCTCCATACAAAGAAAAATGCTGACATTGCAAATGGGCATGTTTCCTGAGAAAACAGAAGACGATCCGATCGATATGGACAGCAAACTGCAAGGTGTTCATAAAAGTGAATGGGTCTCCAACGGAGGTAAAAGTGCTAGTCATCAGAGAGATTGCAAAATTGGACCAGTACCAGCGATAACAACTCATTGGAGAGTAGCACACCAAAGTAATGAAAGAACTGAACAATGTTCAAGTAAAATGAGTGTCCACTTGAACTCGGGGTCAGCTCACAAATGCTGCAAACAATGTAATGTGTTTTTGTACTTAACAGCTCTGATGTAAAAGAGGTCTAACCTCTTCACAGCTGGGGCTCAAGGTTATTAAAAGTAATGTTTGGACTCTCAGAACTTTCAAAAAACACCCAAGTTATCATGTATGAATCGAAACAAAGCATTTGAAAACAATTTCATCGGCTATTTAAGCAGATGCCACTGCACAGGGTCGGGTTAAGGAGTCATGGAATGTGAATTATTCAAAGCTCGTTATTAATGACTTGTCCAAACTGTTGAATGCCTGCACCCTGGATGTATGATAGGTAACAAACAAGTGAACCACCTTATGTATGCAGATGACCTCGTTGTCATTAGTCTATAACAGAAAAAAAAAACTTGATAGATGCTGTATTGTTTTAAACCTCTTTGTGCATTTGGAATATTTTATACATTTTGTTTTTTAGATAGTATGTGTATGTGCTAGAATATAAAAACCTATATGAATAAAAAAAAAACATACTGTGCATTTAATGGGTTAGAAATGTTTGGAAAGGATAATAAAGAGAAAGACAAACCGGATTATCCTCATTCGTTGAGATGTCAATATAGACCTATTCAATTCTATTAGTCACATACTGAGTGTATTGATATGCAATGAATGAAGTTAAATTACAGCCCGTGATCAGCAGAACAATGTCACATTCTAATGGATATTGTATTTACCATTACAGAAGACTATATATTGTGTGAGCTGCAGCTTTTGTGAGCTATGACTATTATTATATGGGATAAGGTTGCGGATAAATTAAAAATATGTCTAGGAGAAGAGCACAGTGTTTTACACACAGTTTAAGTTTGCTATCTTTATCTCTCGAATTTCTGAAATTATATTTGTTCAGCAGATTACACACATACCACCTATAGTTTTTTGGTTTAGATTTCAACATCGTGGCTAGCTTTCTAAACAGGTCTATCCAACAAAGGAACCATGTGGTCATCATTTTTGGAAAATAAGAATTTCCAGTTGACTAATTTGTCCATTCTTGGGATGGGTGACTGAGACTCTCTATAGATCGAATATATAGTCAAAGAATGGATGACTGTACTGCCTACAGGGCTCAAGGGCTCAGGGAGCCCTGAAACACAAGCCTTTGCACTACTACATTATTCATTCTGATATTTTAATGGGGCCATGAAGCCACATAACACTGGTTGTGTGATGTGATGGGGCACTGTGATTTCATGTGAGCAGCTACTTTCCCCTGTGTCACTCTGTTAATCATTGTTGTTAAGTGCCTCTGTGTATTTTGACTGATCATTATAGGATATGTGGGGATTAGTGCTAGCTGTTGGCCTGTGCACCATATATATTCTGTGATCTGTGTTTAGTTATTCATTGTGTAGCCAGGACATACTTCGGGATGCTATTGTTCTGTATTTCAGTTTGGTTTCTGGTACATTTAATTCTTTGGTGTTGTGTTAAATACAGTTTTACCTCCTCATTTAAATGTTTTTAAAAAAAAAAATTTTTAACTACCCTTCTAAAGTTATGCTGCTTACCCTTCCCTAATGAGCCAGGATCGAAACATAATTGGGACCCACAAATCTTATTATTATTGTTCACCACGTGTCACCTGAAAGTACACAATGGTTGGCCTTAACTGGGAGAATCTATGGGAAATGTTTGTTCTTTTGCAAAAATCAGATGCTCTTGTTATTGAAACGATAAAACCTTGTGGTCTTCCCAGTGATTTGTAACTGGGCTAGACTAGTGTGTTAGCCCACAGTATAGATTTGTCAATAGAGGGCACTCGTTGGAAAACTCTTGGCAGCGAATATGAAGTTGGGCAGCTATGCTAAAGTTTAAAAAGAGAGAACATTGAGAGAAGCTGATATTTTAAATCAAGTCTCTCAACTTGCCCAGGAGCCGACTGGCTCATAACCGTCCAAGTATATAGTGTAATAAAACTGACAACTGTTGGTCAATCATTTGAGTTACATCCATTTATAAAGCTCTTTCTTGGGAGCCTGAGTAGCAGATCAATTTCTTACCGGCTTTTGACATTAAAAAAGTGCTGCTATGTGACCCTGCTCTATAAAAGGGTGATAATTGGTTTGGAAATTACTTAAGAGAAAGTGAAGCTTCGGAGAGGAGCTGCAAGACAGGCTCAGAAAATGCATTTCAATTAAATAATGAATGAATGACTTGCCATAATGTGACATAATACAACAAATAATAAAATAGGTAATAACTTCTCTCCAATTTAAAATAAAAAGTGTTTTGCAATTTTTAGCAAATGGTTTGACTTCCATTTTTAAATGGCTCCGATTTAAAATGTATGATAGTGCATATAATTTCTTCTGTACATCGATAGTGTAACCCACAATGTTATTACCAATAGGGAGATACTAAGATAGATATAAAGGTGTTACTTTAATAATGCATCGAGTTAAGCGGAAACATTTGTCAGGAAGAATTTAAGAATCTGTACGAATGAACTCAACATTCTGTGCTGGTGCTGACCTCAGGTTCAAAGATGAAATTAATAATTCATAACTGCTGCCCTGGAGGCTCCATCCCAAAGAAATTATTTGAAAGATTTTCAAATGATCGGGAGATTCCGCAGTTTAATTAAAAATTAACTTCCGATGATTAATTGACATTGGTGATAAGATGATCTTAACCAGCTGGTGCAGCAGCTAAAGACTGCTTCACTTACGGCATAGCAGCCAAAAATGATACTCATCGAAACTGTAAAGTTTAATGCCTGTTACTATTTCAATTAATTTTCCATGATTAATAATCACCAACTGTTTCACTGTGATATTGAAAGATTGTTGGATATATGTAATGAGAAAAGGACTTGCCAGATAGCTCAGTTGGTAAAGCTGGTGCCATGTAGGGCAAAGGGCCCATTGCAGTGACCTTTGGTACTTTGCTGCATGTCTTTTCTTCTCTCTCTACCTCCCTTCAAGCTTCACAAAAGATATCTTCTTGACTTGACTTCTTTAGTTTTAATTACCTTTTCCCCTGTTATTATCTCAGCATTCATGTGAGTACATCCTCATTAAATCTAAAAATGCCAGAGCAAAGTTGAATACAATGCAATCATTTAAATTATGTCGGCTTCTATCATTATCTCACTACTTAAATATCAGTAAAAAAAAAAAAAGGGGGGGGGGGTGTCTTTGTATTACTTTTGATGTAGGTGCAAATCGTCTACGAACTACGAATGCTAAAACTATAGTCCTTACATAAAGTGAATGCTATGAATGTGGGGTTTAATTTTTATGGAGGGCAATTTTGCACCTTCAATGCTTGACTGAAGTGGAAAAATTGATGCATCAATCAAAGCAAAATATCTCATAGTGCGATTGCAGCAGACTTTGCAAATTACTCATGGTGAGCTTGAAGCATGAGAAGTAAACTCTCCCTGAAGCATTACACTGAAGAGACTGAAAACAGCTGGAGACAAAAAGCATCAGATCTGCTTGGAGGAGACAGTTTAGAAAATTGAATTCAGACACAAAAAAGTTATAAATAACATGATGCTCTTGCAAGCTTAGGTTCAACTGGCACCTGCTTCCTCTCCGTTCTAATAACTTACGACTTATTAATCTGGATAATAATCACAAAACAGGATGGAAAAAGAACATTCATTTGATGATCTGACAGTGTGATGGAGAGTTGTCTTGAAAAATACCAGGACACAAACTAATGAAACTAAAAGGAGTTCAGCTACAACTAATGCCGTGCCTCCACTACATGGTCCCAGCTCGCCTCGGCACGGCTCGACTCTACTCTATCCTGGTAATTGTTGGAGATTAACCCATGTTTTTAGGATTGTTAAGTCTTTTTAACTGATCTACAGTTCGGCATGATTCTTCTTCGTCTTCCTGTGCTGACCAATCAGTGGCCGCTCAGCTCGCATGGAACCTTGCCAGAGCAGGTACTAAAAAAAAGTATCAGGTATCAGGTACAATCGCTAATGGAAACTCAAAATAACCGAGGCAAGGCGTGCCATGCTAGTGTCATGGACCCACCAGTCTAATCCTTAACTCCACAAGAGGTCACCTAACAACCTTTAAGTGCAAGATGATCCACATTTTCTTCTTTTTTGTTGTAACAGTGGTACAGCACCACTTACTGGCCTATATACAACAGCCTTTACAGTCATTTGGGGGGGGGGGGGGGGGGGGTGTATGTATGAAGACATTTCTTGAAGCAGTGCTTTTACAATGTTTTTAAAGAAAACTTTAAAAGTCCGAAAAACAAAAAAAGATCATATAGGGAAAGTTTTGTTTCCGTGTGGATAAGACCTCAAACAACATTCATTTAAATATTCAAACTGCCGCTTTTCCCGCTGTGACATGTCGGACTGGCTGCTGTGTAAAAGCCCTGTTCCTACAGATGCCCAAGCTTATGATTACTAAACCCTTTTGCCTTTACAAAGGCGGTGTTAGAAGAAACAGTGTTGCTACAACCTCAAGTGTATTGTTAGTACAACTCTGTACTGCGGGAGAGATGATGCTGGCGAGTCAAAGAGAAGTAACACAATAAGACAGGCTGGTTGGTCAGAGGTTCACCGTGCTGCAAGATAATCACCTAAAACTTTAGAAAAAAAAAGCTGACGGAACTGTTCTTTTCAGGCAGCGGACGGAGTCTGTGGAGCTGTGTCAGATGAACTGGGTGGAAGGTTAAAAACACTGCAGCAGTACTGAAATTAACTTTCCAAACTATGTAATTTCCATTGGAGCAAGGACACAATAAGTGGGTGCAAATCACACTATTTGCAACACAAATGTTATGGATTTAGTTTCTGTTAATTCTTTTTTTTCTTAATTATTTCTTAGTATAGCCTATTTCAATCTCATTTGTGTGTCAAGATAGACAACAGCAACGCTGTGCAAGCAAAGCAAGATGGCTGCCAGCAGGTAAGAATTCTACTGCATATTCAGCAGCCCCTGCACTGCCGATGCATACACACAAATGCTTAATGCTCCCTCAATCTGTCTTGAACAATTTCCTTTGCAGATGACAGATGCAGAAGAACAATAAGGATTTATGTTTTATGTGTATTTCACAGAGCAACTTTGATTTTACAGTACACTGAGTCAAAAAAGCTGGAAATCTGTGTTCTGAGCACAGTAATGCACTATGTTTACAATTATGTGACTTTGATACTCTCTGCTCTTTATTTAACTTTGATACTCTCCTCCAACTCTCTGCTCTTTATTTAACTTTTATGCGCTTGCTATGTTAACAGATTTTCTTCCATTTTCCTCACACTACACTAAGATGTCATTCATCAGCATGCAGATAGTGCCTGTGTAATCTGCAGCTCATTCTTACTCACCTGTTGCTAATAATGCTAAAGCTGCAGCACAGGGGGACAGAAACCAAAAGAAGCTTTGTCAATCTGCGAGCTTAGTTTTAAAAGACAACAATGTGTTTTGAGAAACAAAAGCCCTTTGTTGTGTTTCTTGATACAGACAGACACCCCTTATATGGATTTGAACCATATGTCTGTGAGGGTAATGGATGGGCTAATAGTCAGGGAGGGAGGATGAGGGGAATTCAATCCCCCCTGTTAACACAATGACAAAAGTGCATCCCCATTGTTAACCTGGCATCCTCCCGCTCACTATCCCCAAGGCTATACCCGCCACCAAGAGACATATTTTCTAATACCAACTCCCAGCATAATAATGCACCGTGTCACAAAGCAAAAATCGTTTGAAAGTAGTTTCATGAATATGACAATGAGTTCAGTGAACTTCAGCGGCCTCCCCAGTCACCAGACGTGACTCTCATAGAACACTGCTGGGATGTGGTAGAACAAGAGACTGGCAGCAGGATTGTGCAGCTGACAAATCTGCACAAACGATGTGATGTACCAGGATCAGTGCCATAATGTGAATCCGAATGATTAAAACTGCTAATTAAATGGGGTTGATTAAGAATTATCTTCACGGCTGAGACTGTTTCAGCTGTGGAACACCTCAACAGCAAACATCTTACTCAGAGGCCCGAAACTCAGTGAGTTCCCAACTTTGTCATTGAAGCACATTTTAATTTCTCCATTTCTACAGAGAAACTGTCGCTTTACCTACCAAACTTTCTGTTCTTGCATTGCACATACAGTTTACAACACCGACTGGGAGATTTATCGCTTTAATATTGAAAAGAAACAGTAGACAAGAACTCCTTCTCATTTTGGAGCCTGCAAGCATCAATTTTTTTCCCAGTGTCAAGAGTCTTCAGTAGATTGTATCCACAGTGCAGCTTTGATCATTTTTTTTGAGTTGGGGCAGAATTGACAAAAGCTTTCTTCCCCTCCACCCCCATTTTTTCATTAAATCTTTGCTCTGGGTTTCAGGTAGTGTTTAATCAAACATGAGACATTTTGCCTGCTCCCTTCTTTTGTACACTGTTGATCAGCTCCAGCAGCCACGTTAAGGTGAATGATTTTAGACTATCAAAGTCTGGTCCTGTGAACATGGAAGCAGACCTGAATAAAGGATGCACTGAGGAGATTGTCAGAGAGGTCACGGTCTCTCCCCATACATACTGTATATGTTGTGTTGTGTTTGCAGATGTCATACACACAATGATTATATCAGTTTCCGGTGGGCTCACTCTATTTTTCTGTAGACAGAGTATAGGACATTTGTCCTCAGGTGGACAATAGAAAGTATCTTTAAATCAATTCACTATCTTCTCATATCGGCTGTTGTGATAAATATTCATCATTCTAGCAGTCCTGAATACACCTTACTATAGCGTCTATGTCTCATTTCTTTCCAATTTTGGAAATATTAACCTTTACATGATGATGTTTTTTCCTGCATTTAACTCCTGCTAGTCATTCTGGTGGCGTGGAAAGATTTTAAAATCATTTTATCAGATGACCAATGTGCTGTGTTTCTTTGACAGATAAAGCCCACCTGGCCACAGGGAGAGATGTCATGCAAGCTGATGCCCAGGAACCTCATTATCCTCCTGCTAAAAAAAGAACTCAACACCTGGATATCTATAAGTGGAAACTCTACAAGTGATGGATGGGCACATGTATATATATGCAAGGCCTCCTTAACTTAATTATTTTGTGCTGTGCTCAATATTTGCCAATTATGAAACTGATAACCCAGGTTCTATTGTGTGGATAAACACAACTTGGGGACTAAGGGAAGGGCGGGCTAATGGGTCATAATGGGAAGATTATAGTGAAGAAAATGTAATGAGACTCCCCTCATCATAACTGAGCCCAGCTAAGTTAAGCCACATGGGGAAGGAGGAGAATAAAGACAAAATTGTGTAAGAGGTAAAGGAGAGAAATAAATTAGAGCAGGACACAAAAGTAGACAAACTGAAAGCAGAGGAAAGGATGGAGATGCAATCCTTTGCTAATTAGACCTACGCAGGTGCGATAGATAACATCACTTTTGATTAATGATCGTCTTGATCCATACTCATCTTATTCTACAGACTGAAGAGTACATCTTTGTTTCTCACAGATCTGCACAAATATCACACAGTATGACAATATTTCGCCGATCATTATCAATCGCAATTAGATATTTATTCAAAATCGTTCTGTCCTAAATGAGACTGAATGTATTTATGGGTAGAAATCATCAAACTAACATTGAATTGCTGAACTTCCATCACACCAATGTAACAACTGTACATAAGATCTGAAATCTGGTCTCAGATTTTGGAGCCCATACTGTGCATTAAACATTAATACAAAAACTATGAACTGTAACACGTAGCAATTATCTCAGGACACTCGTTATATCGAGCAGGGTGGGTCTTACCCTTTCTAATATTATTTACAGCACATTCCCCCGTGAGCAAGCACTTAGCAACAGCAGCAGGGGGAAGAAAAATGCCCTTTAAACACAGACACCTTGTGCATAGCCAGTCTCTTGGTGGAAAGCAGAGTTGGGTTGAGAGGGCAGAGAAAGGAGGGTAAAGAAGGAAACGAAAGAGAACACAGCACCATGTTATATCCACAAGAAGGTCTATTACTTAAAAAAAAAAAGTAGAAATGTATGTTAAGCATACTGTGCTAGAATATGAACCCTGATTTGTGATACACTCCTTGTACTTCAGGGTATGAAAAAGTGCTCCCACCCCTCACATAAAAATAAATTGCCTATGGATATAATCCTCCCAGAATTATTCATCTGGTAAAACAAATTTGCAAGGACACAGAGTTCAAAATGACCTATTCAGGAGAAATTGTGTGCATCATACTGGCTGTTTATGCAATATGTTTTGGGTTTTTTTGGTGTGTGTTTGTCCAAAGCAAAAAAACACCACAAAAATCCCGGTAATCCCAGTATGACAGTATTAATAGCTCGGTTATTTAGTCCAGTTGAGAGCAAAAACGACATTGTTTTCCAAGCCTCTTATATGCTTCTTTCTTCCTTTCACTGTTTCTTTTGTGCCGTCTATAAAGTGGCCTTTTTATTTCATACCCAAGAGAGTAACATGGAGAAAGAAAGCAACAGACGCAGATGGTGTTGTTTTTCTCTCACCACTACACTGTGCAATTAGTTAACATCTTGATGACAAGTCTATAACAAAGTATTTGTCTCCTAATATTCAAATGAGTCCAAAGTGGTTACTCATCTGTTTGCACATCATTTACGCAGGAAAAACAAATACTTTTTGCTTAATTAATCCACAGATTTTGTGATGTTATAGATTTACAGAGAGGGAAAAAAAATATTTGTTTTACTTTCACAAATGTGCACAAAAGATATAACACATTTAATTTGGACATTAATTGGGTTGCTGATTAAATATTCTTACAATATTAATTGATTAACTTCAATCACCACAAATGAGAATTTCAAGAACAGCCTGTATCTTCCTGCTAAACAGCATCTGACACAGTAGTGTGGTGCGTTTGCAGGGTCACCTTTTCGTCAAAGTTGCTTCAGTCAGCTGGGCACAGTGTGCAGAAGGCATCACAAGTTGCAGTGGTTGCGTTTCATCATTAACACCGAGCATGTAAGTGCTGCCCTGTGTCGTTGTCAACAGTGGACGCAGCCTTTTCTAGACGTAAAAAGTGCTCGGCAGGTGCACGTGAAATGTCAACATATCTTTGTTATCGGTGTAATCGATAATTGTAACTGAGAATTCATTCAGAGCCAGACAGGATGGATATTCTTATGTCGCAAAGATCTGTTTTTCCAAGCGTCAATAGAGAGAGCAGTGACTCTGGGGGCAGGGGACGATGTTAACGCAGTGTTTCTGTGCCGAATTTGCAGTTGACATAAAAGTAACTATGAAATTAATCCCTCAGTCATGATCGGAGTTGCAGAATGTCTCACTGTCAAAGATTATTGCCCTCTACCGCTTTCTGACAAGATGGTAAATGGTATGTATTGACCACACAAAGCTGCTTTTCACTATAGCTTTGCCATTCACATCCATTCACTCACACATTCATCTATATGCAGCACATTTTTCTATCATACACCTTTCATACCCATTGCCAGCACAGCCGTCAGGAGCAAAATGGGGTTAAGTGTCTTGCACGAGGACACATCGGCATGTAGACTAGCAGAGCTGGGAATCGAATCCACAACCTTCTAGTTGAAAGGCGCTTTGTCAACTGCTGAATATGGGCAAATGCCAAAGATGCCTCTAATTATAATCAAGGTTTTTTTGCATTATGGAGTGTTGTTGATGTTCTATCCACTGTATGCATCACCACACTCTTAGAAATAAAAGTGCTAAGTAGAACCACATAGAACACTTTTGGAGGGTTCCACCAAGAACCCTTTTAAAATCAGGAAAGGAGTTTTAAAGTGTTCTATGGATCAAAATGGTTTTTAATGGAACCATTAGTGTTACCAAGAACCCTTTCTTCGGGAAAGGGTTTTTCAAAAGCAAATGGTTCCAGGTAGAACCTCAGTCCTTGTAGAAGGACCCTTTTGGAACCCTTATTTCTAAGAGTGCAGTATACAAGCTCTAGTCAAGTACTTGGTTTAAAATGACCCATTCAGAATAGCCAATGAAAAATTTGCTCCATGATATTCTGTTGATTGTATGCATGGCTTTTTTTCCACTGGTTAAATAAATATTATTCATTGGTTAGTAATTCTTTTGGAGCATACTTTAGCCCTTGTTTACAAAAGTTGTTTAGTGAGAAAAGAGGTGAAACTTTCATTGTCCTTTTCTTGTGCATGAATGTCAAACCAAATAAAAAAAAAGGGTAGCTATCGCTGATGCAGCTTTCATCTCTGTCCTCCTGTATTTTAATAGCAGCGTAATGCATGTGGTCTTTTGTTTGCTCTAAAAACCTGACGGAACTGTTAAACAGAAATACACTGTCATACTCAAGAATACCTGGCCTGATTTAAAACAGTATTCTTACAATGTTTATTAAATGCCGTATGTTTTCCACAGCCTAAAACGTGATTATCCTGTATTTAATTGAAAACATTACTGCTATTATTTACTCGGAGAGATTTTGATCTAAGCTGAGCAGGGATCAGCACTTCGAGGGTGAACATAATGTTGCTGACACACGAGTCACTGCGTATAATTTCACTCCCAGTAATAGAAATACAATCAACATCAGAACTTCCTGCAGCCACAGAGGAGATTCCACACAATAGTTGGTCTACTCAAACGTTTAACTGCCCTCCAATTCAAATGCAAAGAAATGGCCGAAAAAGAAATGGAACAGCAAATATTTAATTGCTTCTCAGTGACTTAAACAGCAATTTTAAAGATGCTACAATGAACTATCCAAAAGACATGACTCAGTGAACAATGTGGAAACATGAAACTCTTTCTCCTTTCCTGCCTCTCTGCTGTCCTCACCTTTTTTTCTTCCTCTACCAACAGTTACATAAGGAGAAGAGATGCATTTCAAAGTGGCACAATTTATTTAATTTTATAGTAGCAAGTGTTTTCTCCTGCTTCAGTCGTTCCCTCCCACTCCATTAGTGGACCGCTGCTCATTCAGGAAGCACAAGCTGTTATTAAATATGGTTCTTTTTCTCTCAATTTAAGCTGGGAATGGACTTAAAATGATTGCAGCCTATAATGACAACACATGTATGTATGTGTGACATGTCATTTTGATTATACATTACACAAGTTTCAACACTGCTTGCGAGATGCAGAAAAAATCAAATATATTAATAACTCCTTGAGATTCACTGGGGTCCTTATGCAGTTTGCATGCGCTGACCACATTAGCCACCCCACCAGTAGGTGGGGCTATGCCTTTGACTCAGTATTGTGCAGATTGGTCAATGTACAGCACAGTT
Organism: Microchirus variegatus; assembly: GCF_963457635.1. NCBI lineage: Eukaryota > Metazoa > Chordata > Actinopteri > Pleuronectiformes > Soleidae > Microchirus > Microchirus variegatus. The sequence continues at coordinate 11,962,652 of NC_139823.1, forward strand.
TTATCGAAATCGCGAAACAGCCTACTGCTATTTTTTAGGGGGAAATTAGGTGAAACTTAGTTTCAGCTTTGTCCTACATAATTGCAAAATAATGGCATAACTCCATAGCTTTTTACTTTCAATACAAACCGCTAATACAAATCACTTCTCTGCTGTCCACTCATATGTGCCATACAATGTTTTGTCTATTTCCCTCTGCAGGAGAACTTTTCCTCTCATTCTATGTCACTTTTGCAGTTCAGTTTCCATGTGTTTCTGTCCCGCAGTATTTTTGTAGTGAGGGATTTGTTTTGCCATCTCAGACAGGTTCTGTTCTGAGCCGCTTTGTACTGGTGTGGGTTTTTTCTTACTTTTCACACACTGTGTGTGTGTGTGTGTGTGTATTTTTAATCACTGAAAAATAGCAAAAAATTGAGTTGATGGCTCAATTTAAATCAGAAACATTGACGTTTTCAGAGTCTGAGGAATTATTTTTTTTCCCACATGGAGGGAAAAATTACATGCTATGCTTGTTCTCAAGGTGAAAATATGCACATTTGTTATTCACAGAGGAAACTTTAAATTTAGTTGTGTGAATAACTTGGGGGGGGGGGGGGTAGACACAGTGCTAAGACCTCTGGGTAAATTGCATGTTGTCGTCAGCATGTTATTAAAACATGTCTGATTGTACCTGATGTGTAAATTGTAACCTATTAATTCAGCTTCATGCACAGGGATGTCACACTAAAGATTGTAACTGTAGACTTGCACAAATGACAGCCGTTTATAATTCAGCCCTTTTGCAATATTGCAGCACTTATTTTCCAGAAATCAGACTCCGTAATCAGACGCACAATCAGTGTCTTAATGCAAGAGATTTTTGAGAGACCGACTTGGTTACAAAACAAAGAATTACCATGCATCCAATCACTTATCGAATCAACCTTATATTAAACTGAGCATAGTGTTTGAGGCCATTGAATTAACTCAATTTACCACACATTGTCTGTTTTACTATGGACATTAAGCACATGTTGCCATGTAGGACATCTAAGAAGAAATACCTTCTTACATTTTCTGGGACCTTTCTATTGCATGTTATTATTGCTACGCGTCCAGAGGACATACAACGTAAATGTCATGGCAGCTCATCCAGCATTAAGGGGATTTATTCAGAACTTTATGACTGACCTGGATATTTAAATTTAAATGAGACACAAATCCCAACAAACAATGCACACTGCCCCCGAAGCTGTGGTCATTTTTCTCTACAAATGTACAGAATAATGACTAAATCAAGTTCATTTTAAGTTATATACATGCAGCTCATAATACACTTTCAAAGGGTCACATCAGAGGTAACCTTCATACACAATTTTGAGCATAATACTCTTCTATTCTGCTTCATAATATCAGTTGTGACTGACCACCAAACAATAAGCAACAGCTGAATTCAATTAACAATGATATGGTTAATTAACCCATTCAACTAGCAGGAAAAATACACCACATTGGCAAAAGTAATTCAAACATATAACTGTATTAAATAAAATATAGTATTTTTTTCCATAAAACAAGTACACAAGTGTGTGTTTCATATAAAGGCACAGTACTAATAACAACAAATTCAAGTATACTGAGACAGACTGTTGCGCAGCGACTCATCACTAACACCCGCACACACACACACACGCACGCCCACTCACCTGTTTTCGCTGTTTCCGGGTTGTGTTTCGTCAGTTTTCCTCCTCGTTGGAGTTCGTCAGTGTTGACATCAGCACCCTGTCTCCATTCCACAGTCTTTAATTGTCATTAACTGACTCCCAGCTCTCTTCGTCCTCCGCTCGCGCCGGGATCGGTCCAAATATTGGTGACGTCGGCGGCGCACTTAAATAACGTCAATGGCGAGACGCTTGCGTGTGACGTCACCACGTTTGTAGTTCCTCCTGCCAGTATTGCTGGTATGAGGGGCGTCCAGAAATGACTAAAATGAAAATAAATAAATAAATAAATAATTACATTTTTCTAAGTCTAAAATGTGAAGAATACTTACATTTTCGGAAAACACGAAAAAACACTTCTTTTTTTTTGCAATTACCAAAATAATGACTTAGGCAATTCTGCTATAGGCTAACAATAATATTGTTAGCCTATATATTCCTTTGTGGGATTTGAAGTGTGGGATGAAATATCCCTTAGTGGTGTTGGTGCCACTCGGTTGCCAGGTCTGTACGCAAAAGCAAAAAGTAATTGTAACGCTAACCCCTCAACATTTGAGAAAATGTAAATAGTCCATAATTCAACTTATTTCGAGCCATTTTGACTCAAGTCTAAGTCAAGTCGAGTCTTTTACCAAACGTTATTCTCAAGTCCTCAAAATTGCGACTTAAGTCACGTGACTCGACTCCCCACCGCTGCTATTTACAGCTATATGCTTGGATAATCCATTACACTAACACTGGCTTTAAGACCGTTACATCAAGTTTGTTTCTATCACACAAATAAAAACAATCACCCCTTCAATGATCTACCATTAAAGTAAAAGCAAATAAATTCAACCCCAACCTCGTTCCATTAAGAAATGCTACCTTATCTTGACTCTTATTTCGGTCCGTTATTCTCCTGTTTTACAATGAAATGTGTACATTTGCATAATGCTTTCCCCTCCTCCTCATCAAGTATTAACACGTTGGTTTACTGATCCTGAAAGGATGATAGGATGGGAGATTGATATGTTTTACAAAAACGTAATTTTCAAAGTTATTGGCACATAACATTATGATCCAGCTGAATCACTCCACGGCAGTGTATTTTTAGGATAGTCATTTCCTCCCCGCAAATTAACACCGATGAAGCGTACTGTATCTTTTCAGTGCTTTGCCCTTGGTGATGCTGAATGCCCTTGACTACGAGTCTTCCTTTCAGACACATCATTTGAAGTTTGGTCTTCCTAAATACCAATGGTTTTTAAGAGCGAGCTGTATAGCAGATTCAGAAGAGGGCTGGTAAGATATAATAGGATAGTATAATAGGACGGCACATTTGATTTTGGCACAGATTTATACGCTGGAGGTTATTGAGAAAAAAATATATAAAAAGATGATAAAAAAGATTCAGGTTAAATCCTGTATATGGGGCCACATCTGTGTGGGTCAAAATACAATTAGACTCAATTTATGCAGCAAAACTGTTAAATCTCTGTAACGATAAATCTGATAGAAAAGAAAACATTTATACAAGATTGGTCTTTTACTCACAAATAAAAAAAAAGTATGCAGTAAACACGCCCAGACGGCTGTGAAGTAGCTAAAGACGACCGATAAAAACGGCCCGAAAGATTAGAAAAACTACGGCTCTTTTGAGACTTCATATTTCTGTGATGAAAAGTTGTTTCCGTTTGGTCAAAAAACTCCAAACATTTTCATCTCAAATCTTCGGCAAACAGCTTTCAAAAGTTTCCGAGAGAGAATCTGATTGAAACATCAACACAAATGTCACAATAACAGCAAAACAACGTGTCCTTGTGGATTCATCTATATTAGTTTACGGCCCACTTCACCCGCTGGGACTGATTCATTTGTCTTTTGTCTCTCTCGCTTCTCTTGAATGAAACCCATGTTATTATGTCGTTTTATGGCGCAGAACAAAATCAAATGCCAGATTAGTCTATGTTTATCAAACTTTACTTTCTATAAAGATAACAATACAAACACAGGCTCAATCAACAGCACAGTCAAAGCATATTCATCCAGTCTGATTACTATTTCCTCATTAAATCAGCCTTAAAAACACGACCACTGCAGTTTGCAAAGCTTATTTTTTAAATTCTGTCATTCTACGTATTTGACAAGTGCCATTAACACGGTCATGACTTTGCTATTTGGTGAATAAAATCAGGCCCGGCTGAAAATGTCCATTTAGTGTGCTCACGACGAACACTTTTTATTGAGGAAAAGAAACTTTGTTTTAATTATTCATGTCCCCCACAGCTTTTCTTTTCATCATCCATATTTCTGTTCATATTCCAACCACAGGGATCTGATTCAAATCCACATTCCTATTCTCACTGACAAAATGTGAGTGAAAGTCAGCGCCTGATTATGCGACTGTACAACTTCTAAACACACGCGACCATTCATGTTCCTTTTCTGCTTCTGTTCCTTAAGTCCCATATGGTGCCCGCTATTATATTGCATGATGCCATTTATCCAAATGGTTGCCAAATATCTCTGCGCTGCCATATGTCTTGGTTGTCATGGTTGCTGAATTAATTACAGTAAATTCTCTGTGTTTCCTGTGCAGTGAGGCGACGGCTTGTGGTGTTAGATTAGTGCTGGGGTATTTAAGTGAAGTGTTAGGTAAAATAGCTGTTATTATGATTCATTAGGGTGTTAATGGTTCAATTAAAGTAGAAGTGAAGGTTAAAGGTTTTAAGTCTAATAGAAAATCATCTTTGACCTTAAGCAGATGTTTGTTTACCAGTTAAAATGACACAAAAAAACAAGTTTAAAAATCACAATGATTGATGAACATAAATATTTGATTAATAAATCTACAGTAATAATGTATTTTCAGTTAATTTAGTGGCAAATATGTGAAGACTGGGGTCCAGTGTCCACCTGTAAAACAGAGATAGACTTACATGCGGAAAAATATAGTATTTTATTACAGATAATAGATTTACATTGAAGACAAGGCAAGTTTATTTGTATAGCACTATTCATACACAGGGCAACTCAAAGTGCTTTACAACGGCATAGAAATACATAAAGGAAAACAAAATATGTACAAGAGAGACCATTAAAATGCTTACTGCAATCCTAGTTTAAACATTGTGGAGTGTTCCAAAAACATGTCTTAGGTGTTTTATTTAAATAAACTCGATTTATTCGAATTGGTTTCTTCTAGTGTGACAGTAACAGGCAGAGACTGAAGCATGTCTTCAACTCCCTCTCCACTTTCTCCTCTGGCTGAGACATTTTTGAGAGGGGAAGTGAGGCTTTCTTTTTTGGTTTGGTAGGTTTTTAGGTTTGGTGTGACTGAGCCTTCTGTTGCACCCATCTTAGCGATGGGATTAACACATTTCCTTAATTCCCAATGACATAATGTGGTCATTTTACAATGCATTTCAGCACAAAACACACCGCACCCACTGCTCAGTTTCCACTGTGTAACAGGAACTTTTCCGTTTGTGGACTGAGGTGTGGAAAAGTATGATTAATATTTCCAAATTAAACACGGCCCATTCTGCCCTGTAGAGATGATTCTGTCATTAAAGCTAGAGGGAGACGTGGCCTTGAGGATCTGCTGTGAGTAAAGTATCCGTGAAACTGAGTGTGCTTTTGTATTATTGAGCAGTATTTCTAACATTTCGAGCTAAAACAAGGCAACCAGAGATGGCAGACTTCAGCCCATTTATGCAACAAGCCTCTGGCGGCCTCTGTTGGTCATATTGGCAAGTGCAAGTGGAAGCTACCTGCCCTGTACTGTACTGCCATTATCTCAGCTTTCATTTCTTTTATTTGTTGTCACCGTTGCTTATCTTATCCTCACCACCATCGTATGCATCTTATCTTGTCTGCTTTCTGCACAGTTTGGGTCGTACGATATTACTGATTAATAACTTTCAGGCAACAATGAAGAATCGCACCTATACCGAACTCAGATGAAGCAGTCACAACTGATAGAGGCTCTGCGGGACTTTGCCTCAGTATGAAAACTGACATCCAGGAATTCTGCTGAGAGGAAACCTTCTCCATGCTCAATAGATCGTCTGCTCCGACCACACAAAGCTAATCTGCTGCTCCGCTTCCTGATCAAGTCCTGAGAAATAGATAAAACACCGTGAAGTGAAGTCATTTAAAAACCCGATGGCCGGCTATTGTGCACGGGAAAATTTGCATATGAAATATTTCATTACACGTACTTTAAAGAAAAGACAGGATCATATTGTATTTTACACTATGTGTGGAATTATTTTCCACCTGGTCTTGGATGTAACGTGATTGTTCTGCTTTTCATTATCCAGTTCATTCAAACGTTAAAAGAACACGTGTAATATCAGACTCAGCAGAATGTTTTTTAAAGAAATTTCCAGTGGCAGAAAGGGTGCAGGTAAAGTTTTGAAAACTGTATAGATAGATGGATAGATAGATCTCTAGCTAAAATTATAGCATGCTAGCAGATAGATAGATAGATAGATAGATAGATAGATAGATAGATAGATAGATAGATAGATAGATAGATAGATAGATAGATAGATAGATAGATAGATAGATAGATAGATAGATAGATAGATAGATAGATAGATAGATAGATAGATAGATAGATAGACATTGCACATGTGCAGTATAATCTGATGATGGAAAGTAGTGCTTTTATTTTTGTTCCTGTTTTTTTTGCTGTTTATTTGGAACAGTTGTTTGAATGCAGAATGCTGGAGACATAAATCATGTTTCTTGGCTGATTCTTTGTCTGCAATTACCTCACGTTGTTGTTGTCTCTCAACACACACATGATAAATCAAATCACAGAGGAGTCTGACCAAACAAAAGCTGGTGGCCTGTTCCGTCTCCTGGGTTGTTTTCTATGCAAGAAAAAGACTGAGACTGAGGTGAGCTTTCAGTCTCATTTGTAGCCTCTGCTTGTCTTCTGGGTCCTAGTGCTTCTTACTTTTCTTTTCTTTTCTTTCTTTCTTAGGATGGCTCAATCTCCTTTAAGCTCCCTGACTTCTACACAGTGAAACAACCCAGGACAAGACATCTTAACACTGTGGGCTTTAAAGAGAGCGATAATGCTCACATTTACATTGACACATCTGAAAGGAGATCAGATGCAGAATGAAGTGGATTACCTGTTCATTTCAGCCCGTGGCTCCAGAGACGCCAACGTGCAAATGCGTCAGGTTTCGACGAATGTGAGTGAGTCGTGGACAGGAATCCCAATTACCTTGTTTCCGTTTTTTTGACAGTCGGTGGAATTTAACTTGAACTTCCTCTCGCCGTCTCCGTCTCAATCTCACAGCGGATCGTGTCACGCAGCTTCCAGAGGTAAAACATGTGAGGTATCATTTCCTCAACATCTACGACAGCGGCAGGCTTGTGCCTCCTGTAACCTTGCTGGGCCTCGCGAAGTGGATTTAAAGGGATCGCGTGATTATTGTCAATTGTGACTCAGGCAGGTTTGCTGCTTATTATCGGCCACCTTTCAAGACCCCGCATCAGGCCACAGACAGATACAGACAGTAGGCCAATTTGGCACTGAGGAGGGAGAGATAAACGTGAGCCCAGAGGTACTTTAGGAATGTTAACATTTTTTTCCCCACTCCTGTTTGGATGAGTACATTTCCACAGAGGCACGTGCACCACCCTGTCCACTTGGCACACAGACTAAGAATGGTATATCCATCACATGTAATGATCCATGGAGGTGGTCAGCGTGTGACTAATAGGTCAGATGTGTCCACTCTGTTTACAATCCCTGCAGCCATGCATATCCGACTGTATCAGAACAAATAAGCTGTACCGACACCTCTGTTCCAGTCCACCTCTTTTATTTCCCACTCATAGACTATATTACTGAGGAAGGGAGCAGCTGATGTGTTACATACACCACCACCACCTCCTCCTCCTGCTGCTGCTGCTCCCTCTCTGTGAGTCAGAACATCTGAGAGGATGTCTACAGGGAGAAAGAGGGAAAAACAGAGTGGTGGAGACAGTAGTGGCTATTTTCAAATGCATATTAGAGCTAATGACTGCAGTTAAGATCTTAGTGAGGTTAAGTTGCGAACACAGACCTTGTCTAATCCTCGCCGTCACGACACAATGAAGTGTGCGGATTCATTCATACGCAGCAAAAGGAAGAGGGCAAAGCGGTGTTAAAACATTAACATTTTCATTTTGAATGTTTCTTTGTGCTCTGTCCAATCCCCAGACTAGTTTAATTCCACTTTAACTTGGCATTACAGTAGCCATGGTAGCTATGCAGGCTTAAATATAGCATTCATACAGTGATTTAACATTGTGGTTAAAACTGGGACTATTGCGAGCACAATAAAAAAAAAAACGTATTGTTATTTAAAGAGGTCACAGACAACTTTTGTGGTCCTGGTTGGTCACTGACGTGAAGATATAAGGACAAAGAGCTACTGCTGTGGCGTTTTTAAACACCCTTGTGTGTTGATATGGGGCAATGGGCATCACATCTGGGGAAGTAGGGCCCTTTCTAGAGAAGAAAATTCACAATATTTCATCATGAAATTGAGATATTCATGACGATTATCTCAAAGAATTTCAAAGTAAAAGTACTTGTTTTAATGTGGAAGGGTGTATACTTCAAAATAAAAACATGAATGATGCAAAATAAATAAAATTTTTAAAATTTAAATCCAATTCTGATGGTCAAGAAAAAAAAAAACTACCAGGTGCAAGCAAGGTTTATAGAGGGGGAGGTTTATTCCACCTTTAATCTCGGCCTATGATACATGAGATTAATGCTGCTGAAAATCCTTTGGGAGTGTTTGAAACTCAACAGCTCTCTGCTCTGTTCTCAATTATCTATGCAAAACATTCAAAAATAAACAGAAATAAATTGACCGACCAACCTTTGTCTCTCACCTGTTGCATTAGCATATTCCAAACAATAACAACAACATGGTTTTTTTTATGTTTTTGCATTTGCCAAATTAAATGGACCTGTTACTTAATTATTATCTATATGTTAAACGAGAGCGCGATCATTATCACTGATTTGGCACTAGAGGTTGATTAAAGTCTACCTTTCCTGCCAAGCAAATCCCCCTCGTGCTCCCCCTGGTACCACTCAGAAGTGAAATGCATCCAATACATTAATGCACTGGAAAGCATTAATTTGAGATCCCCGGCACCTATGATTCTCTGTGATAAATGGTGATGTTTACACTCGTTCGCAACAGCGACAAAGAAAGAAAAAAAGACCCGTTGTTGATTTTGTGGGAGCTGATAAAAGTCTGCATTTGTGCAGGTAATACACGTCGACGGTGCATGAATTATGTATTGTTCGCTCTGTAAAACTTTGTTTTGTGCGACTACGAGGTTCTTCTGAGGCCTTATTCATATGGAAATGTCTTTATACATAATACTGTGTGTATATATGCACGTAAGGTTGTGTACAAACTCCAAACACAAGAAGAAAAGACAACAGAGACAGTGAGGTGAAGCTATGACGTTGTCATTTCCCCCCAAAGTTGCATCCATTAAAACGCACAGGAGATAACAGGATACACATCTTTTGCAGATTCACCTAAGTGACTTTCTGCAGTAATGGAATACTTCACTTTTTTTTTTAAATAACGCTCTTGGAAAAAGAAAGCGTCACTATAATTACACAAATAAAGTGCTTTATTGTTGCGCTAATGGAAAAGTCCATGTTTTACATTTTAGGCTTTTATTTTCTTCCTTTTCTTCAGCTCCCTTAAATGCAGTCTGTAACCTGTTATTTTTTTTTAAAGAAAAGTCTCCTATAATCAACCAAAGTGTTGATGTCTGACAGAAGTGAGCATGCTATTTTATTTTCTGCATCATTTCGTTGTGAAATCATTGTCCGAGACATAAACGCTGCCTGAGAAACAGCAGACCCCCTCCCACAGATTTATTGTCTCTGCTTACTAAAAGAACAGGGATTTACAATTCAGACCTGTGTCCCCCTTAATCCTGTCGTTATTCAGGGTTTGCAAGGACACCCTCCATCTCAGGGCGTCCCTGCTGCATGTAAATACGCCGACTTGTTGACCAACATCTTTAAAGCTAAACATCCATGGTTTGGTTCAACAGCCTTGGGAAGTTGGATCATGCTCACTCTCTCACACCAAAGTCCATAGAGAAAATCTTCTGCCCCATAATCTTGTGAATTTTGAGTTGTTTGAGGGAAAGTTAGCAAATTAAAAGCTTTGTTATCAACATGAAAAATCTATCTAATGATCAGTGTTGTGATGTAAACAAAGTACAAAATAATTAACTACAAAATTCACGTATCTGTAATTTACTTTAATTATAATTTTAGCAACTTTAATTTTTACTCCACTACATTTCCTCTAACTATATTTGTTACTCGTTAATACCAAATAAAATCAGAAGAAGAAGAGTGAGCAATAGTCTGTATATAGAGCTTTTCTAGTCTTGCTCAAGGACACACAGACAAGCAGGGCCAGAAATTGAACCAACAACCTTCCAATTCAAAGACAACTCGCCCTACCACTGAGCTACCATGGCTCAATACTTCCTCAGTACATTTTATATCAGAAAATTAATTTTGATACTTAAGTACAGTAAATGTCATATACTTTAAGACTTTTACCTAAATCATATAATATAAAAAAATGACTTCAACTTCTACCAAAGTCATTTCCTGGGAAGATACTTGAACTTTTACTCAACTGTCCCATTTCAGGTGCTTTATACAAGACTGCTAATGATGAAATTGAGCAGAAAAAATAGACTTAAACCAGAATTGAGTTGAGGTGAATGGTGAAGATAAAAGATGACTGATTGTTGCTTGATGCCACTGATCTCGTGCCATGATGCTGAGAGAACAAATGGTTGTGCATTGAAGTCCTACTGTTTTTCAAAAGACTGAATGACGACAGCTTTGATGAATTCTAATAAACTTCTTTCAACACATGACAGATGTTGTTTTTTAAAGGAACAGAGCATGAAAGTGCTGCAGCGTGAAACACAGCACTCTCTCACATGTGCTCTCCAAATGACAGGCACTCACAGAGAGAGAAATGCTGAGGAGACTGACAGGTCTGCGATGATGTTTGTGGAGATGTTTTCGACGGTCCACCACCAACCAACCAACCAACCAACCAATCAGGATTTTCCCGGGGACCTAAACACAGCTGAATCATGAACAACACACATACACCCTCCATCCATCCATATTCTACCGCTTTATCCTCCACATGAGGGTCTCATGATGTGCCAACCCCAGATGACATAGGTGCGATAGACGGGGGTCACACCATGGACAGATCGCCAGTCCATCACAGGGACACATATAGAGATGTTAGAAATGTTCCTGTAAAAAAACAGTAAAGAACTGGCAGCTGGGTTGCCATTATGTTACTGTAAAATTAACATTTTTTTTACCGTCAGTGAAATGTACAGTTTTGCCCTGTAAATGAAACATACAGTGTAAACTGATATTTAAAATTACTGATATGATTGCACACAGTTAAAGGCAATTTTGTTAAGAGAAACATGTTACATGTCATTGACTTTAGGTTTCACAAAATCTCTGTTTGAATCTGGCCACAAGTACAGACGGCAAACCATATTAAAATTAACCTACTGATTTTTCAATCATGGGATTAAAATGTAAGAGAAAAAGTAGCTTCTTATTGCACTTTCTTTTATTTGAATGTAAAGATGACATGTAAAATCTTCACATGCTGAACAAATTGCATGTTAAAAACAGTATTACGAGCATATGCCGAATATTATGATGGTAAATTTCAAGTCATTCTGAGATACTTTTTGTTTTTGAGACTAAAGTCAGCTCACTGTCAAAGTGCATCAGGGCAAACGGATCATTTTCCTGAATTTCAAAAATTCATTAAAATTATTCCTTAAGAGTTGTGCAAATATTTTAAAACAAAAATATTAGATGAGTAAATCACCCTTCCCTTGGATATCTGGAATTATTGCAATCGCAATTCCTGTCAAAATAATCGCAATTACGTAGATATTTATTCAAAATCGTTCAGCCTTATACACAACCTGGACAATTAACCACACACACACACACACACAGGGAGAAGAAAGATGCCAACTCCACACAAAGGTCAGGACCAGGACACAGAGCAGCAACCCTCTTGCTGTGAGGCAACAGTGATATCCACTGTGCTCCCCCTACATTTAATATGATCCAACTTTATTTATTAGGCTATAGATTTTCATGGTGACAGAGGAGAGGGTTGGTCCACTGTCTTTTGTTGGCGGAATATCTCATCGACATGATGATCATCATCGCTGGGTCATTTTTCTTTTCCGATGCTCGTTCTCATTCACTTTTCTACTCTTGAGCCGCTGCTGCTAATCTGTTATCAGTCAGGTAACGTTTTTTTTTTTTTTTACTCACGTAATAGGATTTTGTCTCGTCTTTTAAAACTCAAATCTCCTGAGATGTTTTTCTCGCTAAACGAATCTAAGCGTGCAGTCGTTTCCGTCGGCTCGTTCTTCAGTCGGTCTCACACTCTCACTCCTGCACATCCCTGCACTGAGCGATGAGCAGCCTCGGTGCACGTCGCAGGATGAGTATGCAGGACCTGTTGTTCATAATGTGAATACGACTCCTGCTGTTATTGATTCTGTCCGAGAGATGAGCCCTCTGGGTTTTTCTGATGTTTATGCAGGAGAATGGTGATGCTTGCTAAGTGGGAAAGAGACAAAAAATCAATTGGCAAGGTGAGTGCCAGCCATTTCTTAGTTCAGGACTTGTTTTCAAATTTCTGTTTTTCTCTTCCTTTGATGCACTTTGGAGGTTGAGTGACTGAACGTGCAGCTGTTTCCTCTTTTTTTTCTTCTTCTTCCTTTGCAGCAGAGTTGTATCACTGCTAAACTCCTCTTTAATTGAAGATTTTAGGTCATGAGAGAACTTGTACACATGCTTTTTTTTTTTTTTTACAGCTTTGCAGATCACAACCCTCACATGCCGCTTACACTCATTCATTGATTTGTTATCACTTCAGACGACTAGAAAACATAATTGCACTCCATTCTTCATTAGTGGTCAATCACCTGATTGTACAAATTGTTATTTTACATTTAATTTTGATTATGTCGGCCCATGAATATTCATCAATACTAAGTGTGGGGAACGTTCATTTGAGGAAAATAACTTTACACCTCAGAACTTCGAGTCCTACTGATGGAAATCGGGAAAATAATCCAGCAGTTTCAAGTGTAAAAGGATTTTTTTTTTTTTCTCCTCGTGTTCCTTTTGTAAAAATCCAACTTTCAAAGTAACAAACTGCAGGTGCTTGCTATACACCATAACTATTTTGTAAGAGCTTTTTGTAAAAAACTAAAAAACTAATAAAATAAAGAGCTGGTATTTTAATTAACGAATGCTTTCTATGGAATTGCTCTGCGATGAGCTCGTAAAAAAGCTAAAAACCAAGGTTTACACGAATTGCAATCATTGTCCTGTCGTCAGAAATTGGAAAGTGGAAATTTTGAGGAGCTTCTGGTTTAAAAAAAAAAAAAAAAAAAGGGTTCTCCAGCTTCCTCCCGCAGTCCAAAAACATGCAATTTGGGAATTAGGTTAATTGGTCACTCTAAATGGACCATATGGATGGTTGTCTCTGTCTATATGTGTCCCTGTGATGGACTAGCATCCACTGGCCATTCAGCTTTGTGCATCAAAGAAGAGGAAAGCGTCTCAATCAAGCAGTGCTTAACATTTCATCTGTATCACAATACTTCAAATATCCCATCATCGGACTCCATCATTGACGCAGGTTCACTGTGGAAGAGAATTAGGGAAGCAGGAAATTGCAGTATCTGTTTATACATTACCTAAAAAGCAGGGGGCTCGCCGTGCCGGCAGATCCAGCCGATAGCACAGGCAGACAGAGCAAGGGCACGAGTGCTTCTGTCTCCTTTGGTTGCCATGGTGAGGTGGCAAGTGAAGTGTGTGTGTGTGTGTGTATGGAGACGGCCTTTGTCAGTGAAGTATAAGAGAAGACTGAATTATGATTCCGCTGGTTGCCCTAACGCTGCACCCACCAGCAGGTAATAAAGGGTGTTGGTCTTCCTGCACACACTGGGAGGACAATAATCCCCCCCCACCCCCCATCAGCCACCGTCCTCTGCACAGCAGGAGTGAGACCTCACACTGATCGACTCGTCAGGTCAGCGACCACGTGGAACAACTTCTTCAAAGAGTCTGAGTTCAGGTGAATGGTGAAGAACTCCGTCCTCAAAGAGCGAGTATTTAGTGTTAACTTTGCCGTACGACGACGACAAAGGACAGGAGTGGAAATAAGCCCCCTTTATTCAATATTGATTTACATTTTATATAAAAAATTACTTACATTTAGTACATTTCTTCAAAATACAAGCAGCCAAACGACATACAAATCAAATACAAAATTATAAAATTTCTTATATTTATCATCTTCCTCTTCCCGAAGTAACAGATGTGTTCTATAACAACTCTTAGTAGCCTCTTTTGTAACTGCGGTAAATATCTTCCTCGTCTACATATTTAACCCATCTGTTGACATATAACCTAGAAAAATATGGTATTCAGCATCTGTCTCTTCAGTGTACAGTACGGGATCTGGGAATCTGCTCGGAGAACATTCAAGGTGGGCTTCAATCTCTTTCACCAAAACAAAAAGGTAAGTTCGTGTGGCGTGACTGTAAAAAATGGCCGTGAACGGAGCTTGAAATCCATGGAAATGGAAAAAAAAGACAGGAGACCTATGGAACAACGGTGGTGTGAGAGGGAACAAAAAAATCCTCTTGATTATTATTATTATGGCCTTCACAGGAAGTCCACTCAGTAGATCCGTCGGGTGCCATGGAGAACAGAGGGACGTTCTGAAAACCATCAAGCTTTCCTTCCTGATAGTGAAGTGCAGCGGTCCATTATGTCGCGTGGCATTGAAAAAAAATAAAAAATAAAAAAAGCCATAGAAACAACCGATATAGCTCTTCTCTACCATACTTACATATGTCCAGAAAAACTGAGCCAAACCTTCGTTACGTTCACAAAAAAGACGCATGTCCATATTCCACTTAAACTAGAAACATTTATGGATACAAATTTAAGCACTGCGTTTTTTAAGGTTTTAACTGTGCACACGTGTGGCTTATGGTGTTAATAACGTTTGTTTTTTGTTTTTTTTGCTAATGAGCAGCTTTACCTCAGTGTCATACAGTGTACAGTATAGCGCTGTATAGCTTGTGTTTGACGACATTAGAAAGCAAACGGCGAATAAAAAAAAAAACTCTTCAGCACACCAACAAGGACATTATGCTGATGCTAATCCAGTAAAAAAAAAAAAATCTTGTTTCCTCCTCCGTATTACACATTTATTCACTGTGTGGTAAAAAAATGAAGTACAAAGTGTAAAGTTAGGCTATGCGGCGGTTTCATGAATTGTCCCCTCTAATTTCTTTGGGAGTAGCTCTCTCCTCTCGTCAATACTGATGACTGGCTTCCTGCAATTTTGTCCATCGATATAAATCTTTGCATACACAGGGTTGGAGTAGTTCATTGGCTGTAAAGGGAGGGAAGGTGATGATGATGATGATGGTGGGAAGACAAAAGAGAGAATTAATATATACATACTTTTACAATTGTGAAAGCCTGAAAGCTGCATTAACACATTTTTTGAGAGCCATGAACCGTCCAACCTTCCTTCTATTATTATTAGTGCTGGACGCGTTAGCGGTGTCAACGTTAGCGCACATTAACGCATGATGCGTTTTCATGATAACTGGCCGGAAAAATGTTGTGCGTGAAAGCATGTTTACGTGCCGTGGCACCGGAGTCCCAGTTAATGGCTAATGGCGCTAACTGGAGCCAAAAGAGCAGCGCTACAAATAACCAGCGTACCTGTGTACTGTGTATGTGTGCCTCTGTTTTTAAAGTTTAGCGTTACTTACGACTCATTTTAATGTCACGCGCATCTTTCAGTCAGCCAGTCGTCACGGAAACGTGTCAAGCCCAATTTATACTCCTGCGTAAAGTTCTCTATGTAGGTTACGGAGACCCCTCTACGTCGCCGGAGAGCCTGTTGGAGAGCCTCTACGTTGTCTCCGGCTGCACAAAAATTGTTTTAAGTGTCCGTCACACTCAATGTCGCTGCCAAACTATAAATACGTCACATTATAATACACAGACTTAGACTCTAAATGGCTAATTTCTCGCCTCAAATGATCTTAAAACTGCGTTCCGGGACACAGGAAATATTTATTTCAGGCAAGAAACAGCCACTGTTTCAATGTTATTCAGCTGCAACAACAACAGTCTTTCTCTCTCGGACGCCATTGCTCACTGTAGCCAAAAGTACAACAACCTTGTTTAGCGACACCTACTGAACGGGCGGAAAATTGCAGTGCGTATCCGGCACCACGACGGAGAACTATGAAGGCTCGAGGTGTCTCCGTGGTTACGCAGTCGGTTAACTCATTACGCAGTCGGAGAAGTATACTGTGGCCTTCACACGTGAATGTGCGTTAACGTGCCCAGCACAAATTTTTATTAATTTCGAGGGTTTTTATTCTTAGCTCTGTTTGCAGAGAGAAGTACACAAGTATATTTAGCTCCACTACATTTACCAGGTACTTTTGGACATATACAGAGTACAGTCACTATATCAGAGCTTGTTTGAGTAAAGTGGCCGTCCATGTGTTTGGGAAAGACGCTGATAAGAGCAGCGAGTGTGTGAGTCAGTTTGCAAAACAGGTCGGACTTCGAGGACATTTCAAGTCTCTGCGACTGTTTCTTACATCACAAGGTCAGTGTAACGTATGAAATGTAACATCCCTACATTAAAAAGCCCAAAAGGACTAGACTTTGTTTTCCATTCAAGCTATGTCAATAGAGAAATCCCAATCAGTGATCTAGCTAGACAAGGATCATGATTATTCATTGCCTTTCACGGTGCATTCTGACACTAAAACTCTCACCATGAAGCAAAAACTGTGAAACAAACGACCGAAAAAGATTATGCAACAAGACGACGGTAAGGATTGGTGTGAGGAGTGTGGAATTTATAAGACGGAGAGATAGTGAGGTGTCTGTGAGGGAATTAACTCTTTGTAATGGCCTCAACTATGACAGTGATTTCTGCAGTGATGAAAATAATCATTTCCACAATCCCATGACACATTGAAACCTCTCAAATCTATGTATGCAGCAGAAATGCTTTCATTTATATTCTAAGGTTTGATTTCAAAAATGATTAGTGCAGCTTAAAGGAGATTTATCTGTAAGCAGCAGAGCAAAGAGGAGCACGATTCATGCATGTTGCAACATGTACATGCATATAAGAACATGCAGAAAGTAGTAGTAAAAGTCTTTAAATCTTTTAGACATTTGCTTTCACCTTAAGACTCAAATGAATTCACAGGATGATGAAAGAAACAGCAGTGGATGACTGTGAATGTTACCTTGACTCACTTTGGCCTAATTTAAGGTCACTAAATAGAACCGTAGTAACCTTTGCCAGGTAACTGCACAATAAACACTGCTTGTTTCTTTGATGATGATTGTTTTTAGTGATTAATTTTTTTTTTTTCCTCACACATGAAGTGAAGTTTGTAAAAATCACCTGTCCAGGAATTACCTCCTTGGGCACAGGCTTTGTGCCCAAGGCGCGGGGATCACTGGATTTTACACACCAGCCCTGCAACACAACGAGCACCGTTTGTGTCCATGATGCAAAGGTAAAATCACCATCAGAGTCTACTGTCATCTTCATAATCAGGGCAGTATGGAATAATTACAAGACAAAAACAGAGAGTGTAGTGGGAATACAGAAGTTAATTTGCGCGGCGTATAGCCAGATTGCTCTGAAAATAGCATATGGCAACGTTGGCAAAGAAAAAGCAATAGCATTCGGGTCAAAGCTTTAGCAGGTGAGGTAGAAAACCTCAGTGGAGGTGTTATGATTCATTTGTAAGTGTTGGTTTGGGTACCAGAATAAATTACCAGTTAAAAGTTCTATTGATCCATGGCACCAGCACATTCCAGCATATTAGCCAGCGTTTAACAAAAACATATACAAAACTTTGTGTCCTGCCAAATACAGCTTTAAAACATGTAATTTCCTTTTTCCCCCTTATTTATGATGGATGTCTTATCATATCACTCAAATACTTGCTAACAAATGTACAGTTGCCACATCTACTTTAGATAGATAGATACGTTATTGTCCTTTTATTAAGAGTGATGTTTACCACTGCTGTTTAGACCAAATACATTTAAATAGACTAAAATAGACACAGCACAGTGTCTCATTTCCTTTTCATAATGCGACACATTTTCCTGCTAAGGCAAAAAACAATCAATTCCTTTTTGTTTTGTTCATGATAACAGATCACTTTGTCCTGTTATATCAAACAAAAACGTCAAGTCAGTGCCTAAGGAAATAGTGTTAGGTATAGGTATACTGTGTTAGTGAGCTACTATTGTACTGTTGTGTGCTGTGTACTAATCAGGCATTAGAAATAATGCAATTATTGTCATACTAGTAGTCATACTATAAACACACTTTTAAAATACATGTAAACATGTTGGTTCAACTGAAATTGTACTTGTATGGATTTTTTTCAAAGACTCAAGAGCCCCACAGCTTCTACTCCAGGCTAATACCCGGAAATAATTAGAAGAAGCTAAAAAAAAACACAGCAAAATTCAGCCCAATAAGGTGTTTTTGACTGATGAGGAGACCAATTATATGCTCGGTCAGCTTAAAGAATTGAATATTTCAAATTTCATGCATGGCAGAAAAACACAAAATGGTCGCTGGACATGCTAGCCAACTAGCCACAAGCTAAACTGGAAACCGCCTACTACTAAAAAGCTGAAAGGGGGATGTTTTGCCCCCTAGAGATTTTCTAGTGCTTGTACATTGGGGGAACAGTGTAGTTAAGCTACAACTAGCTTCTTGTGAAAACTGAATTATTGACCTCCGCCAAGGAGGTATATGTTTTCGCCGGAGTTTGTTTGTCTATCTGTATGTCTGTTAGCAACATAACTCAAAAAGTCACGGACGGATTTGGATGACATTTTAAGGAAATGTCCACAATGGGACCAGGAGCAAGTGATTACATTTTGGGCTTGATCTGTAGACGCTATCACTGGTTAGAAGGTGTGCCGCTAGGGTGTATTTTGTAGGCATTGAGCTGCCTTGGTCTGAGGTCTGCGCTCTCTGAGTGCTTTTCTAGTTTTATATTTATTAGCTAGCGTTTCAAAAAAGCAAACCTTCTGAGGGTCCAGTGTGAAGTTGGGTCTCAGCAGGCTGCCAGCGTCTGCATGGTTGTCATGGTCCACTTCGTACATGTTGTACGACGGGTTCCCAATCTCCACATTTATTCCACCGTTCGTCATGGGCTGCCTCTGGACACGTTTTCCCCTGAGGTTTAAAGGAGGCAGCCATCAGTGCACAATACACACAACACACTGCACAGTTCCTCCCACTTCTTCCACACAACAAATCGAATTACACGAACCAGGAAACACACCGAGTACGTGTTCGCTCTGCAACCCTAAAACGTAAAATTATGAGCAGAGACCTGGAGGCCAGACATGTTCATTATAAATCAAATATGTCCATTCATCTTTTAAGCAGCACAGTGTCAGATCTCTCATCTCATCTTTTTTTTCTTTTTTTACCTTTGCTTCCGTCTGCAGATGTAAACACCTCCTACCACCATCACAATCAAGATGACCAGCAGCACCAGAGGCACGATGATAGCTATGCTCCCTACAGAACACACAGAAGAGAAATGACACCGACACAAAAACATGTGTTTTCTTCATATTGGGCTAAGATGATTAGAAAACTATATCTAACTTCTACAATGTTGCTTGTTAAAAAGGTAGGGGAAATGGTAAAATTAGAAGGAAAAGTAGAGCAGAGAAGAGGAATATTTTCCTCTGGAATTAATTCACTATACCTAAGAGACCGCACTAAAATTAACTTAAAGCAGTATTACTAAACCCTCATGGGCCAACAATGGAGATAAACCTGCTAAGTGGTGCCTTTTCTATTTAAATAATGCTAATTAACAAGGTAGGATAGAGTTCAAGTTTGGCTGCCAATCAAAATCGAGTCAAACAAGGTGTATAAATCTACCTGTAAAAATGTATGACTGACTAAATGACATTTCACAATTTACTCATCAACTGAAATGGGACAAACAGTATAAATAGAAAGCTTTTAACTGGAATAAGACACTGTATACATGATCTATACTGTATAAATATAAATATAGATAGATAAATTGTTAAAGTTTCATCATAAGTCTTCTTGAAATCCCCAGTTCTCACCTCCGCTGGTATTGTCTGATCTGCTGCTTTTAGGGGCGGGCCTCTCGCACTGTGTTCCTGCCCAATTGGCTGAACATCTGAAGGAGGTCAAAATAAGAGTATAAATAAACTCTCATTAGCATGCTTTTCATAGTAGAAAAAGACTGCTGAGAAAACACCTTTGCAAAAGATGAGCTGCACTACGATGTGACTGTGGCTTACATACACAACACATTATGATTCAGACTGGCTATGAAGGGCTTTGATCAAACACAAACAAAACACCACCTGGAGAGAGAGGGAGCAATATGTATATACACATGTTGTGTCCACGGTTTGTGTGAATTTGCATGTTGAATATTCAGCGTGGAAATCAAAGGATGACAGCGGGACAACAAGTCGTCATCTCATTTGTGTTTCAATGGACTCTGATGGGCATAATGTATGACCCTTGTTAGAGAAGGTGATATCTGGTGTCACGCGACATAATATGCAGATAGGCCTGTGAAGCATGAGCGATGTGGCGGGTGTGTTGCGACAGAATGAAATAATTTGATATTACGTGCACTCTAAGAATCAGAACATCAGGCTATCGAACACGAGGCCTTATCCACACGGAAACGGAAGGAATCGCAAGGAAACGCAAACAATTTCAGGAAATGTCTTCATCCACACGAATCGACTCTAAGCGCTACGGCCTGTAAGTGGCGCTGCACCAAAAATCAGAGAAGAAGAGCATGCTTCATATAAAGTTCACATTCAAATGTACACAATCACAGAAACACAGACAGAATGAAGAAAGCCGGAGGAACTAAGGAAAGAAACTGAAAGTAATCATAAAGTGAACAGACCAAACAATCTCCAAACACAAGAAGGGGGAAAAATAACAATAACAAAGATAAGCTACAGCAGATGCAAGAGCACGAAAGAGGTGGGATTACGATATCATCATTGGTTTGGTCGACATGAAAATGCAAGGGCGGTGTTTTGAGATTTTCCCACTCTAGGACCCGTTTTCAAGAAATAGCGTTTCGGGGATCCCAAAACATGTTTCCGTGTGGATAAAATGCCAATAAGATTAAAAATAACAAAACAAAACTTTAGCGGATTCACCTAGACTCGTCATGTGGACAGCGCCTCAGAACGCAGCCCTTTTACCTAAAGGAAATGAATCCTCGTTTTGTAAAAGGAAATGTCAGCGCAACATGACTTTTAATGTGAAATTGGGCCGTTTGATCTGCTCTGGGAAGCGTGAACTACAGAGAGACGGTGAAAATCTCTGTACCTGCGTTAAAGGCATCAAAGACAAACACCACTCACACATGTTTGGCCTACCGAGATGTACATTATGCCTGATGTCAGTAACAAACATTCAACTTGCCATCAATCATGCACAGGTTGCAAATGCACAGAGTCACAATGACAAGGTGTCGGGTGTTTTTGTCCCCCCGCTAGGTTCTGTGTGAGGACTGCATGAGATGTGTGAATGGGTGGCAGTGAGGGGCCGAGTCATGCAGCAACTGATAATGTAATAAGTGCCTCGTCAAAATATAATCTTAAAGTTGAGCTGTTAAGTGAAGAAAGTCATATCTCTTACAGCTACTGCTCAATAATAAATGCTGGGTTTTTGTTTTAGGTTCAATCTTATTTGCTTTCTTGCTGAAAGTAACATAAAGAGCCCATTCAGACCTGGTATGAACGTCCATCCTGAGTGATTGAATCATATTTCAGATCGAGTGAAGTGCAGTTCTGAACATTCCTAAAGCATCCTCTAATCCGGTCACAGAAACCACATTCCGGGGCGGTTTGGGCACAAATGTGGCCACAGTCCTGAGTAAGCGATCCTCAGTAAACGTTATTGAGCCTGCCTCCACAACTGAGGTCATGTGATCCACAGTAAGTTTCCCTGTACTTTACGATAATTGTCACTCATCCATCCATCCATCCATCCATTATCTACTGCTTTATCCTCTGCTGTGTCTATCTCAGCTGACATATGGCGATAGGCAGGATACACCCTGGACAGATCACCTGTCCATCACAGGGCCACATATAGAGACCGTCACTCACACAGATTCACTCACACTCTCATACCTACGGTCAATTTAGAGTGACCAATTCACCTATTCCCCAACTCTCTTTTGGACTATGAGAGGAAGACCCCGTAGAAAACCCACGCACACACGGTGAGAACATGCAAACTCCATGCAGAGAGGCCATTGTTCCAACCCGGGCTTACCCAGGTCTTCTTGCTGCAAAGGCAAGAGCGCTAACCACTACACCAACATTGTGGCCCATTGTCACTCATTCGTTCATTTATTTATTTGCAGCCACTGCTGCCAAATATAAACACTAATTGCTATATCATTTAATTTTTCAGATGGTTAAAACTGAGTTGATGTTACAGCAGCGTGACTAGAGCTTTGATTCAATCAAGCTACTCTTCTCTCTGTCCACACACACACACACAGACATAGGTCCGCTTTACTTTATCTGGCATTCGAATGTGTTTCCTGTGATCAGACGGCGCTTCACCATATTTACTCCTGGTATTAACATGTGTCTCCAGTGTCCACATCGAGATCTGATTGCTATCTGATTACTAGCGCAAACACATTTTAAAGGCACAGGAGATCACTAAGGATATGATGATAATACCAGGTCTGAATGGGACCATTATGATTCCCGAGCACAGATTGGACCAGTCCCAAACATTTATTGAAATAAACAATGGTTGCTGTTGTTGATGTGGGAGGTCTGTTGATTCAACCATTGCTCTGACTGATTGTAGCTCTATTCAGCTGCTAGGTATTCAGAAAAAAAACCACACAACACCTGCTGCAGTTTTATGTGGGTGGTGACCTATGCTGAACTAGTTTCCTGGAGTGTAAAATCTAGTAAAAAAAACTACGACTAATATAACTTATTACATGATAAGTTGCTACAAGGCAGCACTGTGAGAAAGAGCCCATGTACTGTACTGAGGCTGAAATGGAGCCAGATGGAGTTGGGGTGTGGACAAAAGGGGTGAGTGGGCTCTGAATACAGCTGGAGAGGTGAGAGGGACCTACTTGCAGCGTGGTTTGTTAAGAGCTGTTAATGTGCACATCCCCTCATTCTGACAGAAGTAATCGCAGGGGTTGGCCAGCTCATCACAACGTTGGTTCTTGAACCCTGACGTGCAGCTGCAAAACATTGTGTTGGGAGTGATAAAAGGGCCCAGAGAATGTATATTGTTGAACTGTTGGCTGCTTGATGAATGGAGACCAACACACCTCGACCAATTTAGCAGCTTCGGTTAACAAGACGGAGTACGCCAGTGTTGTGTTTGCATCAACCAATTTAGCAAATAAATAAGAAGAAAAGCAACTTCACTGCTCACCAAGTGAAGAGAACATCTGCAAGGGAAGAGTGTTACGCAGCTCTCAGCTAATTCATGCATAACTGTCAACATTTTTTGTCATTTGATTATACACAATTAAAATAGAAAAACACAAATATTTGTACTTGTTTCCACAAAAGCAAAGTCCGCAAAAGGATGTTTAGTGTAAACTGCAGGAAATATTGTTCAGTGAAAATCACATCCACCATAAAAAGGAAAAACACAAAACCGTAAAATAGTAAAATGTTGGCAGTGCCTTTTTACTGCCTCACACTTGAAGTGACCCATAAACACAGAAACAATACACTATGTTTATATAATGAGCCACAGGTAAACCCCAACCCTGGAGTAAGGTTTACTGAACACTACATAAAGTTGCTTCTTTTGGGTCAATAATTGTTTTGTGTTTGAATTTTTCCCTCATTTTAGTGGCGTTTACTGAAAGCTTGCGTCCAGGAGGCTAAAAAATACATCAACAGAGGAGAGTTTCAGTTGTCAGGCTGTTGGGTGTTAAATTACAATGATATACAGTGTGGGTCCATGCTATTGTTTATATATTTCCCTGACGGCTGCAGATTTATTGTTCATGATGGGATTGTTGTTAAAAACAACCACAGGAGGCGAGACGAGGAGAAGACACCTGCAGCTCCATGCATTCATGTTGCAGTTTGACAATACAGGACTTTGTTGAATTAACTCCAGCCCTGTGAAAATGTTTCAGTGGAGAGATTTGTAACTGTGGTGGAGAGTAAAAAAAAAAATGTGGGGGAGGAATCTTTGGATCTTAACATATTGCCAAACGTCAGCTTTGCAGCAAAACAATCCACACAGGAAAAAAACAGCCAAACTCGAATGAAACTGTGACAATACGAGCACACGCTATCAGTTCATTTGTGAAAAACAAGGAAACCTTGAAAGTCAGGTCTAATGAAAGCTGTCTTACAAACCTGCAAAAAAACAACTATAGATGCTGTTTATCTGAATGGAATATTATTTAGAAAAAACTAAACAAAAAGGGACAGAGATTTCTACACACATTTTCCATATTATTATATATATTGTGGGATAGACATGCATTTGCCAAGTCACTGGAATTAAAACAAATAATATTTTTTATATATATCCTCAGTCAGTACGTATACATGCACAGTTTGATCGCGCTAAGGCCTTAATCAGACTAAGACAGGCATTCGGACAACTTGCAACTTGAGTCCGATTATACATGCGGAGGAGAAAATGGATTTCTTGGCCGTGTACATGTGACTGTGACTCTGTCTCCGTAGGTGGCGCTGTAGCTCTCTATAAGCTAGTGCGAATTGAATCAGCTTCCTCTTGACTTTACAGATCAACAAACAGTGTTGCTAATCCTGATACAAATTAGATCGAACATAGCTCTTGCGGTCGCTGTGTTGTCCTAAGAAAGACACCGTCGTCGTTTGCAGTTTACACGTCGTCTCCTACTTCCGGGTCAAAGACCGGGCAGAACGCCAAGTCCGACTCCAGTACAACTAAATGTATGCAAGAATAATCGGACTATTAATCATATTATCCAGGTATGTTAGTCCGACTAAGACTAGCTCGATTGTAGTCGGACAAACGTGTTAACATGACATTAAAAAAAGCGAATTACTGTCTCAGTCCGTCTAAAATGAGACTTTTAACATGCATGTGAACACACTGAGTGACAAACCTGACATGTGACAAGACCAGAATGTTTTCCTTGGCTGTTTTCACTGCAGCACTGATGAAGTGGTTTTTTGTTTTTTTTTCCAACCTGTTTTAGGACTTTGATGCAAAAATTATCATTACAATTGGAGCAACTTTGCCCTGCGAAGTTGACACTCTGGGAAACCATGATGAAATCTACTTTACTCAGAGTATTGAGGTCAAACATTATGATTTCCTGACACCGACATATCCATCATCTCGCACAATCCCTGTTCTTTGCAGCAAATAATAAACCACATTATCAAGACCAGTTAACCTCATTGAAAAAGATGGGATCATTTGCATAGAAATTGATTCTCTCCTCTGGAATTTGTGATAGAGGATCCCCAATTTCATTTTAACTACAGTGGACAATGGACAGTTAGATAAATACAGCGCTGGCTTTTGAAATGAATTTCCAATTTCCTCCTTGGAGAGAGTTTAACACAGCAATGCATGTGATTACAGCTGAGGTGGTATTAATCTTTGGGAAGCCCTTTGAGTGCAAGGTTTTTGCCACTGAGATTCATGGCATGTTCAACCACAGACACGCACCTCATCTCCTTCTTTCAGAGAGAACATTTCTAAAACCTCGCACTGACGAGAGTCAGAGAGGGCTGACATCAGCTCTTAACTGCAAGAAGGAACAGTGTGATATGCTCAAATGACAGGCTTTGGAAGCGTTTAAAATGCTATCCTTTTTTTTTTGTCAGACTAAAAACCTTAAGCCACACTGAGGTGTCACAGCACAAGATGGTGTACCGGCACTCAGCCCCCTGCTGTGCCACAGCGTTCACACAGTGACATCAAAACTTCCCTCAACTCAGAGATTTCTTTGGCGAGGACGTGCGTTATACTGTTCTTGAAGCAGGGAAATGGTACCCCGCGATGATTTTCTGTTTCTGCTTGTAAGGCCAGGTTCATTGAGGCACAGAGCCAGCATTTAAATGTAAACCTTAGGAGTGTGAATAATAGGTGAGGTTTTTTCTTTTTTTTTTGTTCCTCCCCCCACTTTCCTTCACCCATTAAGCAGTGACTTACTGACAGAAAGGCAGGTTGGTGTCGGGGTCCAGGTGACAGGTGCCTCCATTGTAGCAATAACCGTCACACAGTTGGCAGCTCGGTGCTATTCTGCCATTTGTGCAACTGCGGGGCGAGGAAGAAATGGATGTAAGTGATAGAGAGCAGAAACAAAGCTTAGCATTTTACAAGAAGGTTAAATGACTCAGTCGCAGTTTTTGTCAAATACGTGCAGATTTTACTGACATTACCGAATCCCTCAAGAAGGAATTGAGATATAATCAACATCAATTCACACTGCCATCAATTCTATATAAAAAGAGAAGACCTGAAGCTTCGCATTACACCAAACCAAGAAGAGTGACTAGAATTGTGATTAGATGCCAAGCACTTACTTGCAAACCACATCCCCCGTCTCCTCATTAATGAGGCACGGAGCGCCGTGGCATCTGAGACATTTGTCCACCTCGCACTTGTTTCCCTCAAACCTGGCAGGACACACACACTCCACATAGCCACTGCTGGACAGTGTGCAGGCCTTGGAGTTCACGCAGTAGTGATGACAGATGTCTGAAAAGACGGGGGAGAGTTTGTCATGAGAAACTGGGAGCAAGAGTTTACGTCTGGTTTGATTGGAATTGTGCACGTCGTTTCATTTAAAGGCTTAATTATCTACATCAAATGACATCTTAGCAACAGGAAAATAGATATTACCCCTTGGGCAAGCAAGAGCAGAGACAATACTAATGATGTGCAGTTGTTTTCCCACAAACCCATTATGTCAAAGTATTGCAAACAAAAATACATCTTCCGCATAGAAACACCCAAAGGTTATTTGATGATGGTATTTTGATTTTGTTCATCTATAAATAGAGGGAAAAGTGATGTTTGCAGAAAGAAAATACCTTTGGGAATTGTTTTTGTTCCACACTCAGTGTGTGAACTTTAAAACACTTTATTCTGTAGATTTTATGCTGAATAACTGAATTCAAATCAGCCTCTTTGTTGACGCAGCTATTGAAGGGCTAACGTCGCTCATATGAAGGCACAAAATGATGATAATCGTTGTTTGTTTGGGTGCAGGACTCACGGTAAAGACAACGCTCGCCGGTATATTCAGCCATACAGCGGCACACTGGCTGGTTCCCCTGAGTGATGTCACATGTTCCTCCATTTAAGCAGTAGTTGTCGCAAATCCTTCTCTCACAAAAAGGCCCCGAGAAGCCAACGTTACATCGGCAGGTGGGCTTACCTGGATCAAAATAAGCAAATAAAAGCAGAAAGATGAGCAGGGAAAAAGCACAAAATAGGTCTGATTGTCGACAGGAAACGATTAAAATGTTACTTGGAAATAACCGTAGCTTATTATGTTTATTGCGGACAATAAATGCGCTGCTTGAGCGACGTTTGCTAACAGCTACATGGGGCCAGCTGTTGCATGAAATGGCTGAACCAATAAAGTTTTATTTTAGAGTCTTATATATTTGGGTGACAATCTGTCAGGCACAGTTACATGTTCAGTAAAATAATTGGGTCAGACTCGAGGCAAAGATCCAGTATTCCATCCATCATTTTAGACACATATTCATGTGAGATGACCACAAATTGACACCGGTGGAGAGCAGTGAGGTGCACTTCTTCTTAGTTACATCCTCCAGGTCGTACTTTCTTGTTTTTAATACATATTCTTTTAAATGTTAGAATTAAAATAAAAAGTTATTTTCTTCTTACACATTTTATGTTCCATAGAAAAGAAATTTAACAGCTAGGGTTTCTATCCATAACTTGTTGAATCTTATACATCAAAATTAACCGACTGTTTAGCAATTCCATTGGTCTAAAAATGTGCATCACTTTATAATGAGCCATTTATGCTTATGTGTAATGAATACGGAAACTCATCACACCCATTTCCTTCCGTCATCCTTCAAATAAAAGTGCCGTATTCCACCATAAACAACAACTTATTAAACCACCGAGCAGATACAGAGCGACTTTCAAATTCATTTGGGAATTGTTTCTAGAAATCTGTTCCCATCTCAATGTCTTTCACCCTCCTTCAAGTTCTGTTTTGGTCTCCACCAACTCCTGAAGGAATAAGTGGCTCATTAGCTGCTAAATGCCCCGCCGTGTTCACCAGCTAACTGCTACCCTTGTCTGCGTGTGCGGTGCCATTTGGTTTCAGGGCTCTACATACATACATGGGTGTCTATAGCTGCTTTTTTTTTTTTAATCGAAAACACCCACCTGCTGCAGGAGATGAACCAAAGCAGAACATTAAAAAACTAAAATATGACACTCAAATCCTGCAGAAGTGCAGAGGCAGATGATAGACAGCCAGGAAGTACCCGTACTGTACAATGAAAACAGATCCTAATGTAAACAGAGAGCTTTCAGCCAAGGGATCAGCTCCACTTTTCACACAATGGTCACACTAAATCTACCTGAACCTAAAATATCATGCTCTATTTGCTCCATTTTGGCCTTTGTTGTGGACATGACCCTGACCTATAAAAGTATCCCACTTTGTTCCTTTGCAACACAGATCCTTACACTGGTATTGGCGTAGAATGTATAAGTGATGCATTATCGGCAGGTAGAGTTATTTCAGTCAGCTTCTTATAGTCCGTTTGAAACTCTCCCCAGGACGAGCCTATATTCACGGAAGTCTTATACTTGTAATGAATCAAGTATCGCAGATGCTGACAACTAAGTTGCCATGGATACAGGTCTTGCCATGTAGGTCACACTACACTTCTTCTTGGTAATTTTACACTCCGCAATTCTGTGGCAGGGATAATCTGGGTTTGAAATGTCCAAGAGACAATCACGCTCCCTCCAGCCACTGTTGTGTTAAATCAATGACTGCTGGAGGTTTTTTTTTTTTTTTGTAAATGTTCTGTACGTGCAGCGAAATAACAGCTCAGGGCAACTGATCTGCCCACTTTTGTTTTCCATTTCTCTAAAAACTCAAATAAACACTCATGAATATTGCTATTGTTGAAGTATGAAACATTTTTATAGAGTTGCATCCAGGAACATTTTGCAGTAAAAAGACAATTGCGTGTGTGTGTATTCTACCTTGTCTTTTAGCTGTAACTTATACTGTAATTATGAGTTCAGCCATTTGTCACCCGAGTCAGGCTTACTGAGGTTAAGAATCGTCAGATTTAGTCACAATCATAGGCGTAGAGCTGCCAAAGTACACTGTGATGGTGCTCCACCACTGTTTTCTCCACATGAGAAAATGCAATTTTCATAGTTCGTTTAAATTGTTAAAAACATTTAAAATGTTTAAAATGTAATTATATCTGCAAGAGAATGACATATAAGAGAGAATGAATTACATGGACTCATGCAGGCATAAGTTGCTGGTATACAGGTAGCCTTTGAGTGGTACACTGCCGTAAATCATTTATTGTATATAACATCCCAGATTACTCTTTTAATATATATTTTTTCTGCAGGATACTTAAATATAATGCCTGCTGAAAATATTTTCACATCATACTCTCAAGGTCACCATTATGAGGGACCCAGATGGAGTCTTTTGCAGACCCAGGCCGATAAATCATTGAAAATTATTACGTGATGACAGAGCATTTTCAGTGCCGCTTTATTTAGCCTTCACGGCACTTGGGTTAGCGGTGCGGCACGCTCGCGGACCAGCTGTATGCATTAAAAATCACGTCATGTGATGCCACTTTCATTGCGACTCAGTGAGTGAGAGACAAGAGAAAAAGAACCAAGAGGAGAAAGGGTACAAAGGCAGGGAGTTTAAAGCAGATCAGTTGTTGTGATGTGCTGAGTTTATTATAACGGTGCAGTCACACTGATATAAGCTGTAAATGCCACATTTTTTGCACACACTGGGGTTGCAGGGATAATTATATTTTTAAAAATATAATAACTGTCATTAAGTTGGATAAAGGCATATATTTATTATTAGGGTTGGTGTAGTGGTTAGCACTCTCGCCTTTCTGCAAGGAGTTTGCATTTTCTGCCGGTGTGTGCGTGGGTTTTCTCCGGTTCCTGCCACAGTTCGAAAAAACATGCAATGGACGAATGTATGTATGAATGATCGTGGTGGTCAGAGGAGCCGTTTGGCGCACAGAGTGAGAATGTGTTAATTAATAATGGGTCATTTGTAAAGCGCTTTGGGTGTTAACGCATGACGCGTTTGAGAACTGACTGGAAAAAGACGCGTGTGAAGTCCCGATTGTTGAAATTAGTTTTTTAAAAGTTTAGCGTTAATTTAAACGCTAAACTTTAAAAAAAAGCAGAAGCTCACATACGCAGTACACAGGTGCGCTGGTTATTCGTAGCTCTGCTCTTTTCCTTTAATAAACAGCCCGCTCCAGTTCGACTGTAGGTGCGCTAACAGCGCTAAAGGAGCTAACGCCGCTATCGGAGCTAACTGGTAAACGGTGCCTGGGCTCCGGTGCCGCGGCACGTAAACATGAAGTCACAGCACTAATAAAAAGACAGGGATAGCAGATTATTAGTGGATTCCTGTTGCATCTGATACCATAATAAGGTTCTTTTTACTGCATTCCCTCTTACTTGACCACATCCTGGAAAGTAATGTGGAAATAGGAAGTGCCATAATGAGGACAAAATTAAATTTATTCTATATATATTGGCAGATTCAGTGACAGCTTCTTTTCAACTTCAGAATGTTGAATTAGTTTGGGCGAACCACAACACTGTGGAAGCATACTTGCAAAAAGTGGCTTGGACATGTACTGAAAATTCCTCAGTCAATTAACAGAGATGCCCTCAAGGAAGACGATGTGTTACGATTCCACCTGCACCTTCTCCTCAATTTTATTATTAGTGTTGTTTTTGTGGCTGCTGCTCTTTCCCCTCTCCTCTGACTCTGCAGGGGGCGTGGCTGACCCAGTTCCCAGACACCGGTGATCGTTTGCACCTGCGCGGCTCCTCCTCACCTGCACCAGATGTGTAATCAGCGGGGCTTAAAGGCGGAGCCATTTCTCCTCACCGGTGTCAGATCGTTTTCGAACGTACATGGGTAAAGTCATGCTGCCAACTCTCTCGCTGTACTTACCTCACAAGAATACTTACCCGTTCGTCTCCGCTCCAGGTCGTCACGTCTCCTGCTGGTCTTCAACTCCCTGGCTGTTCCGGTCTCCCTATTCTCCTGGGATCTCCTGTGCCACGTTCGTGAGTTGTCTCCACTCTGGATTTCCGCCGACCTGCCGAGTCACCCCCGCAGTAGCTGCAAGGACAATTTTCCTCCTTTCTCTCCACCTATCCCCTATCGCTTCCCACTTTTGGGAAGTCGTTTTTTGTTATACATTTTCGTAAATAAATTTATATTGTTTTGAAATAGCCACCTCCGTCTCCGTCTGCTTTCGGGTCCACGCCACTAATCATTACATAACGATCTGACCAACATGGACCCGGCGGATTTTGACGCGTGTAAGCAGGCTATTTCCGCCCAGGGCGTACTCATCGGGCGCCATAGTCAGATACTTTCTAAGGTCTCTCTTTCACTCCGCGAACTCATGGCTAATGCTGCTAGGTCGGCTAACCCTCCCGTAGCCCCCGCCACTTCCGTTTCCCCTAGCGCGGAGCGGGTAGTTGCGGCTAGTAGCGCTAACTTAGCCACTTCCGCTAGTTCGCCGCGGGAACCTTTTGTCCCCATCCCCGAACGATTCTCCGGGGAGATTGGTAAATGCACAAGCTTCCTTTTTCAATGCTCGCTTGTCTTTAGCCTTCAACCACGCACCTACCCCGATGACAATGCCAAAATTGCTTTCGTTGTAAACTTGTTGTCGGGGCGAGCCGCTCAGTGGGCAACGGCCACGCTATCCCACGCAGACCCCGCTTCAGTTAGCTACTCGTCGTTCACCATCCAGTTGTGCAAAGCTTTCGATCACTCTCCTCAGGAGTCCGACATTTCCTCCAGATTAATCAACACCGAACAGGGTAATTCGTCGGTGGCCGATTTTTCAATTCAGTTCCGCATTCACGCTGCGGAGAGTACATGGAACGACGCGGCGCTGCGCGCTATGTTCATTAGGAATCTGAAAAGAGAAATACGCGATGAACTAGCGACACGGAACGACGCCCACGATTTAGATTCACTCATTGCCTTATGTATCATGCTTGATAATCGCATCCAGGAGAGAGATCGAGAAAGAACGGCGAGTAGCCGGCGCGTCACTAGCTACTCACGTCCTCACAATCCGGCTCCCATTTCTCTGCCTCCTTTTCCTACCTTTCCTGGTTCACCTGAACCGATGCAGCTGGGGCGTACTCGACTCACCTCCGCGGAGCGGACGGTGAGGGTGAGAAGCGGGGCCTGTCTCTACTGCGGCGAACTGGACCATCAACGGGCAAACTGTCCAGTACGCCCAAAAGGACTAAGCTCTCCAACACACGCCGGAGTGTTGGCAGGCGGTGCCGCTTCCTGTGCCACAAAGAAACGTGTGATCCTCCCAGGTCAACTCCGGTGGGACCAGAAGTCGGTCACGCTCCCCTGTCTGGTCGATTCTGGCGCAGACGACTGTTTCCTGGACTTGGACACTGCCCTCCAGGCCGGGATCCCCACGATCCCGCTCGAGACACCGAAGGAGATCCACGACCTCGACGGCAAGATCTTGGCCACAGTCACTCATCGCACCAGACCCATCGCCCTGGTTCTGTCCGGCAACCACCACGAGCTGCTTCAATTATTCCTGATTCCGTCGTCTTCCTCCCCGATCGTGCTGGGCCTGCCCTGGCTGGCGCTCCACAATCCCCGGTTCGACTGGTCGTCTGGGCAACTCTCCAGCTGGAGCGTCCCCTGCCACTCCCGCTGCCTCCGCTCAGCACTGCCCGCTCCTTCGACCACTCCGGTTCCGGTTCCCAAGCCTCCAGATCTTTCCACGATTCCGGCGGCGTACCACGACCTCGGGGAGGTGTTCTCCAAGGACTTGGCTCTCTCCCTTCCTCCCCATCGACCATACGACTGCGGCATTGACCTGCTTCCGGGGTCCACATTACCTTCCCGACGGCTGTATAATCTATCCCAGACCGAACGCTCATGCATGGAAGAATACGTCAACCAGTCTCTGGCCGCTGGTCTCATTCGTCCCTCTTCATCCCCTGTCGGAGCCGGTTTCTTCTTTGTCCAGAAGAAGGATGGTACCCTGCGCCCTTGTATCGACTATCGTGGTCTCAATGAGATCACGGTCCACAACAAATATGCTCTGCCGCTTATGGACGCTGCCTTCAGCCCTCTGTGCAAGGCTAAGGTTTTCTCCAAACTCGACCTTCGCAACGCGTACCATCTGGTTCGTATCAGGGAGGGAGACGAGTGGAAGACCGCCTTCAACACGCCAATGGGACATTTTGAATACCTGGTCATGCCGTTTGGATTAACGAACGCTCCAGCAGTCTTTCAGCACCTAGTCAACGACATTCTGCGTGACATGCTGGACAAATTCCTGTTCGTGTATTTGGATGACATCCTCATCTTCTCGGAGTCCGAGCAGGAACACGTCCAGCATGTCCGCATGGTGCTGCAAAGACTGCTGGAGAACAAACTATATGCCAAGGCAGAGAAGTGCGTCTTCCACGCATCATCAGTTCCTTTCCTTGGTTTTATTATCGACCAGGGTAAGCTGTCTCCAGACCCGGCCAAGATCAGCGCGGTGAGGGACTGGCCGACCCCCTCCAACCGGAAGCAGCTGCAGCGGTTCCTAGGTTTCGCGAACTTCTACCGGCGATTCATCCGGGACTACAGCAAGGTGGCTGGACCCCTCACTCGACTCACCTCTCCGCTGCAACCATTCTGCTGGTCCGATGACGCCGAGAATTCCTTCCAGAGACTCAAGGTACTGTTCACGTCTGCACCAATCCTCTCCCACCCTGACTCTTCCCTACAGTTTGTCGTCGAGGTCGACGCCTCCGACACTGGAGTTGGAGCCGTTCTTTCGCAACGCTCGCCTGCCGACCAAAAACTGCACCCATGCGCTTTCTTCAGCCGACGCCTTTCCCCTGCCGAGGCGAACTACGACGTGGGGAACAGGGAGCTGTTGGCGGTCGTGCTGGCGCTTCAAGAATGGCGACATTGGTTGGAAGGTGCGTCTTTTCCGTTTATCGTTTGGACAGACCATAAAAATCTATCATATTTACGAGACGCTAAACGTCTCAACTCCAGACAGGCACGTTGGGCCCTGTTCCTGGGGAGATTTGTGTTTACCCTCACCTTCCGACCTGGGTCAAGGAACGTTAAACCAGACGCATTATCTCGACTATTCTCACCTGATCCACCTTCTCTGTCTCCCGAGCCAATCATTCCCCCAGCCTGCATCGTGGGGGCTGCTTCCTGGCCGGTGGAGGAGAGGGTCCGTCTGGCCCAACGAGAGGAACCAGACCCAGGAAACGGTCCTCCCAACCGGCTCTTCGTCCCGGGCGCGGCACGATCTGAGGTATTACAATGGGCACATGGCTCTAAGCTCACATGTCATCCCGGCCACAATCGCACTCTCCGGTTCCTCCGCCAGCGATTTTGGTGGTCCTCCATGCCTCAGGACACTGCCGAGTTCATCCGAGCCTGTCCCGTCTGTGCCCGAGGGAAGACCTCGAACCGCCCTCCAGCTGGTCTCCTGCAGCCGCTCTCCATCCCACGTCGTCCCTGGTCCCACATTGCGGTGGACTTCGTTACCGGTCTACCACCGTCTCGCCTAAACACCACGGTCCTGACGGTGGTGGACCGGTTTTCGAAGTCCGTCCACTATATACCGCTCACCAAGCTCCCAACTGCCATCGAGACGGGGGACCTCCTAGTCGAACACGTCTTCAGACTCCACGGGTTCCCGCAGGACATCGTATCAGACAGAGGGCCTCAGTTCGCTTCCCAGGTCTGGAAGGCGTTCTGCTCGGCGTTGGGGGCGTCCACCAGCCTCACGTCCGGGTATCACCCCCAGTCTAACGGCCAAACAGAGCGGGCCAACCAAAGTATGGAGAGTGCCCTCCGTTGTGTCGCCGCCCGCCACCCCGCCTCCTGGAGTTCCATGCTTCCATGGGTGGAATACGCGCACAATTCCCTGGTCTCCGCATCTACCGGCATCTCCCCATTCATGGCGACCCTGGGCTACCAACCACCCCTCTTCGACTTCCAGGAGGAGGAGGTCGCCGTCCCTTCTGTCCAGACCTACCTTCGCCGGTGCCACGCGGTGTGGAGACAGGTCCGGTCATCCCTTCAACGATCTTCCATCCAGAGCCAGAGGCAGGCCAATCGCCACCGCATCCCGGCTCCAGACTATCGTCCGGGACAAAAGGTATGGCTGTCATCTAAAGACCTTCCCCTGCAGGTCGAGTCCCGGAAGTTGGCACCCCGTTTCATTGGGCCGTTCATCATCGAGCGGATGGTCAACAGGTCCGCCGCCCGCCTGAAGCTTCCTAGAGCTTTACGAATCCACCCGACCTTCCACGTCTCACTCCTAAAACCAGTGGAGGAGTCGGACCTGGTCCCACCCTCCAACCCTCCTCCTCCACCCAGGTTTATCGACGGGGGGGAGGCCTACACAGCCAGGCGTATCCTGGACAGCCGACGCAGGGGCCGGGGTCACCAGTACCTCGTCGACTGGAAGGGGTACGGCCCGGAGGAGAGATCTTGGGTCCCACGCCATTTCATCCTGGACAAAGACTTGCTGAGGGACTTCCATCGGACCCACCCGGATAAGCCTGGCCTAGCGCCAGGAGGCGCTCTTTGAGGGGGAGGTACTGTTACGATTCCACCTGCACCTTCTCCTCAATTTTATTATTAGTGTTGTTTTTGTGGCTGCTGCTCTTTCCCCTCTCCTCTGACTCTGCAGGGGGCGTGGCTGACCCAGTTCCCAGACACCGGTGATCGTTTGCACCTGCGCGGCTCCTCCTCACCTGCACCAGATGTGTAATCAGCGGGGCTTAAAGGCGGAGCCATTTCTCCTCACCGGTGTCAGATCGTTTTCGAACGTACATGGGTAAAGTCATGCTGCCAACTCTCTCGCTGTACTTACCTCACAAGAATACTTACCCGTTCGTCTCCGCTCCAGGTCGTCACGTCTCCTGCTGGTCTTCAACTCCCTGGCTGTTCCGGTCTCCCTATTCTCCTGGGATCTCCTGTGCCACGTTCGTGAGTTGTCTCCACTCTGGATTTCCGCCGACCTGCCGAGTCACCCCCGCAGTAGCTGCAAGGACAATTTTCCTCCTTTCTCTCCACCTATCCCCTATCGCTTCCCACTTTTGGGAAGTCGTTTTTTGTTATACATTTTCGTAAATAAATTTATATTGTTTTGAAATAGCCACCTCCGTCTCCGTCTGCTTTCGGGTCCACGCCACTAATCATTACACGATGGAGAGTTAAGACGCAAATTAAATGACACGTGAAAGGAGAATTGAGGGTGAAACAAGCTTCAAGAGTCCTGTAATGAAGTAGACAGAGGCTTTGCTGGATGGGGAAATCTTTTACTGATTTACTTGTAGGGTTACTTTGGGTCAGTTAGTAATAGTGGCTTTCTGCTATCACTTTCCCCCCAAATGGCACTAACCTAACACAAAGTAGAAGAGGTAAAATCAAAGTTTTTGTTTTCGCTGGAGCAAATGTATGGGTTGTGTTTCACTTATACTGCTCGTTAGAGATGAATTGTAGGAAAAAAAGATGCATTTTCTGTGTTTCATTATTTAACAACGCAGCATAAAATGTCTTTATCACCCATTAATATCATAAAAACCTTAAAAAAAAAGAGAAAGAAAATATACAACTCTGTGGTTTGAATGTGTAAGTTTTGCTGCCAAAAGTTCCATTAAAGTGCAGGTAAATCAGGCAAGAGCCCGAGAGCACAAATTCAGTGACACCTTATGTTTATATCAATATAAGTGGAAGAAATCCAGCATCTAAATAATTGTGGTTCTTTTTTTTCACCCACGCAGGGACTTGAGGAAACATTTGACTCTAATTTCTCTCACGCTCACCCATTTCGACAGATATACTTGACCTTCCAACGTCATAATAAGATGTCACAGCATATACAACAACATGTTGTGCCTTGAATCATGCACAAAACAAGACTAACAGCATGCACAATGTGTTTTCTTTAAATAAACGCCAGTGAACTCTCTTTTAAAAGCCTTAAAAGAAGAAAATTATTTGAAAAATGAAAGCAAATACTTAAAATATCAGTTTTTGGAGACAGGTTTCCTAAAAGTTCATTGTTACCAAACAAAAGCTTCTTTTTTGCTTTCAAACAAAGTGAAAAATATGATTAAATAATCGTATCATCAAAAACATTTTGCATTATAAAGCAAATGCTCATATATTTTTGCCATGCCAATTCTGGCACAACTGTTAATCTCTTATTCAAACAGCTCAGGTTTCCGATTTCATTCACAGAGTTCTTTCAGTGACGACACATATTCAGTGAATTCAAAACATCTGAATAGGTCCTGCCATTAGAGGCATTCATATGGGAATACAAGCCGCACAATATGTATGTGCCGAATTTTAAATAAGAAAGGCAAATGCATTTGCATCTACATTATGCGTGCATACATCCTGATATCCTGACTCAGTTGCACATTGATATCGCAGCGTCGTCATACACAATTCACTACACTGCAGGGGAAAATGGGATGAAACCATGAAAGCATGAAAGGAGACCTTGACTTGAAAGAAGGTAGATATCTTCAAGTTTGTTTGACAGTAGCATCGATGACAAAACTGCTCAACTGGCAGTAACGTGGCAAATTGAACTAAAGTGAAGAAGTTTGAACGAAAAACACGTGTACGGAAGCCATCATGCAGAATTTCAGTGAAATGTTTTTTCTTTCCAACCACAGTAATCAATAAAATGTTAACATGAATACAGGAAAGTATTTTGAAACGCACTTACCGAGAGGTGAGCCTACACACGTGCCTCCATTTAGGCAGTAGTCTGTACAGTGGTTGACTTCACAGCGCTCCCCTGAGAAGTCAGGCCAGCAGTAGCACCTCCAGTCTCCTTTCTCGTTGGCTAAGCAGCGGCCTCCGTTCTCGCAGGGCGGGCGGCACAGTTCACCTTCAAAAAGAGCAAAGCTTGTGTAACTTGCTGTGCTCCAGAGGGGCGGTTCTCAAACTTTTTAAACCAAGCACCGCCCGAGAAAATACTGAGCTTACTTCATTAAAATAAAGTGGTGCAAATAGGCCGAGCAACGTCAGCTACGGACTTTACAGGAAGCAGTTATTCCTGATAAGATAATTCACTAACACTTTAGATTAGGGAACTCATATTCACCATCAACTAGGTGCTTACTAACATGCATATAAGTAGCATACTAGCCCTTTATTAGTAAATTAAGCACATATTAACGCCTTATGTAGGAAAAATCTTAATTCATGTCGTAATAGAGGTAGAATAAGGTGTTAATATGTGATTAATGATTACTAATAAAGGGCTAGTTTGCTACTTAGTTAATGGTGAATATGCGTTCCCAAATCTGAAATGTTAGATTGTAATTTTCCTCTTCCTCACATATCCTTCAGGTTTCATTTTTTATACGCACTCTCCACGCTCCACTCCGATCACACGCCCTGGTTTATACAGTAGAACAGTGTTTTGTGATTTTCCTCGCTGTGTGGAGTAAGTGTAAGTAAGTGGATGAACAAGAACTTGGAGAACCTGACTGATTATGATGATGTGCACCTTCAGTTTTACAAGAAAAAGCTTTGATTTTTTTCTCACCACAGACATTCTGACATGTCTTAATCAGAAAAGCAGAGTTCCACTGATGGGATTTATCACGGCTCTGCAGTGAGAGACGACTGTGTGATAAAAGGCCAGCATGTAAAACACAAGGACCTTCTGTTAAATGTCAAAAAGCCTGACAATAAAAAAAAGGGGCCTCTTTGTCCTCATGATGTGACTCTCGCAGCGCTCGCAACTTACACATACTGTATTTGAATGTTTCCTGTTTAAATGAGCAGCAAGGGAGGGTCGCCATGTTGACTGGCATGCAGAGGACCCTATACATTAGCACAGCTACAGACGCAGCATGACATCTTCAGTGTTGAGTGAAGCTGAGAGTGATAGGTCTGAGAAAGAGGATAATGATGAGGACATTTCTGGAGTGAGATGACATACGTTTGAACTGGCGTGTTCAGTGTTGAGGTGCTACTGCAGAAAGAGAATAACCAGAGGAACCTAGGCTCATCTCTGTGATGGAATCTTAGGGTGCATTCACACCAGCCCTTAGAAATAGATCCTAAAGCTCTGATCCACACCAAAGAAGCAAACTCTGTTCCGCATAAAATGTAGGTCTTGGTTCGCTTCAAGTGAACCGAATTCAAGAAGCGGATTGCAAAGCAGGGCATTGTGGGTACAACGCAGGGCATTGTGGGTAAACACAACCAAAATATAGGTGCAAGTAGAATACCCAGTAGTAATGGCTGATCCATGTGTTGTATGTACACATAAAACAAACAAAAAAAAAACCCAAGACTGATAGGATTTGATGCAGCTTGTTTTGCTCTTATTGTGGAAGAAACAAAAGTTGTCCAGCATTAGACGAAGTGAACAAGTTTTCTTGTTCAATGTTTATCTCGTCTTCTCCTTCAGTAATTCTTGATGCAGCGCCGCCTCAGGCAGGAAAGCAAAAGGTTCGAGGTTCGCTTCACTAAAGTGCAGCGTGAAAGCAAACTCGGACCGGCTGAATGTTGCAACTCCCAATTGAACCGAGTCGAGCTGAATATTAGGTGTGAAAACCACCTGAATGGTAGGTTAGGCTGGAGAGGGTCGGTGCATTGAAAGACTCATCAAAAAAACCTTTAACCTTATAAGTCCAATTGGAAAATTGATTAAAAAGTGCCCCTTTGATATTATAAGCAACATTTCAAGCAACAAATACATGATTCAAGTACTCTGCTGATTTTGACGTCGTGGGGACTTTAAACACATTTTTGTTGCAATCATTCAAGTCTGAAGTGCTGTTTTGAGAGTCCCTGGTGTAAAAAAAAACCCATATACATTTACTTACAATAACAGATTACAGAGAGCTAGCTAGCTGTGACATGAAGCTGTAAGAGTCGGCCTACCTGAGATGTTGACATCACTACAGGTACCGTTGACCAGCAGCTTGCCCTCTGGGCAAGTACATGTAGCGCCCGTTGGGTTGAGCAGACACATAAAATCACAAGACATTCTGAGGCATGGGTTTGATGCTGCGGAGGGAGAAGGAAAGACTCATGAAAACACAGACGAGGAGATAATATGTCAGTAATTACAAAAAAAGGAGTGTGTTTACGAAAAGTGTGTTTGTGAAGCTGTCTGCTTTGAATGGTATTATTTACTTCAAGTGCAGAGAAACAAAGCAAAGCATACCAGCGACTTCACGAGTCTGAATAATCAGAGACGGTGGGATTTGTCACCGCTCATTGTTTATTTGAACAGCGTCATCTTAAAGTGGTATTTTTGATTGAATCCAATAACACGGACAAGATGGTGGAGCGACTTCTGTGATTGTAGTGTGTTTTTGCTGAAACGATGGATGCGTGCAGCCAGATGAGGATCTCACTGCACTGTGGTACAGCGTTCAGATGATTGAGATGGACAGGATTATATCATATATTTATATCCACCCCCTCAGTTAACCCGGCAAAGAAGAGTATTTTTTTCTCTTTTTAAATAAGATATAACAATGTAGGGTAGCACTGTTGAATCGACACAAGGCAGGTTCTGATTTTGAAACTCGGTTCTGCTGGGGGACTGCGTGTGTGAAGTTTGCATGTTGTCCTGCGTGGGCGTCCTCCTGCTTCCTTTCACAGTCCAGAGACACGCGGGTCAGATTAATTGGCAACTCTAAATTGCCTGTAGGTGTGAATGTGAGCATAAATAGTTGTTTGTCTCCATGTGTCAGCCCCGTGATGGACTGCAGGTCTGTGCAGTGTGTGCCTCGCCTCTTGCCCAGAGTGAGAGTGGGAAAAGCTCCAGCAAACCCCCCACCCCCACACCCCCATGACCCTCAAAAGGATAAGCTGTATATCTGATGGATAGGCAGAATAGGATATAATTATGTCTTCCTACTCACTCACTTATTCATGGTTACAATTTTGGTTCAGATTTCTAATACGTGACATGGTGATGAAAGATGGGCTGGAAAAAGAACAAAAAAAAAGAAGAAGATCCAAATGGTTGTTTGTCATGTCATATTTGCAGCACGTGCATCTGCCTTCTACACACTACACACTACCTGGGCCGAGCCTAACAAGTTTCAGGGGAACAGAACAGCTGCCCTGCAACGGAGAAACTGATGAATACTGAGATATCTGATGCTCCATCACCATCTCCACTGGCCATGCACTATATTAAACAGCTGAACTTTGTGCTACGACACGAGAGTGTGAGAAGAAGGATTTACTTTATCAACTGATCAATCAGTATATTTGTATGTATTACCTAATAATGATAATGTATTATTTTATTTAATAAAAAGTTATCATTTGATTAAACCAACCCTTTAACACCAAGCATATCCCAGATGACTCACTTTGCATTACGGTAATTATGCAACGGTTTGTGCTTTCGGACAAAATTCCAATGATTTCTGAAAGCTGAGAAGTTGCACGTCAAATCCACTGTTGTGTTATTACGGTAATTTCACTCGCACTGTCGTAGGAAGCCGGCAAATCGGCATCTTTGTCACCAGAGCGGAAAGAGTTGGAAAAAGAAAAACTTGGCCTGTACATAGTTTCCTTTTTTGTTTGGCTTATTTTTGCACATTAAGACAAAAACTCAAACAAACGTTATTTTAAACTGTTAATACACTATTCTAACATACACTAAATTGTACATAACTGCCAGATATTGAAAATTATTCTGGAAGAAAAGGGCAAAAGCACTTAGTTACAGGATAATTTTCTGACCCTTTTATGATTTAAATAAGCAAAAAAAAAGTCCAGATGGATATTTTGAGGTTTGAGGCTTAGGTGTTAAAGACTTAATATTCATTTACTTTCCCTCATTAAATGAGTGTTAGTTGTTAAAAAATCATCATAATAGCAAACAGCAAATTTACTAATTATCGTGGGAACAATAAATAAATTATCTCGTTTTAAATTAAATCATGAACCTAAATGTAGTGTGTGTCATAGGAGTCATATTCAATATGGGCTTGACAAAAAAAAGAAAAGTTCATTTGTGCTGTATTTCTTAAAGTTTCTCTTTAAGTATTTATCACCAAAGAACTGTTGTCCTTTAAAATCCAGACAGAAATTCACAAAAGCAGATTTAAGGAAACTTTTACAAAACTCTGTACCTATTTTTTTAGGTTAGTGTTGGCTTTTAACAACTCCTCTTCAAATGAACCTTGTACATGTGCCTTTTACATGTACAGTTATATACAGTAGAGCCTGTAAGCCAACGCTCTCTTATCTTACCTCAGTAGACAATATGAATATGAATAAATAAGAATAAAGAATGCAGCTTTATTATTACTTATTCTTTTGACAATGGAGAACCTTTCAGGACAATACGTGTGGTTGGTCTCAGGGTGAGTGTAATATGTGGTTATTTACAGGAGAATATTAGATATATGCTTTGCCTTGTGTGTTTGTCAATTCCCTGTAGTCTAAAGTGCATGCATATATGTCATTGGTGATGGAAGAAAGAGATACGGACTATAAGTAAAAGGTGATTTTCCTCAAAAACTGAAATGTGAAATAAAAGAAGACAAAAATCAGTGTATGGGGGGATCATGAAGACAACTTACCATCTTGTTGTTTGTACCGATGGGAGATTAAAACATTTGTGGGTTTCTCCACCCCCAAACTGAGGAACTCCACAGACTGTTTGCCATACTTGTGGATCTTGAACACCTCATGTTTTAGTCCAGTACCGTAGATGTAGTCTTCAAACAGATCAATTCTGTATGGCTGAGAGATCCCTGCAGTTCCAAGCAAAGCACAGAAAGCAGATAACATCACTCCAACCCATTTAGCCGATGTGGGATAATTAAAGAATTTTTTTTCTTCCCTTCTTTTAACTGCCAGAGAGTGAAAGGAAGAACATGGTACGTGGGCAGATTGATCAGAACTTGCATTTCTTAGAAGTTTATCCTTCCGAGACAAACTAGCGGTGTAGCTGTTACAAAAAGTTGAATCAAGTAAAGTGCAGCACTAATAGTGTACTTTGTCTATCAGTCCACATTACCGTGTCTGTCACTGATTGTCACCAGAGGGTCTGAGCCATCCAATCTCATGCTCCCTATG
Organism: Microchirus variegatus; assembly: GCF_963457635.1. NCBI lineage: Eukaryota > Metazoa > Chordata > Actinopteri > Pleuronectiformes > Soleidae > Microchirus > Microchirus variegatus. The sequence continues at coordinate 12,006,001 of NC_139823.1, forward strand.
TGTGAGAGCTCAGGATCAGCCCAGTACAAACGTTGGTTGAAATAATCAATGGCCAGGCCTGTGGGAGAATAAAGGAAGGAGATTTATTTACTAGACAAATTACACAGGGATCACCGTGGACACCTCAAGACCTTTATATTCATTTTTTGGAACCTTTACATTCAAGTATGCTCCTGTCAAAAATACTTTATCAAATCCACCGTTTAGTCGTGCGGCACACGTTATTGACGGCTTGAGTTTAGGTACAATTTTAAAGTGGTGAGTCACTTTAACTTCTCCTTAATGCCTGACTGGGGGTGATTGAGCACCTGGCTGCAGCATTTAAATAAGTTGCCGTTTTTCCATCAGTGATGAATTTTGCTTTCCAAGACCAAGAGAGAGGCGTGGGTGCTTTGAATTAAAGAAGACCAAAGCAGCACTTAAAATAAATAAATAAATAAATAAATAAGTAACTGCTAAGTGTCTCGCCACAGACACGCCAGCACGTTTTGGAGTGGCTGTTAATTATTCCTTTAACACCATTTTATACTTTAAATATCTTTAGTACCATAGTAAATCTTTTTTTTCCATAAGAGCTACATCATTTGGTAAATGTGCACTATGATGGCAATGACTGTACAATATGCACAGCTTACAACGCATATGTGGTACAACTCCTTATATGGACATCCTGTGGGTGTGTGTTTATAGGTCACTTATTCACGGTGTTGAGTCAAAGTTATGATTAATTTTATATTAAATCAAATTTTAATGGTGATATAAATTAGCAATAATTGTGCAGAAGTCACAAAATAGTGTTTTTTCTTTTATTATTTATTATTATTTTATTATAAAAAAAAAACTTGAACTGTGACGTATTTCCACATTTCACAAATTCAATCGGATTCTAAACATTGTTCAGTACTTTTTGCTCAGGTGTGCTCATATAGTTGGTGAAAATAAAGTCCTTTTTTTTAATCAGATTCTCTCGATTGTGCTGGAAAAAGGATATAAGACACTGTTGCTTGTTCTATATTCTTATAGCCTCTATATATATAAAAGCAGCTGAAATGCATTGTGTTCTAAGGGTTAACAGGAAACCATGCAGCAAAAATAGTCAAAACACTAACATTTAAGTGATATAATCAGATCAAGGAAAAGTAAGGTAACATCTCCTGTGTATGCATGATCCATCATAGCTTCTATGTTTCCCTATGGAACTGACACAACTACAACAGGCACAAATTTAGAAATTTATGGTGGACATTTAAATTGTTTACATCTCAACAGTGTTATTACTGCTTAACTGAAAACCACTTAAAGTCTGCAGCAGAAGAAATTTCAAAGGGTGATGTTGATAAAGTTTATATGCATTTTTGAAATTGAGTTGTATTCCTTCTGGTGTTTTACTCTGTAACCTTCACCTCTTCAACAACTTCAACTCATGAACGCGAACACGGAACGTAACACAAAGGTTTTCACTAACGTTTCAAATCCATGAATTGTGAGTGTTGCATTCAAATGCATTCAGTCAAGTTAATAATTAAATTTATTTAAAATAAATATCTACCAGTGGGTCTCCGGAGATTTTTGTCCAGAAGAACCCTCCGTAAGGATCCATCCATGGCTGATTCCTCAATATGAGAGTGATCGCCTATGACACTCCAGTACATCATCCTGCAGCAAACAAAGACAAATATTGAACTCTGTGTAATAATACAGTACAGTATATTACCTGATAGATGCCTGCATATAACAGTAGCTGGAACAGATTTGGTGAAATTGAGTATAGATCTGTACGACTCTTTCTGTCAGAATTAATAGTGATATTACCATACTGAAGAACACTGAGGTTGATTCATGTTTTTACTTATAAGAACTGGGTAGTTTTAACATGCAGACACGCATAAAAAAAACACACATATTGACGTTGTTGTTGTTGGGAGGCACCTGTGACGGAGCTGGTCTGAGTGAACAACATCAGTTAATTAAACCCCCTCCATTATAGCCGAGGAATATATGGATTACCCTATTACAGAGTAATTAATAATCTTCTCAGTATGGGCTTAAGTGAGTTAAGCAAACATGACGATGTTTACATTTATTCAATATCACCCTCTTATGGCGGAACATGACAGTGGTCCTTATCTCCATTTATTTATGTTATCTAGTCATTTATTTATTACAGATATACAGTATCTTAATGACCACCGGTGCACTGCTTCACATTGTAGAATGAAATGCTTTAATTACAGAAGGAACAGCAAATGAGTTTCATAAATCATTCATGTTGACATTTGACTTGATAGTAAATTATTAGCGTCCAGCCCTGATTCCCAGGCTAAAGTAGGAAAAATAGTCGTCAACATTGGTAAAAAAAAACTGTAAACGCTGAGTTTTAACATGGGAGTCAATGGGAGGTTTGGCCAGAAATCTCTGTGCTATTAGGTGATTATAAGAAAAACAAGTCATATGAAAATGAAAATAACACACAGGGTTGGACAACAACCATAGCAATGTTTTTATGCAAAATGTCAAGTATGTTTGTTTAGAGATTTTTGTGATTAATTTCATGGACCCTCAGCTGGAGTGTACACACTCATAAAATCTGAAAACGGCCAAAATTAAACTGCGATTGTTTAAAAACTAAAATGGGTATCGAACTTTTCTCACCAACTTTGATTTAGGTGATAAGTCTCAAGTCTCATGACCCGTTTAAAGTTTGAACCATGTCTCTACTTTAAATTATGACGACACTGTGAGGCTCCAAATTGGGCTGGGTTGAAATCATTTTTTCGACTGTTTCCCATTCATGTGTATGTGGAAATTCTTGGCAGTTTTTTGTGATTTTGACACCGTGGTTACTGGAAAAGACATGGCACACACTGCTCTTATAATGTAGATGGATGTTTGTTAAAACAATCACACACACCTATCTACAGGATTAAAAAATAAGTGAGCAGGAAGAGAGAGAAGTACACAACTCACCCTTTAGCGGGGTTGACGGCAATTGCGTATGGTTCTCCCGCTATGTCGGTAATCAAGCGGGTGCAATTTGGTCCCTTGAGCTGGCCCACATTTATGGAATATCGTAATTTAGTCCAGTGGGCTGTGTAATAGCTGAACCAGTGCATCCGAGAGTGATCGGTCCAATAAATGTTGCCTGTGATCCAGTCAGCAGAAATATCTCTGGGGCGACGGAAGTCTGAACACTGCAACCAAATATAACCATAATGTCAGCTTCACGACGGAAAATACAGATATTCACTTGAGTGATGGCTCGCGTAAGACAAAAGAGTGTAAAGCTATTTCACACGCAAATTAACAACTTAATACATTGCCTTAATCTGACAACTGACACTGCAAATGAACTGTTTTATGGCATTTTCTGTTGAGAGAATGTATGGTTAGATATCATTGTGACACATAATAAACAAACATTTCATTCATACTTTCTCACACAGCGAGGATCATCAATCACAAAACGCAACAGCGGGATGCTAAAAAACCACAGATCAAATATACTTACAATGTTTCTGACATTTGCTTTAGTTTGTGTCCTGTCAAGAGCGTCTTTGTAAAAAATCCCCCCCGGGTTAAACTGGGTGGCCCAGATAAATTTCTGGTGGTGGAACAGAGAGTCCATTCCAATAATGCGGGCATTGTCCTCGATATGGGTGAGCAGTTTGTGACCGTGGCTCTGGTTAAACGGATATACAAAACTCCGGATTTCAGTGTCATTTGCCAGGTAGAGCACTCGATCCTCTGGTCCTGTCCAGCGAGGGATTGTTTTCAAAAGAGAGAGAGAAGACAAAGGAAAAAATGGGCTCAATAAGGTTTAAGGACACCACACACAAACACACATTCACATGTATTCATATTCAACTTCAGAATCATACCTTTGGCTATGCAGTTTCCATTGATTTCTTTGTAATTCCTGTCACATGTGCACTTGAATGATCCTTTAGTGTTTGTGCAGTAATGAGGACAAGTGTCAAACTGCAGACATTCATTTATCTCTGGAAACAAAGACAGGGATTTAAAAACATATTAAAGATTCTTTTTTCTCCTTTTAAATAGCTAGAATTAGTATCCAAATAGCATAAATGTTATGTGTTTGGTCACGGTCAAAATAAATAGTTTCCAGCCTCCAGTAGGTGTCGTGGACACATCTTCAATTGCATCCAACACATTTAATTATTAACGTTTACAATCTTGTCCTGGGTTTTTAAAGTATTTAAATTCCTCTTTCCATATAACTATAATATTCACTAACTGGGAAAACAAGAGGTGAATAAAAAGCTGAAATCATTTTCTGAACCATGATATTAATCTCAAATCAAAGTGTATTTCCTGTGACCAGAAATATATTTTATGTTCATATCATGTGGCAAAGAGTGATCCTGTCCTGAGGATTTCCAGGTGAGACTGCTTTATTTTGACATGCTTGACATGAAGTCACATTTAAAAAGTAAATAGATAAAAAGACATCACTGGCCACATTTCCTGATAAAAAAAAACAACTGGCACACCACTAAAGTCAATAAAGTCATTTTTGTCTTCTCGTGTGTTGTTGAGACACAGCTATGATTCATTTTATATTGCATTTTTAGTAGTGATATAAAGTAGTAATAATTGTGCACAAAACACCGTTTTTCTTTTGTTTTTGTTCATAAAAACAAACCAAGGGAAATTTGAACTGTGAAAATTATTGGTTTTTTTTTATTACCTATATGTGCTGGAAAAAAAGGATATAAGACACTCTATATTGCACATTCTTATACCCTCTACATATTCTGTCTTCTAAGGGTTAATATAACATATCAATAGGGAAAAATAATCTAAACTTGATCATAGATTACCTTCACATTGGCCTGTCTTCTGGTTCCTTTTAAAGCCAGGCTTGCACTGACATACAGAGTAACCATACGTCTGGTTGCAAATGGCATCTTCCCCACATGGATTTGTTTTCTTTCCACACACGTCTCCACTCGAAACTACAAATAAATACAGGAATTGGATTACACACACACATACGCACATGTGCACACACACCAGCCCTCTGGATCCAAGACACCCGCTGAGCTCTTCTTTTGATGTTCAAAAGCCAAAAGGACACCATCATCACCATCTTCCAGATAATGCACCACACACCTCAAACATGTGCATACATGACTATTAAAACATCACATGTAAACTGTGGAGATGGCTATGCTTCCCTGCTAACAGCGCGGTAACCGCGCCACACTTTTCATCTCTTCGGAACATCCGCCTTTGATCTGCTTATTCAAATTAGCCGGCGCGCTGCACTTACAGGTCTTGCAATCTTGCTCGTCTGAGCCGCCGTCTCCGCAGTCATTGAAGAGGTCACACTGCAGCTGGATCGGGACGCAGCGCTGGTTGCTGCAGGTGAACTCTGTCTTCCCACATGGCCGAGGTCTTCCAGCCACCACCTCTGCTTTGCACACAGCGTCAGTTGAAAAGAGAGAGAAAGGAAAAAATAACTTGTTTCTTCACAAATTCTTTTTAAATTGTGGCAGCTGGGATCATTGGTACAGCAGGTCGTCTTTTAACAAGAGGTTTGTGGGTTCAATCCCTGGCCCCTGAGCAAGTTATTTAACCTCAAGATGCCAGCAGCATGTGAATGTGTATGATAGATTTGAGCGGTCACCAAGGCTATAAACACAATACAGACCATTATTTACTGTAAAACAGCAGTCCCCAACCTTATTTGTTTCATGTAAAACAATATTTCCCCTTGACCAGTATAGAAACAACAACTAAAAACACTGAATTAGTGGGAGCCCTGAGCTTCTTTCATGAGGCTTCATAGCCTCATTTGCTAGCATGGTGCGTGAGAATCACCTTTAGCGATAAACCCGTATTTTAAGTAGGAATTCTGATATTGTCTATTAAATACAGCTTTCTTTTTCTTGGAAGTCGAACTTCTTCTTCTTGTTCCTCTTTCTCCTCCTTGGGCCTTTTTCCCTTTCAAAAGAAGCTCCCCAAAGATGTTTGTTTTTTACTAGCTAGTTTTTTGCGGGGTCGTACCTATGTTCCCCGTTTTTCCCAAAAAAGGTCCACTTTGTATGTGACAGGGGAACATAGGACCCTTTTTTTGAAAAAGGGTAGGGTTAGGATTAGGGTTAGAGAAAGGGTCCTATGTTCCCCGGTCACATACAAAGCGGGGAACATAGGACCCGGGGAACATAGATACGGTCCCGTTTTTTGCTAGCTTGTAAGCTAAATTGTTGATGTGTTGGGGACCTCTGTAGTGAAGGACTTAACATTTGATTACTTTTTTTTTTTTTTTTTTACTTATCAATAACTCTTAAACTATGCCCCACACTATCTATCAATTGCTGTAAAACAGATTTTGTTTTTTGTTTTTTAAACTCTTTCCCACCCTTTCCACACAACATACATAATAGTATGGAAATGTAAACTATCACAGGAGCAGCTGTTTGCTAAATATCAAGTCTACTTTGCATATTTTGCTTTTGATACAAAGTTAAAACATTTTTACAGTTTAAATGAATAAAACAATAAAGTGTTTGACAAAACCAGCACAACAGAGAGAAGAGAGGAAAGGAACAAAACGATAAAGAGTGGAAGATGAAGGGAGAAAAAATGAGATTACATCGAGACTGAAGAGATGGATGGAGGGAAGGAGCATACAATGGTGAAAAGTAATGGACTGAGGTAAGAGATGGATAGGTGGAATAATGGAATAAGAGAGGGAAATGAATGGAGGATCGACGGAATGAAAGAGTGAAAGATGAGGGAAGTGATTTGTCCCTTTCTTCTCTGTCTGCTGTGTGTGATTGTTCACAGGATGTGTAAAGGGAACATGACAGGACACTATACGCCTTAGGAACGGTGACCCTAAAAGAAAATTACAAAAACTTCTTCAGCTCTCGGGCCCACTAAAAAAAGATTAAATCCCCCTTTTTACACACACTTCATTAATTTTGAAGACACTCTCTCTGAACATTGTTCACATATTACATAGCGATGCTTTGCTGCACATGATGTAAAAAAAAAAAAAGAGCGAGAAAGTCTTTCATTCTACTATTAAACTTAAAGACATTACATTACAGGACTTTGTCAGTTTTCATCAGTGCAAAACTAACAGTGGTCATGGGTTGCCAGGTTCTGCCAGGTTAATGTACCAGGCTTAGAAGATGTATCTACCTTCTATAGATGTACCTTTGTGGGTCAAGGACAAGCATAAAAGTGTGATTCTAAAATAAATAATCTAACTTTTTTTTTTCTTTTTCACACGAGTGCATTTTGTGCTCACCACACTCTTCTTCATCCGAGTTGTCACCACAGTCGTCCACCTTGTTGCAGACTTGGTCCATGCGCAGGCACACGTGATCGTTCCTGCAACGGAATTGCCTCGTGGGAGGGCAGGGTAGTTTTGCTGTGAATGAAAACACACACACACAAACTCAGGCTGTGTCTCAGAAGACACCTGCATTAAATGAACTATTCAGTCTTGGGCCATGACAAAGTAGTCCAAGGAAAACGCTGAGAGAGCACAACATCAACCCACCACACATGTCCATGTCTTCATCAGAGTTATCTCCACAGTCGTCCTTGCCGTCACACACCCATGTGTGGAGTTTGCACAAAGTGTTGTTGCAAATGAATTCATCGGCTCGGCAGAAGAAAGCACCTGCAATTACACACATGCAGACTTTTAGAAGTAGAAGATACGATTCAAAGCCTGTGCACGATTAGGTTATACTGATGCGTGTCTTTCAATCCTTTATTTCATTTCAAACCCAATTTCAATCAACCCTCTACTTCTTTAATCAATGGTTAAAGAGGTATTATTGCACAATGTTATATTTTATATTAAATGCTCTGAAATATTGTTCTAATGTCTTCACTAGAGTCAATTATATTTGCAATTGTGTTCATTTAACAACACATTTAAATAATATTTTAACTGATTTCTATTTTTCTGTACAGTTTTTATCTTTGCTGCTTCTATCTGTCGATCTATCTATCTTTCCTTCCTCAGAGATTGAAGACTCCAATACCATTTTGTCCACACTCAAACGCACCCGGATTGCAGTTTTCCTCATCACTGTGGTCCATGCAGTCTAGCACGTCATCGCAGCGCCAGCGTCGGGGAATACAGTGAGCACGATTCAGGCACAGAAATTCATCTTCTCTGCACTCCTTCACGCAGCCAATCTGTCGAAAAAACACTCATTGTCAACAATCAAAACCGGTGACGGTTGGCCTTGATTTCAAATGCAATCAAAGAAACTTTAAGTACACGCTGCATTGTCAGATAAGCAGCGCCTCACTATTGAAACACTATCCCCTTTTTGGAAAATATTACATATATATGTGCAAACATAAGAAATATAAAGAGGGGGTAAAAAAGAAAGAAAGAGAGAACAACCAGGAATATGCATACACAAGTTAAAGCATTATCGGGATTTGATTAAGGAAACTGCAAGGAAAAACAGCTTAGTCTCACAAGCAGCTGATGCATAGCATCGCCCTGATGGAGGCAGACCAAATTCACCCGCTAAGTTGTGCTCGATGAGCTTAACTGAGCACATCTTAGGAGGTGGACACGCTGAAACTCTACTACTTAAAATGCTTCTTTGAGTCGTGTGAAGCGACACTGACCTCATCTGAGCCATCCAGACAGTTGTCATGTCCATCACACCGCAGGGTGGCTGACACGCACCCTCCGCTGGCACACACATACTCGTTCACAGAGCATGATGGGATTACTGGAGAAGGGCAAAGCAAGTCAGTCAGTGACATTTCCTTCCTTTTTGTCGCACAGAAATCAGCCAAGTGGAGACTCTTCAGTTTTTGACCCTTGTGGTATAATGCAAAAATAAAATGTGGTCAAACATTAAATTATCTCTATTTTGCCCAAAGGGTTTATAATGTGAAGTGTTCGCTGCTGAGACAATACAGCGCTTTACAGTACTTCACAATCAGTAATCAACAAGGGAACTCAATAGAGCAATTAAGCAGAGCTTAGGCCATTTTACTGTTCCACAAAATTACCCCATATTGAATTGCAGAACATTTTCAATGTCTGCAATTAGCATGGACGTACATGGACCAGACTCAAGTCATTTCTGATAATCGGCCACATTATTGGACCATTTTTTCCACCTGCAAGTTAAATAAATGGATGCTTTGACCATTCTCAAAACCAATTTCTACAGTGATTATATGTATGATAAAACGACCAGTGCTTAACATACAGTATAATGGATTAATGTCCATGCGATATAGGTTTCTCTCTTTTAAATTTCAATGAGAGAGTTGATCCTGGGAACATTTGCATATTTGTCCTTTGGCTTTGACACTGGTTAGGATTGCAATTACTGCACCTGTTAAGCTGAATATTTACTGAAGCATAATGCACACCTTTCCAAGCTATTGACCTTTTTCGTTCATTTTTAGCGAGAAAATAAAATACGATGTAAAAATGTCTGACTTGAAAGACCTTCAAACTGGAAGGCCCGTATTTTAATTATACGCTTCCAAACCAGTCAAGGTGCGAGAAATAAAGTCACTTTCTTACAATGGTTCTGGTGTTAAACAATGGCCAGAAAAGAAGCATTATCGCCACATCATGCTATTTAATTTTAGCTTTCACAGTCAGCTTATTAACTGTTGGGGGATAAAAATTAGTTTTGGGAGTTCAAAGTAATCATTGTGTCAAATTAATAAGAAATTGCCTCAAGGTGTTTCTAATTTATGCGGCAGTCAAACTTTCAATTTGAGTTTAAACTTGGCTTTAAAAAGTCACTTTACTTTTTATTTATTAATGTGTGTTGGACATTTTTATCCTGTTTTAAATGTCTAACACTGCAACTTTCATCCATCAACCGACTTTCTCCTTGTATGCACCACGGTGGATAGGATAAAAGATAAATAATAATATGCCGTGACACTATAGCCATGTGCAACTCCTTATATGGACATCCTGGGGATGTGTGGTTTATAGGTCACATCTTTAGGCTTCACAAAACGTGTTTTTGAGTCAAAGTTATGATATATATTTCATCGCATATACATTAAAAATTGGATTAGTGATAATTGTGCAGAAGTCACAAATTAAAGAGTTTTTATCTCATTTTTGTTCATAAAAATTAGCCAAATTCGGTCTTCAACTTTTAGAAATTGTGAATTGTGTTTATATAATTGGCAAAATTATATTTATTTTTAAAAATAATTTCCTTAGATTGTCGAGGTTGTGCTGAAAACAAGGGATAAAAGACATATTGCACATCATTACAGCCTCTGTAAATAAGTTTTTACACATTAAAGTAGTGGAAAAAAGTTCTAAAAAGAGTTCTAAGGGTTTAATTATGTGTGTAAAACAAACAAAAGAAACCCTGATATCCTGAAGTCCAGGTAACCTTCTGCAGTTATTTGTATTAAAACCGTCAGATCAGTTCATAACAATATGTAGTGGCTTCATCAAAAGTAAATCTGCAGCACAGATGTTTGATTCACAATCTCCAGATCATTAAATATGCACCTGTTGCCTGGCAGTTTTTCTCGTCTTCTCCCATCTTGCAGTCTTCTTGGCCGTCACACAGCCACTTCACCGAGATGCACAGGTTGTTGTGACACCTGAACTGGTCGTCTGCACAGTGTGCCTCACATGCTCTCTGTAAACAAAAAAATACCAACACATCAAAGAATATGAAACAATCAAGCTTTGTTTACCCCCACCGTTATGCATTAACGGATGATGGCTACTGTGAATAACCAATTGTAATAATTGTTGTGTATTAAAAAAAAAAAAAAAAAAAAAGCCTAAACTATCCTCTCCTCAAGCCATATTACTGCACTGACCCAGAAAGCTGGTACTCTGGGAGAGGGTTAAATAAAGAGTTAATTAGGTTTACGCTGCTTTGCATGGAGAGGGGATTATATATAAAAATTGCTTTGCAAGGAACAGAGCAACATGGAGAAGAGTAATGAATCATAATAACAAGCCTTTGTTCTTGAATTATACACTACACTGAATCATCTCTAGTAATGGAGAATTTCTGCAGGAATCCTGCGAAAATCTCCTTACGCCGTGCAATACCAGTACGAGAATGGCTCTCGTACGTGAATTTCTTCATATTCTGCACAAAAGCAATGCGAAGCTTTATGAATGAAAATATACAAGCACATTTATTATGATTAGAAGAAGCAGCTTTTTGTTTTGCAAGGTGGATTTTCATCTTCAATCTTTCTCTCCCACCTCTCCACTGTCCCCTATTTTCCTTTCACCCCAACCGGTCTAGGCAGATGGGCTGCATATATTTGTCTGGTTCTGTCAGAGTTTTTCCTGCCTAGTGCTCGCTCATTGTGTGAATTGTTCGGTTTCTCTGCTCTCGACAATGTTGTCTGTTTACAGTGCCAATGTATGTTGTGATTCAGGGCTATACAAATAAAATTGAATGGAATTGCTTCGTTCTTTGCGTCATTGGCAGCAATGGTGTGTGGGTTTATAAAAAAACAAATCTCAAACACTGGCCTCATCGGAATTATCCAAGCAGTCGTAGTCGCCGTCACAGCGGAAACGGGAGGAGATACAGTCGCCATTGGCACAGGCAAAATCCTTGTGGTTACAGGTGACTGGCTCTGAGAAGCACAAAAGATACAGAATCAAACACTGCACTGGCAAAAACCACGGCTTTAACTAAAATCATTCTTCTGTATTAGAGGTGGAGTATTCTGCAGATGTAATCCATAGGTGGATATATCTATTACGACTGGAGGGGAGCAAAAACGCTCTCTAAAGCCAAAAATCGTTCAAAAGGAGTTTAACTGTCCCAGAGGACAATATTAGGACGCAGCTAAACAGCTGCATCAGATCCACTGTCTGGGTCCTCCCTGTGTTATCATGGACTGTTCGCTAACTCAAGGGTGAGTATAATGAGCTGCACTGCAACGGAGACTCCCATCAGGCATTGCAACACTACAGTGTTGAATTCTAGCCTCTCCCCCGTGTGTCGGTCCACCTGCTTTATGATTATTTGCGGTCCAACACTTGACTAACTTTTATTTGCATTTTAAGTGAGACAGATTAAAACGGCTGCTCTTCATCCTCATATTTATTTAAAATGTACATTTTGTGTATTGATTTTTGTTACTTTGCTTTAATTCATCTGTTAGTAAGTAGTAAGTAAGTTAAGTTGGTTTCCCCTTTTAAGCACATATTAATAGGTATGGCATATAAATCACACACGTTATGCATAAAACATAAACCAAGAATAGGCATGCACACACTGACATCATGTTATACAGGCAGCAATTCCATATATACTATACAAAGTCATATTGAGGGTAAGTTTTCCTCTAAGAGTGATGACTAATGACAGAAACAAGATGAAATTGAGAGGTAAAAGCCCCATTTTTATTCTCTACGAAACAGCACAGTTAATAAGAGAAGTGAGTCTACCTGATGGGATAGTGGAAAACAAGGAAATTCAAATAATCTGTGTGTCTGATAAAGAGCTGTGGTGGTGGTGGGAGGGGCAGTCAGGTGTCTGCAGTGAAGTCAAATAGCTTTACAGCTTACTATATGAGTGAGTGAAGCTGAAAGAATGGCAAAGGAGCCAGGTACTCACTGCAGTGTTCCTCGTCTGAGTTGTCTCCACAGTCATTCTGACTGTCACACCTCCAGTGGTCTGGGATGCAGTTGTTATTCTTGCAGCGGAATTCATGTGGTCCACAGGTCTTTTCATCTTTTTCAACAGGAGCAAACAAACACGGGAAGATGAAAATGGCTTCAAAGAGCATGAATATTAATGGGCGTGCAAGCGATCATATTTTGTACGTGTAATCATCGTTTCCTCGGGGTTTTGCTGAGCAAGTCTGACGCCGAGTTCAAAACACAGTCTGTACTCAAGAGGCTAACACGCCGTAAGATGAAATACCTGACTTTGCTACCAATCATCCTCACACCTCAGAATTCATGACAGGAAGTTGGTGAGATTTCTCCAAAAACATCCAAGGAAATTTCAGGGAGAAAAAAACTATCACACAAACAAACAAACAAACAAACAAACAAACAAACAAACACTACACATACTGAATAATTTGATGCTGTTGTTCCAGACTGAGCCCAAACTTATTGTTTATTCCTGTGAGTGCTAACCAAATAAAGTGAAGCATCTTTATTTTAAATGCCCACTCTTTCCGCTTTAACACTTAAGGAGAGTTACGAATGAACTTATGACCAGATTGTATTTGCTCCAGCAACATTTCCATAGTTTGGGTTTTCAAAGTCAAACTAGGAGCTTCTGATTAAAGTCATTTCCATGTCGATTACACCGGAGGTAATGGCCAAGGAATTAATGCTATCACTTGGGAAAGTATCAAAAAAAAGCAGGTTGGCAGATCGTGCTTGAATCTCATTCCAACGTGACAGCAGAGAATCAGAAGGGGAAGCTGAGTGCAATGACAGAGGAGACAAGGAAGCAATTCATTAGAAACCAGCTCCGTCACCGCATGACGAATGTGATACAGAGGGGGGAAAAAAATCATATTTCCTTGCCTGGACAGAGATCATTAAAGGTGCTAACAAGCAAAACTTGCGGAACAGTCTGAGGTAATTCAAAGTGAAATATCTACAAAGCAACAATATCTCTTCTGTGCTCTGAAGTGCTGAAAGCATTTAGATGATGAATTATTGGTAAACACTACTTTTAATGCAGTTTGAGGGGCAAGAGTCAAACATCAGTCAACTGCACAAAGTTAAAGATATTAATTTGACCTCTGATAAATTCAGTTAAAAACAAAACAAAACATGATGGTACCTCGGGCAACGGTAGCTCAGTGGTAGAGCGAGTCATCTACATGCCCATGTGTCCTTGAGCAAGACACTTAAACCCCACGTTGCTCCCGGCAGAGTGTGAATGGGCATGAAAGATGAGTGATTTGCATATGGCTTGTTTCCACCGGCTCTACTCGCCTTGCCTCACATCGCCTCGGCTTGGCATGGGACAGTTAAGTTGTGTTTCCTGTAACATAGTACCTGGTACTTGAGTAGGTACTATGTGCTGGCCACTGATTGGCCAGAGTGCCGTCACAGAAAGAGACGTCCGACACAAAAGCCGAACAATGCCGAAATGTAGATCAGTTAAAAAGACTTATGGACTGGATCTCAATATTTAACAGACGAGTCTGGTGTATTTAGTGTGTATTTGATTCCAGTGACTGTGTCAGACGGAGTCTGTGCTCCTGTCATGGAGGAAGAACTGAACAAATATTGTTAATTAACTGATTCTAGTCACTGGAGTTTCATGCAGCCTTGCAGCGATAACTCCACCCACCTTGAAAAGGTACTTTTTTGTAGTGGAGATGCAACCTAAACCGTGTCGTGCCGAGGCAAAGATTGAGGACCATAGATGTATGGAAGTGCGAATGAACAGGTGAATGGCAAAACTGTAGTGTAAAACGGCTTTGATTGGTCATCAAGACTTGAAAATATAAATACAGACCACTTACAAGGAGCTAATTTCACTTCAAACAGAATGGTGGAGGCTGCTGACCCAACAGCTTGGTTTTTCAGTGAAATATGAAAGGCTTTTCATTTATTGTGTCATCGCCACATTCAATAAATTCTGAGAGCATGTCAACCCCATACACTCCAGGTCAAGTGTGGAAAAATGTAGACAAAAGGTCTCATGGTTCCTTTGCCTACTCATGGCTTTCACATTAAACAGTTGCCACAGAGGAGATTGTGTTTGGAAATGAAAACGAGTAGAATGATTAAGCTGAGCTTGCACTGGTGACAGGGACAGCTGTCCTTCATGGCACCGTCCTCAGCAATATCAGAATTGCGGTGAGAACGCGAAGAAGAAGGACTGACCAATAAAATCATTTGGATTATGTCAGTTTAACTGATCAATGTGATGTGAACGGATTTATCGTTATTGAGCGGGCTTCAACAAACTTACCGCAATTAGCCTCATCTGAACCGTCTGCACAGTCGGGGTCCTCGTCACAGACCCAGAGTTTGGAGATGCAGTGCATAGACGCCTTGCATTGGAACTGGTCTGGAGAGCAGGTGCTTTCAGCTGCAGGCAAAGAGACAGATGGTGTGTGGCAAAGAGAAAATGCAGTCCAAATCAACATGTAGGAAGACATTTAGGTTTGGTAAAAATAACCTGCTCACATAAAACTATTGTAATATAACAGACAATAAAAAAGCAATGCCTTTTTCATTGTTTCATTAAAGGAAGGGTGCAGTAGTTGCATGTTATAAAAGCCTTACATTGTTTCAGATAGCATTTTAATACCAGCGATCCTTTCAAAACCACATCCAATCATGCTCCAAGTCTAAGAAGGGGAGAAGTAATTAGCCTTCTTTTAATTAAAGCTGATATTAAAGTCTATTGTTCCTGCTGCCGACATTCCTGCATTGTCGTCGGCCACTTCCGTCCCTCTTGCAATCACATGCAAGACAAATGCTGCAGCCTGAAAGCTTTGAATGGGGTGTTATATTGTGATGAGTTACATCATGGCAGAGAAAATCTGCTCTTGTCCTCCGTGTGATTCAGTGCTTAATCCCCTTTCAGAGGCACGGGGCTATAACATGGGTTGCCTTTGGAATACTTAATGAAGACAAAGTGATGTTAGCGTCACATACTCCGAGTCTGAGCACAGATATAAGTTAACCACTGCAACAAAACACAACTTAGGTGATTCATCGTCATCACATAAATTATATGATTATAAAAAAGAATCAGAATCTTAAAAATAGTGACCTTTGCTTGCAACGCTGGACCAGACTGATCAAGCACACAATATATTCATTGGATTTCTGGTCTAAAAGCTCATTAAAGCCATTTCTAACACCACCAGTCAGAAAGTAATAACGCAGAGCCTTACGGCAGTCGGTTTCATCCTCTCCATCCCCACAGTCATCCTGACCGTTGCAGCGAAGGTTAAGAGGGATGCATTTCTGTTTCCTGGTGCACTTGAACTGTCCCGATAGACAGATGTACGTCTCTAAAAGAGAAAATGGGTATGGAGTGGGAGGTGAAATTTAAAAAAAAGAAGAAAGAATTGAATTGAGTCCAAATACCAAAGCTTCGATATCAAATATACTGAACAGTACTGACTGTACACACAGCCACTTTATGAATATGAGATTTATTTTCGTTTTTGTTGCTTATTATAACCATAAAAGGGCCTTTTGCCCATTTTTCCAGAATACATTCAAATATCTGGCAATTATTTACAATTTACTGCATGTTTAAATGCTGTATTAACAATTAACAACAAAAAAAGCTATGTACAGGCGTTTTTTTCCCAACTCTCTCCTCTCTGGTGACAGAGACGCTGATTCGCCGGCTTCCTGCAAGTGAAATTACCGTTATAACCACATGACGTGGCTGCTTTGACGTGCAACTTCTCAGCTTTCAGAAACCGCTGGAATTTCTCAGCTAGCACAAACCGTCGCGTAATTGCGTTAATGCAAATTGCGGAAACGTGTCGTCGTCGATACACTCGGTGTTAAAGGGTTTTAATGCAACCCTAACCCAGCATCCTCACAATCTCAAATTTCATATACAGAACATACATTAAAACAATATGGCAGCAGTGAAAAAGCTGCTTATTTTTTCGACCCTTACCGCAGTTTGCTTCATCCGAATTGTCGCCACAGTCGTTCTCGCCGTCGCAGATAAAGGGAGGAAGCGCACAAAGGCCAGTGCCACACTGAAAACGTCCAGGCTGACATTTGAATTCCGCTGTTGAGAACAAATTCAGAAGAGAGTGCATACTACACATATACTAAAATAAAAGTTCAAATTAATGAGCAGAAAAGACGGCAAGTTCAGGTTTCATTGCTTCCAATTTCCAACTCAGTGTTGACAACCTTCGCGGCTAACAAGAAAAAAAGAGGCAGGCTTCTGGTTGTAACTATGCTTCAGCCAACCTTGGAATAATATAGCACTCACGACAGTCAGCAGGTTCGTCTGATCCATCCCCGCAGTCATCCACAGTGTCACATTTCCACCAGAAAGGGATACACTCATCTGTCCCACAGCGAAACTATTTGTGCCAGAGGAAAATCATAAGAGAAAGAATGAATACTTCCCTGTCTATTAAAGCTGCAATGTTCTTTTTAAAACCAAATCAATCATTTTTTTGTTGTTGTGCAAACTTCACTACCTGTCAGAAGTGGGGAAGCAAATTAGACCAAAGACGTTTCCCCTTCAAGGGAGCAACAAACAGCATGTTCAAAAGTACATTTACATGTACAAAGGTAGAGAAATAACATCTAACCTGACTGGAGGTGCAGTTGGACAGGCAGGTCTTGTTGTCAGCGGCCAAGTAAAAATTAGTGGGACAGGCGCATCTGTGTCCTCCACCAGGAGACAGAAGACACAGGTGGCTGCACCCTCCATTGGCAATCTGACACTGGTGCTTGGGTACTGCACAGAAGGACAGGAGTACATGCCTGAGTTCAAACTGAATTACACAAATCATTTACTTCTTAAAAGTGTATTAGAGGCCAATGACCACAAATCTGCATGGGGGAGGATTGGAATGAAGCAGCAGATGGACTTCATACCTTCAGGCTGGCGTAGGGAGTGGTAGACCTTGATGGATTTGATGGCTTGCCAGGAATTGAGGAGCTCCATCCCTTGAGAGCCAGTTGTCTTATGCGCACGTCGCAGCGATTTCGACTTCCCATCCGTCCAATAGACGAAGTCCTCGAACAAAGTCAGAGCCATTACCCCTTGGATGTGATCGTAGGACACTGGAGATGGACAAACAGCCAAATTCAATTTCACTAAATATCACAATCAAGCCACTGGTGCATGCAAAACAGTGATGCAGACAGCATGCAGCATGCAGCAGGAGGAAAGGTCATATCATTCCTTTAAACTTCGGGTCTCACCTTTGCGTCTTTGTGTACCATCCATGTTGGCAAACAGGATGTGGTTGTCATCAGCCCAGTAAAGCCTTTTGTTGGTATAGTCAATGGTGAGAGCAGTGGGGCTATAGATCTCTGTGTCAATGATAACTGTTTGCCCTCCTCCGTCCATGCCGATGCGTCCGATGTGAGGGGGTTCACAGCAGTCCACCCAGAACACATACCTGGTGACAAGTTAAACACAGTTCATGTACAAAAATCTGAAAATTCCTCAGATTCAGAGCATTGGTGGATTCTGAAAACATGCTTACCCTGTCTGGGGATCCAGAGCCAAATCTGTGGGGTTCTTAAGGCTAGAACTGATAAGGATGGTGGGGTAGAGTCCATTGGATTTGGACACCTCCATTGTCTTCCTTTCCACATCACACCAGTACAGATTTTTTCCGATCCAATCCACCGCCAATGCACTGGGCACTGCCGTTCTGTGGACTATCTAGTGAGGCAAAGCAAGGATTTTGAAGGGTTTTGAGTCCTTTGAGACTAATATTTTTTTCAGTAGTACACGAGAACACGTAAAAGGTACACATTTTTGTCTGGCTGGACTTGATTTCCTACAAACATCACAAAGGAAATGACTCACACGATGCATCACCTGCATAAAATTAAACTTTTTTTTCCCTCCAACACACTTTTATTGAAAGCTCTTGTGATGAGTGGAACATCTTTCTTTAAGACCTGAATGTGCGTTGCCATGGTAATCTCCACTCTATCAGATGAACTGCAATTTGCTCCCAAACTAACTCCTTTTTTTGATTTAAATAAATCTACATCTTGAATCTTAATGGAACAGTAGCACACATTTATGAAGCGGGTGATAATAGTTTGCTATCTCTTGCAACTAAAAACATACAGTATACCAAATTATTGCTATTCAAGCACACTATTACTTTCCCCCCACTGTCAAATGAGATTTGTCTGGCAATGTGGAACTCCATAAGAATACATTAAATAAAAAAGAAAATTGGAATTATGAAAGGTCTCCAGCAATATCATCATGCAGTTTTGGGGTTTGCTAAAGCAGTTTAAAAATAATCACCATGCCAGCAGCAGATATATAACCATTGCCTTACAAACTCCTTTTACAATGAATGAATAGCAAAATTAATACAATAAAAAATAAATAAAAAACCCCAGTGGCATACGCAATCTCTCATTATGGAGCATAATGTGGTTTGGGGAGCTTTTCTATCATCATTTGTAAATATATAAATATTCTATATAGTATATGGTCTTGGAAAAAAGCATTAAGCACTATATCTGTAGTATCTTATTGTAGTGATGAAAAATGTCCTTAAAACATGAGGAATTGTTGATTTCTGAATCAAGTTCATGAAAAAGTGAAGAGCATTCAGAGAGAGTACACTTTCATAATTGAGTTTTTCTTAAGTGCAAAACATGCACTTAAGAAATCGTTCAAATATCTCGTCTTGAGAGGAGAAATAAAAAAATAAATAGACACATATTCTGTGGTTCCCAAGCTGTCCGTACTAATATGGCAAGTCTTAGCCAAATGTGCCAATGTATCAGTGACTCTTTAAAAGAACATAATGTGTGAAACTCCTGATCTGTCTCCCAGAGAGTTTTGTCCTCTCGCTAAGCTGTGGCGTTGGCTCAAAAGGAGACTGTGAAAGTAATTGAGCTGAATGAGCTTAATGCCCTCATACACCAGTGCTAATGAGATGAGATGTAGGATGGAGAACCATCAGGTGCTCCTGCTAATGTCCCAGAGTCCCCAGTGTCTGGCTTCTAATACGATGACTCAGACAAACTTGATGCACCTTTGCACTGCGTTATTGTGCTTGTTATACGTGCAGTTATATAGAGGCCAGTGGTGATCGTTCAACAAAGAAACACACAACAATTACAAAAGTGAAAGTATTTTGATCATTTAAGTAAAAATCGTGAGATGATATAAGCTTAGTGTGCTGGAGGGAAAAAAAAAATAAAGCAACGAATCCAAGGCACCATATGGCACATACACAGAGACGAAATCGTGTGTTACCTTCAGGTCGCTCCCATTGAGGCGCATTCTGTTGATTTTCCGACCGCTTGGCCTCGTCGAGTCCACCCAATAAATAAATTCCTTCTTGTAGTCGAAGTCTATGTGGATGATGTTGTTGAGACCCTGGAAAGTAGAAGAGGGAGACAACATTATATTTATTATAGATTTTTGGGGTTTAATTTTAAGTTAGGTCTTGAGTTCTCTGGTTGGTTTGTTACAACTTTTTGTATTACAATTATAGCATTTTATACAAATATTATGATTCTTCTTCTTTTTCTTCTGGCGGATCATTTGCTTCCATCTTGCCCTTGTGTCCAATTCTGCTACAACAACCATCCTTACGTCCTCCTTCACAACATCCACATCCATTATATACATTATTTTATCTTTCTAAGATATTAGAAATTACTTTGCTTAGCTTCCATTTTCAACCCAGCTTATATAACCTTGTTTAAATGATTTATGAAGAAGATTGATAAGAGGACAAGATAACTTCAACAACACAACCTGACACACAGCAAGCTCAAAAACACACTTTAACCCTTTAAGGTACTACTCAACCATTTGGTCGACCACACTTTAAGTCACTATATCTCATTGAAAAATGCATCAAGCTGAACTCACTAACACTTAATGTGAATTGTCCTGAATGTCATACTTTATGAATTATGCAAACCAGGTTTATTATGAAAAGACGTCTCAACCGTTTGTAGAGGCCTGTATCTGTAATACTGTCGGGTCCAATTAATAAATAAATAAATAAATATTGATTGTCATTATTGTTATCATAAGTAAAAAAAAAAAAATGGAAATAAAATGTTTTACCTTTGCTTCTTGGTGCGAACCATAAAGGGATAATAACAGGACCTCGGTTGAGTATCCCCCCAACTAGTGGCGCAAAAGTGGACGCCAGCAAGTGATTTATACGCAGTACATAATATGTCAAATTTAAAATAACATTAATCAGGTAATTGAGGTTAAAGTCATTTATGTCTACACACGTGATAGGATGTGAAACACACAGCTCAGCTTTTACAGTATCAGTTGATTTAGATGCTTTTCCCCCACTGTCTTCGCAGATACACAGCGTTTGAAGAACCGGTGGAAAGCGAATCAAAGTCGTATCAAAGTGGAAGTGCGAGGCCCTCGGTTGCTCTGTCATGCTCACAGGACCCCACTGTCAGTCAGAAAAAGCTGCTCGCCAAACAAGTGGCCCTACACTGCCGTCTGTCACTGCAGGCGCTGAGGAAGGACGTCAGATATTCTGACAGACAAAATGAGACGTCTTCATCATCAGATCATCAACACCCTCACAGGCGGGCGCCAGCGTGTCCTCGGGGGAACCTTTCCCCCCACGACAAACATCAGCTGCACAGATGAGACCTGCACGCTACTTTGATCGAGATCTACTGCGTATTACATTCCATTAATTTTCCCCAAATCAACCAGAAACCTAACCAGCTATGAAAATGAATCAAAAGCAACTTAACGGAGAGCTCCTGCTAATTATACAACAATTATTGCTTGTATTTGTAATGTGAGTTCACTAATGAAATAATCAATTATTGTTAGACCTCATAATCGAGCCAGAAACTGAAGCATCACCTCTGTTTAAAATATTTAACTCTCCATTCGCCATTCCAAAAACACACCACATTAGTTTGAATAATGCATTGGAGTGATGCAACATTTGGAGTCACTTGTGTTTGCAGTGGGGAGAACAATATAAAGCTAGGAATCTGATAAGTGCAGTTTCCATATTTTCATGAATGTATAATTTGAGAATGGGAGGTAATGGGGGGGTTGCTGGGTGATGTGAAGTCAGTTGCCGCTAAAATGGAGACAGGAGAGTGGCTGCTAAAAAAAACCATAGATATGGAAAGTGAAGAGGACACTGTAGGAAACCCCTCGGTAGCGTAACAGTAAATCACAGATAGCCATTTATGATAATCAGCGGGCAGATTCGAGCGTTGCCCAGAGCAGCTGTGATGAGACCTAGGAATGATTAAAATAGCTTTTCCATGGGGTCCTCAACAGGGTGATTCTGATCTCTGCCAGCCAGAATGGCCTCTTTACTATGCCCATACGGTGGTGTGGGGGGAGAGATAGGAAATTATGATGGACATTAGATATCTCATTTAATACAGGACACTGCTTTACATACGCTTGAGCACCCTTTCCAGTTTCAATCACAAGTACTGAGCAGTAGAGTCTCGTGTACATACATACACAGATTTATTTATTAATGCGACAGTATATATACCCGTTTTTCTGCATTGCATATAACCCATAGTTGCTAGGGGAGAATAGATTGTGTGTGTGTGTGTGTGCATCATTCATGAATGTGCAGGTGAATCAGGTGCAAAGTAAACTTTAGAGACTAAAAAAACACAGAAATATGATGACAGATTGAAACTCACACATTTGTTCTACTCTACCATTAACTGTATCCCTGGACAGTGGACATTAAAAAAACATTATCATATCATCTATCTATAAAGCAAGTTGTGTCTGTGACAGCATATCTCGCTGACCACTAGTCAGATCGCCCTAAGACTTTGGATATGGGTTGAGCATGGCCCGATGTTGTGCATCCTTGATTTTAAAATTTTTTGGAGGAATTTTAATCTTCGCTGATATATCACGCTACACCAGGCAGGCAGCGGCTCATCAGCAGCAGCTGCGCTGTCTGGAGTGGAGATGTGGGAGTGAAGATGCTGTCCTCACGGTGGGTAAGACATTTTCACACGGTTCACCACAGAACATGGTGTTATACTGAAACGACAAAGTTGGTGTCCATTCACCAATACTCAAGCACATAATTATTTTGCATTAGCATGCTACTACTTTGCGGCTAACTGGCAAACCTGTTTCCAAAGGTACGCTAACGAGGCTATGATTAGCATTAGCGTAGGCTAACATAATAATAACACTGTGCAACCTCATTAGGCACAACGCCAACATTTTAATTTCCGATTAGCATTAGCGTAGCTAGCTGCTGTGACTGTCAGCCACGCCAGTGTTTGTATTATGTTAGCCTTTACGTTCCTTATCATGCATTATCATAAGTGAAAAATCTTCAGCTCCCGCTATAGGAATACATACTTCCTACGGGCACTGCACTAGTTATAGAAAACCATGATTTGTATCTCTATATGATTATTGTCCATGTATTAACAACTTATTTGGATAACATTTGCCTTTTCCGTTGCACTATTTCTTCCACACATGGAGCAGGTGGCTGTGATCATGCCAACAACAACAGCGATTCAAAAAACGAGAATAAAGGAAGAAGTGGAAGAACTTTCAGTAGGAAATAGCCCTATATTTTAAAGCTGGCAGACTGGCTGCATGAAGCAGAGGTGATCAAATATTAAACAACAAGATGAAAACAAGATGGTCATTTGATTGACAAACTGTTAAGTATCACCTACAGTACCTGTTTCAAGATGGTGTAATTCGAGCCATCCACGCTCAGCTTCCGTATCTCGTGGTGGTCTGCCATAATGAGAAAGGGCTCTTCAGCTGAAATGAGAAACATGGGGCATTAAAGGACACAAGCCTACAAGTTAAAACGCTGCACTTTGCAGCACCGACAGTCACACTGACCTGACAGAGCTCTACACGTGTTGGGAGTGCGCTCCGAGGCTTCGTAACCGTCCACGCACAAGCACTTGTAGGAGCCGTAAGTGTTGATGCAGCGCTGGCTACAGGGAAGAGTCGTGGAGCATTCGTCAATGTCCACACATGTCTTGCCGTCATCCTTCAGGTGGAAACCAGGCCAGCATTTACACTGATCATAAACACACAGCAATTGAACACTTTATTCTTTCACAAGCTATTATCATAAGGAGAAAAACAAATAATTTCAAGGTTTTTGTTTTGTTCTACTTCAAACAGCTTCTAACTGACTAATTGATTCATTAATATTGGATGTTTTTGTTGCTTTATGCACAGTTTTTTTCAGAAGAAGTGCAACGCATTTCTTGTCCAACGACAGAAAATGTCTACTCTATTGTATATTTTTTTGTTGTCAAAGCTGTGATGCACACACACTGCAGCATAGCTCAAAAATCCCATCACACTTCACTGACCAAGGCCCCCCAAAATAACTAAAAGTGCTTGTATCAGCGTATCAGCTGCTGTGGACCCAGTGCAAATCCTTTTTTTATCCAGCATTATAACCTCGAGGACCTTTCTGCTGGTCTCCTGGTTCAGGATGAGTTAAGGGTCTACATTGATGTGCTCTCTGTCCGGCTTTGCTCCCTTCATGACTGGAAAGAGGTTTCTGACACTTTTAGCTTTTCAGACGCTTTTCTGGTGCAGTAAACACCACCTTGTATGGAAGAACAGGAGCGCAACCTCTAGGGATGGAGGCAATAACGACCATGGAACAGCCACCTGAACACTCCAGCAGATGTGGCCTTGACCTGGATTAAACCCTTGTATCATATGCCACCATTACCAGGCACGGCACAACCTCCCGGCTCAGCCACGGAGCTCAGACGTTTGTTGGCATATCATTTATACTCCCCCCCGCACAGCATTCAAGGTTATTCAAAAACTTCCGAGACTAAATGTATGTATGCTCCCACCCATCTTTATCCGTTTAATGACGTGAGACGTTAGGCTCTATTCATTATTGGTCATTAATCATTCATGTCCATGCCATAACTAATATAGGCTCCACATTTTATCTGCCACTGAATTGGAAATGATGTTCACGCTGAGAACCTAGTGGTCAGTAAAATCTCTAAATCATAATCTCACTCTGTGGTTATAAACACCAATCAGCCACATCATTAAAACCAGGTACCTGGTATTTTAATGTTGTGGCTGCTGTTTTATACTCGCACAGACACAGACGCACACATTTAATCTTGAATAATATGATGCAAGGCGCGCTGTTTGATGTGGGACAAATCTGCGAGCAACACTCAAAGTGCAGTGGCTGAACGGATTTGCATAAGGGAAGCGTATTTGACAGTTACTGGCTTATCGGTCGTTTTATGTTTTTTTTCTCTAGCTGTTGGCTGAGTAAGACTATAAAATATATATATCTTTTTAATTGATTGAACCTTTATTTTACCAGGAAAGTCCCATTGAGATTAAAAACCTCTTTTTCAGAGGGGTCCTGGCCAAGAGGCAGCACAAGTTACACAGTCGCAACATACAGAGGGACAGCAATTACAATTATGAAAAACAGTTATAAGTGAAGGTGGTCATCTCAAGTGCCCTTAGCCTAGATTTAAAAGCACTGTAGAAGGAGCAAAATAAAATAACTGTAGCAAACCAGGAGGAAAACACGCCCCATGACCTCAGTAGGTAGCGTTCACTTACCTTGTATCCAACAGTAAGATCTTGGCAGTCCTGTGTGCACCCGCTGACCCTTCGATTCAGGCATTCGTTCACATTGCAGTTCTTCTCATCCGACTGGTCTCCGCAGTCGTTCTTCCCGTCGCAGAGATTCCCCTCCGAAATGCAGCGTCCGTTGGAACACATGAAGAAGGAGCCATTGCACAAGCTGCCTGAAAAGAGCAAGACATGACTTTCACTGGCACGGCGTCCTACGATTCCTCAACTAAGTTTGGGGGGGAACCATTTTTTTTTTGACCCGACTGTGGATTTTGACAGATTAATCCTTTTTTCGGGAAACGCTTGTTGTAGCACCTTTTGTTTCCACCATATGTCCCCATCAGTTTCCCGGGGAAAGTGGTGCTGCTTGTGACACTGATGAAAAGATTCCAGCTGTGAGCCAAACAGCAGTCTTACCTGCTGCCAGACATTTGAGGTTTAGAGGCAGTTCGTCAGAGTGGTCGGGACAGTCTGCGTGGCCGTCACACTCCCACTGAGAACTGAGAAGACAGCGGCCGTCCCTGCAGCGAAACTCCTCAGATCCACAGGAGCGATAGACTAAAGAAAGAGAGAGATGTCAACGTTTTTTTTTTTTTTTTTTAATCAAGTCACACTCAGCTTGGCAACATTACTTCAGTCTCGGTTGGAACTTCAGTAGAATTAATACTGAAAACAAGCACATATTTGTGTCTTCATTCTACAACAAAACAAACTCAATAGTGTCAGGAAAACATAGAATATTGACTCTCTATGCTTTAGCTACAGCGTATTCCTTTTAGTTGAGACGTCAAATATTGTGAAGGTTTAAATAGATCCAGACGTCAGTATGGCTATAAGCATAAAACAACAAAAAGCAGAAACAAAAAGAGTCCCAAAAAATATGGATCGATCTATAATACTCTATAATACTATAAAACGTGAACTAAAATAATAATAATAATAATAATATTTGGTAACACTTTAGATTGGGGAACACATAATCACCATTACTAGGTGCTTACTAACATGCATATAAGTAGCATACTAGCCCTTTATTAGTAAATATTAAGCACTTATTAACACCTTATCCGGGAAAAATCTTAATTTATGTCGTAACAGAGGTAGAACCTGTAGAATAAGGTGCTAATAAATGCTTAATAATTACTAAAGAAGTGCTAGTATTCTACATAGTAAGCACCTAGTTAATGGTGAATATGTTCCCTAATCTAGTGTTACAGAATAATTTTTATCAATAAAGAGTCATGAATAGGGCTCCATCATCATTTCCATTGTTCCAAATGTGTCTCATTCATTCAGTTCAGTTAGCGCAGTTTCCTGTAACCCCGGTGAACAGCAGGGGGGGAAGAGAGTGAGATAAAGCCACTTGCCACATTCCACTGACTCATCAGATCCGTCTCCACAGTCGTCGTCATGGTCACAGACGAACCGCTGGGGGATGCACGCCTTGTTGCGGCAGCGAAATGAGCTGTCGTCGCACGTGTTGTTGGGTGCTAACGTATGAAAGGAGGTCGTGTTAAGTGCTCATCAATGATTTTTTAAATAATGCAGTCAACTTATCCACATATGATGCTGAATTACACTTTGCAAAGACTATTTTTTATTTTGAGTTTTATGATCTATGAGCTACTGTTTTATGTTAATGTAGTTTAAGGTTACACAAGGACAATGCTATGTCACTGTTGAGCTTTTTATTCTGGGACAACACTTCAATGTTATAATTGTAATGAGCTTGTCAGTGTTTCTGAGCAAGAAGGCAGAGTTTACCACAGCCAGCTGCGGAGAGTTCATCACTCCCATCAGGGCAGTCCCTCTCGCCATCACAGAGCCAGCGTTTCGGAACACAGGCATACGACCCAGGGCAGCTGAACAGCCCTGGAGCACATGTCACTGAGCCTGAGAGAGAGGAAAACAGGACCACATGCTCTACTTTCAAAAGCCAAAGAACACGATATAAAGCTCTGAGGGAACAAGTGCAAAATATGTTTTTTGTTTTTGGATGGTCGCTCCTGTCTCCTGGAATATTTAAGCACTTCTTCTGAAGTAATATCATTTGACTTCCCTTTTTTGTCTCCATCGGTTCCTCTGAACACATTTATGAGCAACAATTATCAGCATAGTAATAATCTATTTCAATTTAGGACTCGACTGCACCGGGAAACAAAGGTAAACACACTGGTACAGTAATGCATGTCAGGCGAACGTGCATATCATGTTTTTGACTGGAACTGTGCTTCATAAACCTTTAGGCAATTTCATTAATATTTCCTTGACACTTCATTACAATCCAATTACACAAGCAGTGTTCACAGCGATTCTTGTCTCTTTATTGTGGTTGGATTCTCTTTGTTTTATCGTAGTATTCATTACATACACACACATCTCATTTGCCAATTGAAATGGCTGTGCCTCTTGGGTCTAAGTGATGAAAAATCTATTTGCCTCAGTGCCCACTCCAGTCATCAGAAATGCCTTTGTTTTCCTTTGTTGTCTAATTAAGATTGTTTCATCTCATTCTTTTTTTTTTAATTATTAATTTCCAGCTCTGCTAGAAGGACACATGAAGCCAGTCATATGTAATAATGCAATAATGCTTTTAGAACAACAGCGGATTCCTCGTGTCGTCTGAAAGGGCACTCACCGCAGATCTGCACGCTCTCATCAAGGCCGTCCTCGCAGTCGTTCTCCCCGTCGCACAGCCATTGTTTGGCAATGCACTTATTCTTTGAGCAGGCAAACTGATTCCACAAGCATGATGAGTCTGCAAGTCCAGAAATCATACAAAGAAAGCAGCATTGAGGTAATCCAATGTCTTAATTGTTCTGCTTAGTGCCACATACAAGTATAGCTGTCACATCAAAGAGTGTAGAAAGTATTCTCTTTTCTTCCTTTTTGTCTAACAAAAAGGCATTGTGATAAATGTTTCCAGTTATTAGTTAATAAGTTTAATGGTAAAGCTCTAGGGGTGATATGAAACAGTTGGATATCAACGAAAAGAGCACTCCACTGATCGCCATGTGAAAGCTATTGTGCAAAATGTTCATAATCTGGGCTGAGTGTAGCGCCAAGGAGCCCCCCACTCTCCCCGGAGAACTGTTCTTTCCCTTGATGTCATGTCTGCCAGAGCTTTGATGAGATGTTGAGAGAGGGGAAGGAAGGATGTGCACTCCAGGTCAGACCACAGTGCAAGAAATTATGGATCCGACTTAGGGTGAGGGAGTGGAGGGTGGGCAGGGATTGGGATGAGGCGTCTTGCACACTGCATCACTTTCCTTTCCCGTCATAATTTGTACATCACGCCAAGCTCCGTGTGCACAATGATGTGCGATATGAGGATAAGATAAAAGAAAAGTGGCTAAATCTAGAAACAGAAAGTGATTATATTGAGTTTCTGTCGAGATACAAGATTTACACTTCAAACACAAACAGCTGCTTATAGTGTATAGCGAAAAAAGCAGGTCCACAGCACATTAATGCATCACAGAGAGCCTTTCATGACTGATTTTCAATAGCGTTTCACATAGTTGAAACGCATTGTGAAGTGACAAATGACTATTTTGTCTAATCGGGTGTGGAATGGGGAAATTTCTGAAATGTAATGACATTTTCCTCAAACCACTTTGTCTTTGCAGTCAGATTAAAAGTGGCTGGAGCTTTTTATATGATAATTAAAGCAGCGAAAGCAGGGAATATATTGTCTACTTGTCCTGAAAAACTATTCAGAACATCTCAAAGAACTGAGGGATGATTCATATCGGTTGTGATATAAGCACATTTGACGCACGCAATGGCGGAAACAGGCAAATTACAGACCTGCAGGATATTTGCCAACAAGTCCGTCACATTTTGTGTAATTCTTAGTCATTAATGTTAATAGAAAAGCAAGCAAAATTATATATGTATATATATATATATATATATACATACATATGCACACATATATATGTATATATGTATACATAAACACATATATTTATACATACATGTATGTATAAATATATATACATATATATATAAATATATACGCATACACTTTGGGGGCTGGATGGAAGGTCCAGTCCATCTTCTGAGCAGAACAAAGAATACGTATGATTAATTTCAATCATCTATTTATGACTGTGACAAAAACGGTGAATTAACTCATCCTAACAGACACCGATGATGATTTGCCAAGAAAATATCAAGAGCAAGAAGATGCTACGACGATCTTCCACAAACACTGCCGTGTGAATGCAGTGCAATACTCCTGATCTGCACACAGATGGCAGCACTAACTACTACTTTATTACGACCTCTTTTACACCAAAAATATGGATATCGTAAAAAAACAAATAACAAAAGAGACCCAGTAGAAAAGGGCAATTGACTGCTTTTCCATGGCAAGTAGAAGAGTTTGCCTCCCTGTGTTTTTTTCCCCTCT
Source organism: Microchirus variegatus (assembly GCF_963457635.1). NCBI lineage: Eukaryota > Metazoa > Chordata > Actinopteri > Pleuronectiformes > Soleidae > Microchirus > Microchirus variegatus. Next base: position 12,035,704 of record NC_139823.1, read on the forward strand.
CGAGTGACTCATATTCAATGTCACAAATGCCCCGTAAACAGCCAATGCAGTGAAGCAGAAGTGCAACACACGACAGGAAAAAAGCACCATGGAGAGCAATGACAGTATCACAGTGGAAACACTCTTTTATCTCCCACATCAGTCCCGCTTTCAAACTCAGCTGCAACTGAGCGATTTCAGATCACTTCTTGAACTGTGCACATCATAACGTCACGCTACTACCAAAATAAATTAGTCGATGTGGAAATACCTCACTCACTCACCCAGGCGTCATGCTTACATTTCTGTGGATCAGAGCCAGCGCTGATAAAAAAAAGACCCAGATCTATTGTAGAGTCATTTGTTCAAGGATTGAATGCAGATTGTATTTATTTCAATTGCAACAAAGGTGAAGTGTTGTTATTTTTTGGGACAAAATGAGGGTGTTTTGTGTGTGAGTTTTTTTTTTTTTATTTGTTACCTCTTTATGATTTTTTCTGGCATAAGCACCGAACATGGAGACCAAAACCTGAGGCAGAAGCTCAAGGAATGGAGGAATTCTGGTTAAGTTTAGGGCTAAGATTTGAATTGTGCTTAAAGTAGACATATTATACCCTATTTCTGCAAGTTAAACTAGCTACCTGGTGTCCTAATGAACATGTCTGTGACATGCTTTGGTCAAAATACCTTAAGGATGACGCACCTTAGCAGTTCAATCACCCTGCCAAAACAGCCCTGTTAAGAACGCTAGCGTTTGAGTGCCCGTCTCTTAAAATGCAAATGAGACACAGGAAACTCTGGCAACTAGCAGAAAAGCCATTTGCCGACTCTAGCCGGCACATTGCCGTCATATATAAAATCTATCCACTGGACACGTAAATCCTCTGAGACGGGAAGTTTGTGTAGAAATCTGTGCTGCACCGTAAGCCAAGAATAGAACACTTTGAAAGCGGAGCTTTCCAGGAATGTCTCATTGTGACATAGCAATGAGTGCGGAAGTCAACAGTGTTTTATCTCCTGTACTTAGACGGAGGCAGACCACAAAAACATGAGTGAGTCATCTTTTTTCACACTATGCCTACTCATAGGGCCTCCAGAGTCCCAAATAAGGATTAAAATGATTAAAAAGTTGATTTGGCATAATATGTCTCCTTTAAGGTAAGGGATAACACTTTGTTTAGGCTGTCTAAAGGAATGGAAGTCAATGCTAGTCCTTAAAAGGTCAGCTGTGTGAACAATAATACAAGACTGATCTGCAAACAGATGACAACACTAACTACTTAATGGCTTCTTACAGTTTAAGTAGTTAGACCACACAGTCAATGGCAGGATGATGCAACAAGGCTGCCAGCTTCATAGTAGATGGCAAGTGTTTTTGCCAGTGTGAGTGAACGACTTTGTCACATCTTATTACCTAGTGCATGCGTGGGACAGTGATTAAGTTCTCCGATCACCTAAATAAAAACATCCAGTCAATTTCCCTTAGCTACTCGGCTAAATGACATATGGACGGGTGTGTGAGAGAGCTGTTGGTCTCGCGGACAAATTATATCAAGCCATATCGGGGACTTAATTACAGTCCTCCTGTTTAAAAGGAGCAATCTTGACTTTGTCATGGTGGCTTCTGCATACATTAGCATGGATCAAGGTGAAGGGGAGTGCACAATTTATATTATTACCCTTTCGGTGATGGCTCATTAATTAATTCCTTACACTGAGACTTCTGTGTATTATAATTCATTGAGATAAGTTGCGAAAATGTGCACCTACGACAGCCTTACTTTGAATTCAGCGACGCACACTTGAGAAATCTCAAACACACAATAAGAGGGGGGAAAACAGAGCGAGGAGAAATTGCCTTGTGGCATGAAAAACAATCAAGTGTCCTTCTGTCCCCTCATATACTGTATGTAATATTTGTTGCAGACCGATTTAAATGACAAATGCATTCCAACAAATAGCTTCTTGTTATTGGAAAATAAATATCCTTCCAACCGCTGACAGTATTGTTTAGAGGCAAACACCTCATCTATTTCTGCCAGTTAGAAAATAAAACATCATTTCAGTTCATTGTGTTGACGCTCTTCCACGCGAGGTAGGATTTGTTTGACTTACCACACTGGAATTCATCCGCGCCATCTTCACAGTCTTTTTGGCCGTCGCACAGCCAAACGCTGGAGATGCAGTTCCCGCTTGGACATGCAAAGTGGCCTTCCTCGCACTTTTGACCATGAGAAACTGGGGATAAGCAACAAAACTGAGTCAGTGCACTGGGCGTTTGCAATGATTGAGGTCTTAATCTGACACTAAGCTGTGGGAATCTCCTATTCCATTGTCATAATCGTCTCTGAGAATGAGATATGTCCTAAGTCTTTTCTAATTAAAGCTGACTTCCTTAATCTGCCACTGGATGTGCAGGTAAAAAAATGTGTGCGTTAACTCACCCTGGCAGTTGGTCTCATCAACATAGTCGCCGCAGTCATTGGCGCCGTCACAGATCCACGATGGGTGGATGCACAGCGAGGTGGTGTTGCAGCTAATGAATTCTTTCTCTTTCACCCCCAGCTTGTAAAAGTGTGAGCAGTCGGTGTGGTCTGAATACAAAGCACAGCGGCACAATAATTGTCTTGTCACAATGGCCTTAAAGGTGGCAGAGAGAGCGGTGATGGATCACATGCGACGTAATCCGACAGCTAAGGTACGGGATTGTTTGCATTTTTATGATCAATGCAAAGCAAAGACTTACTGCAGTTTTTTTCGTCCGAGGCGTCGGCGCAGTCGATGACCTGGTTACACCAGGCTGAGCTGGGTACACAGCTCCCGTCTTTGCACGATGATTCTGATGAGCCACAAGTGACATCTTGGGGGGAGAGAATTAGCATTTCAAAACGATAAGAGGATAGAAAGAGCACTCGGAGACGGTTAACAGGTACAGCTCATAACAATACTTAGGACCTCTTTCTGGGGGCAGTGAAAATTAGCTTCCAGGTTGAAATCTGCCACAGGAAAAAAGGGTTTGCGATGAGTTGCAGTAATTGCAGTTGGACTGCCTGTGCTATAAAAGTTGCCCGACTGTCATGACCCTCTTAGTGCTGTGCAAGAGCAATTCACACTTAATATGCATAAGGGGCTTCTTTGGTTCTGTTGTTCATTTACAGACGACTGCACAATGGTTCTGGTCATTTCACCTTTCTGCGTTTTATTATCAGCATATAACATAACACTATAATTAAATGTTACAGAGTTATCTGTAATAGAAAAAAGTTAGTGTTGATGTCCCATTAAAAGGAAACTGCAAGGTTGAAGATGACACGCCACGCTGAGATAAACTCCTCCTCCTTGAAATTGCAGAACTGAAGGTCCACATTAATTATGAGAACAATACTGTCTCCTAGATCCGCTTCTAAAAATCCATACACATTATTGTTTTTCCACTTTCACATATAACAGGGTTAAAATAAACATAACTCTATGTTTGAGACTATTTTACTATTACGATTCAAACTAAACCTGTACTTTGAAGTCTCTACAAAGACATTTTTAGGCTGTAGGTTTGGCGCTTCTTTGATTAGTGCACTCTTTATGATCTTGGGCATCATTAGACAGCGACGGCTTAGCGCAGCATGTGGCGTAACGCGCTGTATTAGTGTGAGCATTAGCGTGGCTGGATCCTGCCCTCGGAGGCAGAACGGATTGAACAGGAGATCAAACGGATGCGACTCACTAGTACAGAAAGCTTCATCAGAATTATCCCCGCAGTCATCGATCCCGTCACAGAAGCGACCGTTGGCCACGCATCGCTGGTTGTAGCACGGCCTGAAACCCTTCCGACAGCTTCTGTTGTCTGAACAGATTGCACGAAATATCAATGACAGACAAGAATCAAGAGCTCCACTTTACATACTCTCTCTCTATATACATGCCAGTATAGAGTTGTGATGTGTTTCTTACCACAGTACTGCATCTTCTCGTCTGATTTATCTTTGCAGTGGGCTACTCCGTCACAGGTTAGCTGGTAGTTGATGCACTCGCCGTTCCCACACTCGTATTCCGTGTGGATGTTGCACGAGGAATTTTCTGCTGTAGAAGAAGAAGAAGAAGACGACGGTGATGGATTGTGATGATGATGAAGAACCACAACTGTCAAAATGAATCTGAGACTCCATACATACAGGTGAGATCAGTGGGCTACATTTCAATGCATCGAACATTCCCAACAAATCCCACGTGTGCTTTAAACTAGGGGGAAGGAGATGTAGGACACATGATAATTGTGATTTTTTATCTATATCTAATTCCGGTACCACTTTAGATTAGGGAACACATATTCACCATTAACTAGGTGCTTATAAGTAGCATACTAGCCCTTTATTAGTAAATACTAAGCATGTATTAACACCTTATGTGGTAAAAATCTTCATTCATGTCGAAATAGAGGTAGAATAAGGTGTTAATACATACTTGATGATTACTAATAAAGGGCTAGTATGCTACTTATATATGTTAGTAAGCACCTAGTTAATATGTGTTCCCTAATCTAAAGTGTTACCGTAATTCCATTTCGATCTATAGTCGTACACCAGCTGAATGTTTATATCTACAATGAACTGGAATGAAAATAACTGTAGCTTTAACAATTTGAAACTTTTTTTTTCCTCCACACTGGCAATTAATTGATGCAATATGTGCGGCTAAGAGCCTGTTGTCCTCTGCTGTGACACCGAGACGACCATCCAGCTCTTCTGAGTTACTAGCCATGATTATTCTGGCCAAAACCTCATCTCAACAGCTCCTCCCACCTTATGTTGTATATCCTCGCACTGCGCATTAGATTCAAACAGCAATGTGTCACATTAGGAATTCTCTCTACTTGTGACTTCAGGCGAGTAATTGTGACAAACGTTCCTACTGCTGCTCAGCTGTGTTTTCCTCTTCTCTGTGCCTAAATGTAAAGTAGTGCTGCATGATAGCAGCATTTTCCCTGAGCAGTATCGACTATGACTCCTCCAATCATTACAGATTCAGCGCTTGGTCAAAGAAATGACGGCAGCTGGTCAATGCCTTCCTGTTTGTGTGTGGTTATGTACAAAGGGATAAATTCTGAGATGTCAAACACTAGCACTGATAATATCTTACTTTGAGTGTGTGTGTGTGTGTGTGGATGTCAGGCTACAGTATGCATATCAATGACGGCGATGACTTTCAAAACAACAAGTCCATAAAAAGGGGGGCCATTAAAATCAATACCTGGTAGCGAGAATGCTCAATGGGCTGGAAGATTTGACCTCGATAAAATCAGACGTGAAGCTGCTCATTACTTACACACGCATCTGTTGTTGTCCAACAGCACGCGCTCGCCGCGACAACTGCAGTTGACCCTTCCGTACGGGGTGAGAAGGCAAAGGTCACCGCAGCCTCCGTTCATGTGTCGGCACGGGGACAGCTCACCTTCATTAACAAATCAATGGGAATTAGAATCAACTCTCTTGTGCTATTCTGGAGTGAAGATACAAATAGAATGAAATTAAATCAAGGCTAAAATCTACAAAGTTCCCTCTTTTTTATACATCTGAAACCCAATCTGATCTTTGTTTTTAATGAGTGGTTTTCAAACTTTATACCAAGAAAATACAGAGCCCTCAAAGTAACGCCATTATCACCAACGTTAAAAATACAGTGGTGTAATAGACTTTTCACACGAGGCAGATTTATTCCCATTACGATCATTTGCTCTCTCATCATCCTCCTCCTCCTCTTCCTCATGTATACTTCACACACTGGTATAGTGAAAATTAGAGTAAGATGGAGCGAGAGACAAGGTGACTCTAATTATTATCATTATAATTTATTACTATTGTTTTCTTATTTGTTTCATCTCCGATCACACACACGCTGTTATATACAGTAAAACAGTCTTTCTGATTTTCCGCCAACGTCCTCCTACGATTAACTTAATTAGAGATGAGATAGAGATGTCTTTAACGCAATATGCAAAGGCTTTACACATTTGGTGGTTATTCCAGTTAATGAATACAAGGCAGAGGAATCAATATTCTCCCAAAAACTAGTGCTTACATGGAGTATAGTCTTATATTTGCTATTGACTTTTAATCTAAAAGATAATTTGAGGTAAACAACATGGATAAAAGGGCAGTTGTGACTAACAAATGTATTACATCCTGAGATATTTTGTCTGCCTGAGCTGTGTACAAAAGCCGGCTGTAGCTCAATGGGATTCAAAGTTACAACACTCTCGTCTCATTTGTAAAAATGTTGAGTTGAGACCCTCGTTATTACCTGCCCTCTTCTATGAGACTCTCAAACGTCGAGAGAAGCTCTTCTAGGTCGGCAGCTCCGCTAAACCATTTGTACGGTTATTTATAGCTCGAATATTCATGAAAAAGCAATAAAATGAGTGATCAAACTCAGCATTCCTGGTCATTGCACATTACGCTGTGGACTTGCAGCGATGCCCGTGCACCTCGTAGGATTTGATTATCCCTCGTAACGAGATAAACGAGGAATAGCACGGCTCTCGGCATCCGAGGCCAACCGCTGGGACGCTGGAGCTCACTTCCCTTTGTCCTAGTTGGAAATTAACTTTATACGGCGCTTAGGAGACTCCCTTTACAACATAGGTCACCATTTTATTAATTACCTATGAAACTTTGGTTTCCAGCCATTCTAAATAAGACTATTAATTTATCACACTTTTGTTTTGTACATTAACATTAAACTCCCTTTTGAATTACATTGCTTTTGGTTAGGAGGTAACTAATACTAATATAACATCTAATCTGACCATTTTTAATCTACTTTATACATTTAAAAATATATTAATTCGCAAATATTGATTGTGCTGTGGGCCTCGTCAATAAGGCTGTTCCTAAACAAGCAGATGCAGTATAAAAGTACTGGTTTGATTGATTTTACTGTTATTTTTTATTTATATTTTTACAGTATACGGTATTATTAGATCATTGTTGCAGCAAAATCAATGTGTGAGCAGCGCTGTAAGCTAGCTGCCATTTTATATTCAGGAACATCAGATAAACGCCAGAGGGATGAGCAAAAAAAACAAAGCCCAGATACGCAAATCTATTTTCATTTTTCACAGTTTTTCCTCTTATGATTTTTGGGATTTAAAAAAAAATCACTATTGGATCTGTGATCCTGACTTCGTTGCTTTTTTGTAAGAGGCCAAGAATGACTGTTTTAATCTCCTATATCTTGGATTTCAAAAGGTTTTTATGAAACAAATTTTGTAAAAATACACATTCTAAAATTTTTAGAACAGAAGTTATTAAATAAATCTAGTGGAGAGTCACACTCTTTACTCTTTTTTACATGATTAAACACACAAATCTTCACAAGGTAGTAACATACTCACAGTTATTTGTATCTCTGGACACAGCTATAATTCCCATGGGTTGATGGGGTATATCGGCTCGCAGTACTTTGGTGTCACCGCCTGTGTGTTTGTTCGATCGCAGCACAGACCTATGGGCCCAGTCTGACCAGTAAATAAAATCTGCATAGATGGCCAAACCATAGAAGTTTCCAGGTCCTGATTTGACAATGACCTGCAATTGTAGAGCAGAGTTTTTCTTGATGTTCAGACATTTCACAGTCTCCATATTTTTCACTTGCCACCCACCAGCCAATCAAGTGTCTCTTTGACATCTGGCCAGAGACAGCACAGGCAGAATTGCAGAATAAATGTGACGGAATAACATTTTCAACCCATGCAGCAACATCCACCACCTCACTCACGACTGCTTAACCCAGATGTTGGAGAAGTAAATGACAGTGTCAATGGCAGGGAGGTAGGAATCCATCAAATCCCTCCTTGTGGGACTCTCTAGGCTTGGGGAGGATCAGGGCTTCCAGTGGCTCTGTAGTCTAAGCCATTAGTGGGACAGGCTCGTAAGCAGCATCACATTAGCCCTATGCCATACTGGGATTAATAGGACAGGTGTTGATTAAAGGAGCCCAGCGTGTGGAAGCAACAAATGGCCATCAGGCAAGTGAGAGACAGACAGAGAGAGAGAGGGAGAGAATGTGAGGGACACGCCAGATGGTTTAGGATGGAACATATTGATAGAAAATTAGATTTGGGACACATTACGTTTACAGCCAGGAACAAATTACTTTCATTCCCGGCTTGTGTTTTTGGTAAATGTGAACACACAGCGTTTCATTCATTCTTATCACTCTTTCACTACTCAACAACATCCAAAGGTGGTACTTGAATAAAAACTGTGACAGCTCTCAATTTATATTCCCTTTTCTTAACGGTTAAAAATGACATCTTGTCCTGGTTTAACATGCTGACATATTCCCTTTTAATGCACTGTTACACTGCTTTCAATGTCGACATGAATTCCCACTCCCAAAAATGGCACAGGGATGATTCACGTCATAGATGTAATTCTTCTTCTTCTGTCACCACCTACACTGGCAGCGTGCAATATCACTGCAGCAATGAAGAGTCGCTAAAGCCTCGGGGGCATTCTTCTGCCATCCAAGTTTACGTTAATTTGACTCGGAACAAAAATAAAACAATCAGGAAACTTTAAAGTGACACAGAGCCTTAAGCTCCCATCTCTGCAGTCTTGTACAGGGTGGACGGGGCTGTCTTGAAAAATTCCACGGCTACAATTTTGGCGGGGGAAAGTGCTGAAGTTGACAACCAGCGACGTCTGTTTAATTTACACATTTTAATTGGAATGGAGAACATACACCTAGGAGCAATCTCACAGCAAAACCTTCATTAGCAGGACTTGACTGCAGCGAGGGGGGGCGGGTGGAGACCCAGAGGTAAAGACTCCTCTCAGCCTTGTGACCCAGCTCAGCAAACATATGGACACACAAAACTGCTGCAAAGGTCATGTTCAAAACGTTTTCAATCCACAGCTTAAGAAGCTTGTGCTGTAATTCTTTGCACATATGGAATACAGATGGTATAAATATATATATACAGATGGGCTTATGCATGTATTTGTCATCGATTAGATAGGAAATCCCCGAACTACTTTGTGTGATTAAGTGCGACCCTGAAAATGTGCCTTTGATTCTCAGATGTGTTGGAATCGAACAGTTCCATCAATCAGAGACAAACGTGGGGAATAGATTCTACCTGGAGAATCACTGGCTCTTATTTATCATATTGATTATGTTCTTATTTGGAACATGTTGTGCTGTTTCCGAAGGGATGTCTTATTTTAATTTACATACTTTTCATTTATCATATACAGTGCTTAACCCGTCAGAAACAAGTAAAATATAAATGTTTTACGAATATTTCAAAAACTTGTTGATACTTAAAAGTTGTTGGTATATATTTGGCAAATAACAAAATTAATTAATCTTTTTCTACCCAAATAATTTTTCTGTTCAGGAATGCAAATAAATAACTATAATTTGACATCTTAATCTTAATAATTTAAATGTTTTTTTCTGCAAAACTAAATTTGATATATTTTAGCATAAACAAATAAGATTTCATCAATTTGATGATGTTTTATTAATTTAGGGCAGCTGTGGCATAAACCTTAGATTGAGTGGTGGTCTAATTAATTTGTTAAGCACTGTATATCATTTTCTTTCTCTCTTTCTCTCTTAATCTGGCATGGAGCAACCGTGTGACAACACAATTCCCCCCCGGGATTAATCAAGTATTCAGATTTAACTGCTGTGCATTTCAAAATATACAAAAAAAATAGAAAAACTTTCATTAAAATAAGTATCCACACTGTGTTTAGGAAAATCAAATGAAATAGACGCCATGACTCAAGACCCGAGTGGGACCGCGTTTTAAAACCCAGTGTTCATTATTTCCATATACTCACATATCTGCTGGAACCATCAAAGTCACATCTCTCGATCTTGCCGAGGCTCCCGTCTGAAAAGTACAGCTTCTCTGCTTTGTGGTCAATAGTCAGTCCGCTGGGCGACAGGATGTCTGAGCTGATGATAATCCTCATGTTGTTGCCCGATAACGTGGATCTCATGATGCTGGGCCTCTGCTCATTCCAGTTGGTCCAAAACATCAGGCTGTGTTTACAATTAAAACCAAAAAAACAAGCCAAACATGTATTAAGACATGGGTAGAAAGCAGAGTGGCTAAATGTGTAGTTGTAAAATATGCTTTTGTTTGTTTGATTTTAATAGCCTTGACACAGATTTTGATCGAGCATGCTTGTAAAACAAACTCTAATGCAGAGCGACCTTTCTTCAAATCAATTAGAATTGCTGGAGGTTTTACACAGCCACGTCATTCATCAACATCATCCCTGCACACTGCCTGGTTTTGTAATTGTGTGCTACACATCTATGCAGAAATAAGAGTTGTTTCATATTATTTCATGTTTTTTTTCTTTCTTCTATCTCCAGGACTCTCTCACCCTATACTGTAATGAAGTCGTGGAAGTCCACTGTCGTGCGATAATAAGAATTCTGGTCAGAAGTCACACCCAGGCACTGCTAATTAATCATCTGAGCTTGAGTTCTAATTACGAGACAGTGGGATGGATATGGTGTCAAATTGCAAACCAAGGATATCGTCTGAGGTCAGAAAATTAATTTGGTTAATCCAACAGCAGGATCAAGATACTCACTCTTAGTAAAATTGCAATCTACATACTACGGATTATATTTCTCTTCATTAGGATAGCATGCTACTGTTTATAATTGTGCACTATAGGTGCTTTGAATAGCTACACAATATAATCAGTCACATGGCAGCAACTAGTGCATATAGGCATACATGGTCAAAATAATAAACTAATTAATATAACTGCACATCAGAATGGGAAAAAAGATGCTTTAACCATTAGTGCACCCATGGTAATTTGCCCTAGGAATAATACACAACTCCTTATATGGACATCCTGGGGGTGTGTGTTTATATGTCACATATTCAGGCTTTAAAACTTAAAAGAATTTGTCAAAGTTATGATTCATTTTATGTCACATTTTTAGTAATGGTATAAAGTGGCAATAACTGTGCAGAAGTCACAAAAATAGATACATTTTCAAATTTCACAAATTCAATCCGATTTTAAAGATTTTGAGTACTTTTTGCTCAGGTGTGCTTATATGGTTTGCCTGAGTTGTGCTGAAAAAATGATATCTTATAGCCTACAGTATACTGTACGTTTAAACGTAGTAATGGGAAAGAAAAATAAAATGCTCTGTGTTCCAAGGGTTAAATGACTTTAAACGGGCATGGTTGTTGGTATAAGAGGCGTATTTCAGAAACTGCTGATCTCCTATATCACTGAGGTTTTTACAGAATGATTTTTCTGAAAACAGAAAAAGAAAACATCAAGTGAGTGGCAGTTTCTCTCGAAGGAAATACATTGTTGGTTCCGCAGTGCAGTGTTGAAAATGATACGAGAGAGCAACATTATCTCAAATAAGAATCTTAACAACCACGGTATGCAGAGTGGTATCCATCTCGGAATGCAAAACACGTTGAACCTTGAAGCAGATGGGCTATAACAGCTGTCCTGTGTACCTTATATAGTATTATACAGTATGGTGGCTGCAGAGCGTACATGCGCATGCATTGGAATGCACATGCATTAAGTTCCTAACTGAGGTTTTTGTCCTCATGTCCTCCACATTGTTACAGTGAGCACTAGACAGTGCACGGCTTTAAGAGCCCGATCTGGGATATATCTTGGCAACACATCAACAATATAGTCAATGAAAAGATTTACAGACAAGTGAAAGATCTTAAAATGTGTCATAAAACTAATAGGGCAGTGCACATATTTAAAATCAGCAGTGATGTGAGGGTTTTTCTTTTTTTTTTCTTTAATACTCCGATCATGACCTTCTGTATTAAGTGCAATTTTTTTTCTTCCCCCCCGAGCAATTTAATAGGAAATGTAAGAGCAGTGCATAGCGGTAATAGACAAACCTCCTTGTAAGGAAAGGCATGAACAGGTTTATCTGAATCTTACACTTTTATGATGTCATTTAAAACAGGTGTATCTATTTATTTGGGGGGGGGGTTAAACAACAAATTATCCCAAGAGCTATAAACATACATACATACATACATATATACATATACATATACATATACATATACATATACATATACATATACATATACATACACATACACATACACATATACATATACATATATATGGAAATATAGCAATGTGACGAGGTAATGTACTGTGTAGGTAAGAGCTACTGACTTTTGACACTCGTCCAGGGCCAGAACGTGCGGATGGTCGTCCTCAGACAGCGTGACCACAGCCTGTCTGCTGAGGGCGCCGACCCGTGTCTGGTCCACAGTTTGCCTGGTGATGGTGGAGGTAGTGGAGCTGGTCCAGTATAAAGTGTCCCAGGCCCGGTGGTAGGAGAGGCCTTCCACTGAACCCACATCTAAAACAAAGAGAGAGGGGGACATACAATCACAGCTCAATATGCAACGCCAGGATCGGTGGTAGATAATAGGAAAATAATAGAGAGATAAAGTTATGGTTGTACTCCATTTTTTTTTTTTTTAACCCTAACCGACTGTATCGTAGACGACACATTTGTACTTTGCATGACCGTAATTATGCAATTTCTGATAGCTAAGAATCTCGTCAGTGGTGGTTATTTTCGCACTGTTGCAGGAAACCGAAGCGTCTTTGTCACCAGAGAGAAAAGAAAACGCCTGTTGGCCTGTTTTTGGACATTGAGACAAAGACTCAAAAAAATACTGTTCAAATTTCAAATTTAGCACGCAGAATCTAGTGTCCATGCACAACTACAATGTTTTTTTTCCGTTTTAAATAGTTAATACGCCATTTTAATATGCAGTACATTGTAAATACCTGCCAGATAGTGAACGTTATTCTGGAAAATGAACAAAAGCACTTACTCACAGGACATTTTCTGGCCCTTTTCTGGTTAAAATAAGCAAAACAAAAAATGTCCAAATGGACATTTTGAGGCTTAGATGTTAAAGGGCTAAACAAAATACAAAATAAAAGATTCTGTTGTGTCCCAAATGTGAAATTCTTGGTTTGTATGCTACTAACATCTGTGGTCACTAGAAAAAAAATCTCAGTCGCCTGCAGATTCAGGTAAAATCTTACAGATGGCAGACTCAGGCTGTGATGAATTGGGACCATGTTTCCTTGTTGACTGACAGGGAAATAACTTCATGCCTCGCCGCACTGGACAGAAATGTGTTTGTTGACGCAACAATCATTCAGCCGCTGAATGTTTTCACTGCCAGCCAATTTCCTAACATAGCATATAAAAAGGGGGGACTTTCGCAGCCTCCCAGGTATGTGACTGACAGGGAGGGAACCTCCAGAGATAGACAGTGATCACAGGCAGAAACGCCGGCCACACTCGTGTTTTATCTCTCGCTTGCGACTTGTGTGGCGGCGGTGTCACAAATGACCTCTTGGATATGGCCGACACTGTTTCTGTTACACAAGTAGCAATCTGGAGAAAAAAAAGCATAATACAAGGTTTATTATACAGCCATATGTGGGTTTCTGATCTCCTATATGTGTGCTCATATATTAAAATGAAAATGCTCCCCCATGGGCCACTGCAGTGATTCTGTGGAAGCTTATGACTGGGAGACAGTTTCTATTATGTTGTGGGAAACGAAAACAAAAAACATCTTCTGGGGGAAAAACATGCAAATAGCAACCAAAAAAAGATAAAAAATGTGATGCTTAATCAAAAATGCGAGAGCAAATATATACAGGGACACATGGTTGGTGTAGTGGTTAGCACAAGATCTGGGTTCGGACCTAGGGCATTTCTGCATGGAGTTTTCTCTGGGTTCTCAGGCTTCCTCCCACAGTCCAAAACTAGAAAAGCACTCGGAGAGCGCAGACCTCTGTCAAGGCAGCTCAACGCCTGGGTCAGACAGCAAGTGTTGTAACCAGTGACAGCGTCAAAGGATCACACCCAAAATTTAAAAACTTGTTTTTGGTCCCATTGTGGACATTTCCTGAAAATTTCATCCAAATCCGTCTGTGACTTTTCGAGTTATGTTGTTATGTTATGTTGCCAACAGACAGACAAACAAACTCCACAGAAAACTTAACTCAAAAATGCGATACATGGATTCGGTGGATTGGACGCTCTAAATTGAGTGTAGGACGTGTGAGAATGGACGGTTATTTGTCTCTATGTGGCCCTGCGATAGACTGATGACCTCTCCAGAGTGGGACCCTGCCTCTATCGCACTATGTCAGCTGAGATATGGCAATATTTTTCCTTGATCTCTCCACGCAGCCTGTTCATTCATCTTCATAGTGACTATGTGGAACTGTATGAGAACGAATGTGGCTTCCTCTTTTTGTCTTTTTCCAACAAACTCATAAAGCATACTGTGAAATATTTAGGACACCACCTGAGTCAGCGAGCACTAATTAACAGTTCGCAATAAAAAAGTGTTGGGTTTCTCGCAAATTGTTGGCCGAGCGAGGGAGTAATTAATGAGGGACACCGAGTTTAATTAGGGAAATATGGATGATTAACATCTTCACCTTTCCTCAGTGATGAGATGCAGGAAAACTTTTAGAGAGAAAAAATAATACATTTGCTTTTAAAATACAGTATGAAATCTGCTACAGAAGGACACACTGATGCTTCTCCTCAACACCAAATATCCCACACTTTAAATTCACACATTGCGAGTGCTAAAGGTGCGAGAGACGCTCACAGATCTTGATAAACACACAAGCAGAAATATGTCTCAACAGGATCACTGGAGTTAGTGTAGTTTGAGGGGAGTGCGAGTGGATCTTTACACCCCTGCAGTCGCCCAGTGTGAGAAAAGTGGTGGGGGAGAGGCTGAGCTGTTCCCAGTGGACACGTCACAGTGAGGCAGAGGGTGCTAACTGAGCAGAACAGAGGCTTTTGCTGTTCATATGAATCCACTCATGCTTGTCAAGACATGCCTTTCTGAGCTTTAGTGGAGACACAGTAAGGGACCAGGTCCATCACTTACTCTGCGTCAGTCAGTCAGCTGCCTCTTTTCTCGTCTCTCTTTGATATATAGTAGGTATTATATACTATAGTGATTGAAAAAAGAAATAAATGTGGCCTTCCTTTAATTAGCACTGAATTAAAAATTGTCCACAGATTCGGCATAACAGTCCAACACGCTGCAGTCCTGGGTCAGTGTCACATCTTTTCCCATGACATCCAGGTGTGAGAAATGACATTTATTGTACCATATTGTGCTGAACAGTAGAATTCTGACTTTAATCTCAGACTTTTAATCTCAAAATTGTGACTTTAATCTCAGAATTTTAATCTCAGAATTATGCCTCTAGTCTCAGATTGAGTTATGAGATTAAAGTTATAAAGTCATAATTCTGAGGGGAAAAAGAGTATGATTTTAATCTCAGTCTTTTTTCACAGAATTCTAACTTCATTCATCATGACTTTTGGACTTTAATCTCAAAATTCTAACTTTAATCTCAGAATTGAGATCAGAACTTTACATGTGGCCCTAACACTCTTCTCTAAATACTGCAGTAACTGTTTCAACAACAACATTAAGACCTGTATGACAGTAAGAGTGTGAGTTTGTGGGGAAACTTAAATCACATCACAGACACATCAAACTTTTGGAGTGGGCGTATGACATTCACTTACTTTCGGCAATAATAGTTCTCCCCGTCCAGTCATCATTAATCATCTGGATATTTCCAAAATGGACGTCGCTGAAAAATATGCGGTTGGTCCCAGCTGTCTCCTGACTATAGTCAAAGGCCAACGCAATGACATTCTTGAAAAATGCAGGATTCTCAAAAGGCTGGACAGGTGAGTTGAGGTCGTTCTCATCTGAAAGATGGATGCTTTTCAGTATAGTCCTTTCTGAGTAGAGAAGATAACCTTCATAGCGCTCGCAGGCGAAGCCTTCGTCTGCCAAGCGGCCGTGGGCGCAGGAGCACGTGCGGCGCCCACTGCCCAGGTGAAAGCACAGCTGCTGGCAGCCTCCATTACTCCTCGCACAGGGGTTGGTGCCTTCAAAAACAAATATATGTTTGATTATTCTTTTGTCTATCTGCCAATTAAATGCGTAGCAGCCATGTGTGGGGTAAATTGCATTTGACAGGACACAATAAAAATGTAAAATTGAAGGCTATAACCTTTTTCTCTGCCTCTATTGAAGACTGTCACATCCTTCAAATTGACCCCGAGACCACTCCGTATGGTCACGACCTCAGAGGTGTCAGTCTTGAAGGCACGACGGATCGAACCATTGGAGTGGGCCCTGAGCAATACCAGAAGACAGTTTTAATTTCCACATTACATAGCCCACTGGATATTGACTTTTTGCTGCAGTGGGGAGAACTGAATTTCACCACAATTAAGTTAAATTCACAACTGCGATCCGTTAGTTCAGACACACACAGTTCAAGAAGCTAAAGATAAAAGTGCAATAAAAGTGACAGCTTCTCCAACTGATGTCCTCATTGTAAAGATTGAGAGCGAGATAATTGTCAAAAAAAAACGTTAAAGCGTGCACAGCAAACAACAGAGACGTGATGTCGTCTGTCTTTTTCTTATTTCAGCCCGTGCTCCAGAAAGCCCCACAACAACAAAAAAATGCAGCAGTGTATAAATATGAATAAAGCAACTGGAAACAAGGCAACATTAAATTTAACTGCAAGCTATATTATATAGATGGGTGAAGAAGGCTCTCCTCTGGCTGGTATCACTGAATTGTGTGTGGAGTATTTACAAGAATACTGTGTGACCCTCACTGTCAGAAACTGCTGTTCTTAATATTTTCACATTAGACCTGTAAAGGGAGGGGGGGGGGGGATTAAAGTCAGGTTAGTACTGCAGGCCAATATATGTGTGTGTGTGTATTTAAGAATATAATAAATTACCTGTCAGACCAGTAGATGTAAGGCCCAAACACAGCCACCGAGAACAGGTCTACGTTGGCCACAGACAGTACAATCTCCCGGCCCTCACCTGTCTCAAGGTTGATCCTCTCGATTTTATCCGTGCGGGCGTCGCACCAGTATAATGTATTTTCCTGGAGGGCAATTTTAAAATTCATATCATACACTGAGTCAGTTAAGCGTGGTCATATTTAGGCCACAAAAAAAAGAAAAAAAGAATAAGATAAAGTAGAAAGCACAGCACATGACGGAACACAGTGGAGGTGGATTGGGCAAATGTACCTCATAGTCTATGGAAATTCCGTTGGGCCACATGATGCCTGAGTTGACCAAGGTCACCTGGTCCGAACCATCTAAGCGGGAGCGGCCGATGCAGGGGTTCTGGCCCCACTCGGTCCAGAAGAGATACCTGGACAGCACAGTGTACAGTGTACTGCAGTGAACTTTTGTTGCAAAGCACCTTCAACTTGCTTTAGTGTGACAAAGATTTATACTGTGCAGGAGCAGGACCTTTTACAGTTGAACAGCGAACCATATCATGTCTGCTATATTTATTCAAACACGAGCAAGGAAGGAAGGAAGGAAGGTGCCACAGAGAACAAATACAGACACTATTGTTTGTACTATTCTGTGGGGTGTGAAGTGTTAACGCATGACACGTTTCCATGAAGATTGACCAGAAAAAGACGTGTGTGACGTCATGTATACGCACCGTCCAGGCACCCTTTACCAGTTAGCTCCGTTAGCTCATTTAGCGTCGGTAGGACGCCTACAGTCGAACTGGAGTGTTCTTTTTATAAAAACTAAAGGAGCAGCACTACAAATAAGCAGCGTACCTGTGTACTGCGTATGTGTGCCTCTGTTTTTCAAGTTTAGCGTTACTAGAGACTCATTCTAACAATTGGTAGTCACGTAAACATGACGTCACACGCGTTTTTTTTCCGTTCAGTCGTCATGCACGCCCAGCACTACTCAAAACAAATGATTTAAACATTCACTTTGTCTACAAGGAAAGCTTTTTGAAACAGAAGTTACTAGGGATTCTGCCAAGTATTCTTAATCACACACTATTATGGAGAAAGAAAGAAAAAAAAGAGGCATTTCCTACCCTTTCTGTGGATGTACAGCAATGGCCCTGGGCTGATCTAATCCTTCAGATATAACCACTGATCGGTATGCACCGTTCAGACGGGAGATTTCAATTAAGTTGACACCATGGTCCGTCCAATACAGATTTCCTGTGTGGAAAGATAAAGAAGTGAGGTGCAGAAATGAAGCAGGGGTTGATTGACCATTAGGAGCACACGGCAACACATTTTCTTAAAGATGTAAGTAGACGATGTGGCAATCGCGACACTAACCAGCTATCCAGTCAACAGCAATGCCTTCCACGCGGCTTATGCCAGTCGTAATGATATCCTCCCTCCAGGTCTGATCACGTTTGGCACGGGATATTCTGTTCAGGCCCATGTCTGTCCAGTACACAGTGTCATTTCCTGTACACAAAGCAGCAGATAATAACAAGAGGAAAACGTGTTGATAAATGTGGTTTCCACAAACAAAGCAGCTCACGAAAAAAAACCCAACACATTTTTGCTGCAGCTTGTCCCGTTTCACTGAATATTGTGTGGGACTATAAAGTATGAAAAAATACCCACACAGTGGCACCGCAGATATTTGTTGACAGTGTGTAAACAGGCTGTTTGCCAAAATTTTACAGAGCTGTATATTTCTTCATGCAAACATGGTGTTGGTAAAACTGTTATGACCCCGTCTCTGATTTTACAGTGCTATAACTTAGGCATTGGGAATCATTTGTAATTCAGTCTTCAAGTGCATCTCTGTGTATGCTTGTCAATTTGGCTCAGGTTGTTAGGAGTTTAGGAGGCGTTATACGTTCATTTGTACTTTCTTGTTCCTGCCGCCTTCACACACTTAACACGTAGCTCACATATGACAGAATACGACTGCGGGGCTTTCATCTGTTCTGCTCTGGCAGCCCAGCTCCTGTAATGACATGTAAATTATGCTGCTTCTTTTTGCGGAGGGGCTTAGTAAAGCATTTGCATGCTCACCTGCACAAAGTAACAAAGGAGAGAACGATCTGTAGTCTTGCTCTACTTGTCGGCAATAGCACATTTTTAGTTTGACGTTACTCTGATACAGATTTAGATTTGCAGATCTTAACTTATGACCAAGCGACTTTCCTCTGGAACTCATTTGTGTAACAGAAGTACAGTACGTTAAGGATTTGACATATTGACAAACTCCGACTGGATGCCAGGAAGATGATGAAGTGTGCCCAGTCAATGATTTATGACTCATTTTAAGGAGCATTAATGACTCGGGATGCTATTTGGCAGTTAGAAAATGTCATGTTTACGAGCTTCATCCTCTCGTAAATATCTGTCCAAAAAAAAAGGTCTGTCTAGTAAAAACTGAGATATTTCACAGGATAAGCAAAAAGTGACCAGCATTTCTTTTTAACGGTGGTTGCTACATTGAGAAAAATGACCCAAAGAAACCCCCAGACTTCATTGTAAACAGTGCTTTGTTTTCTTGTGTGGACACACTCAAACACAATAATGTGGGTTTTTTTTCCCTTTGATGCAAATGTATATTTGCTTCAGATGTGCACATGCAATTTCCTTTTTACACCGGATTTGTTATCATGCATCAGTTGCAACCTATACGTCTGAATACAGTGTATATAGAATGCTGCAAGCCTATAGTATATTCATAGCATTTGTCATATTACAAATCTATCATCTTTATCATAAGCAGAGAGGTAACAAACGACGGCACGAGCTGCATACGCTTCACACTGTGCAATGCATGTTGCAAAACCTTCATTTGAGAGAATATCTAAGGGATTGCTTTATATTAGGATTTTATTCATGCTGAGGTTCCCCCTATAATGTGAACTTATTACTCTTCCTTGTACGCTGCAATCCACAGACTCGCAGAACCATTATTCAAAAGGCCAGTGAAACGAGATCACTTTCAATCCCTTTCATTGCTTTAAAAAAGAGAAAGAAAGAAAAGATTTGTGCTGTAGTTACCTCGAACATTGGAAGGGCGACACGGAAAAATAAAAATCACTCCACATGGCTTGCTTTTTTAATGCTGGAAATAGAACTGGCTGGTTTTAAATCTTGAGGTGCGGTGGACACATTTCAAAGTTTCAGTCTCGATTCTGTTCATTTAGGTGTGACTAAAAAAAAGATGTCAATTTCCCGTCCACTTGACATTTCAAAGCCCACTGAAAATATCAATATCAACAATATCACTCTCTCCTTTATTAAGATTATTATTATTATTATTTGGTATTTCATATTGGATTTCAAAAGTGCAGTGTTAAACTAAATCGCATAACAAAATACAAAATCAAAAATTATACATTTCCTCCTTCCATTAAAAGGTCTTTTCTAATTTCGCACGAGGAGCTCATTTCCAGACAGGCGTATGGCCTTTTAAACTAAATGTCCTGTGAAAGTGTGTGAAATTAAAGTCTTTGCTGTGAGTTGACATTTGAAAATGTGACATTTTAAAGAAAACAATGGCTGTACAATAAATAAATAAATAAATAAAACAAGGCATTATTCCATGATGGGAATTCACTCTCCAGCCTTTTCTGCATGGAGTTTGCATGTTCTCCCATGTGCATGTGTGGGTTTTCTCCCACAAGCCAAAAACATGCAGATTTGGGGATTAGGCAAATTGGACACTCTAAATTAACCGTAGGTGTGAGAGTGGATGATTCCACACTATGTCAGCTGGGATTGGCACAAGCAACCCCCATGTGGAGGATAAAGATTTAACTACAGATACTTAATTTTCAGAAGTTTCAGTTGTTCTATGGCAAATATGCATCCGTCTTCAACCCAAAATCAATCGATTCATTGCTTTAATGCGTTTCCTACCTGCATGAAAGTCAACTCCCACAGCGAACAGTGTTCCTGTGATGGGCATGAGGGCTTCACTGTTGTCGCTTGGGTCAAGAGCGATTCCTCGGATTCCCTCGTGGATGGAATACATCAGAAAGGAGTCAACGCCTAAAGAGTGAGAAATGACTTACTGTACTGCATGAAAGCACGATGAACTACAAAATCCCACTTGAACCATGTGTCAATAAATCAGATAAAGACTATCGTTCAAAAGTTTGGGGTCACCCATACAAGTTTTTGCAGTTTTCCATTAAACGACACACTTTTATTCATCAAAAGAGTTGCAAAATTGATAGAAAATATAGTCAAGATATCAAAATAATAACTTCGCTTTCGTCAAAGAACCAGCAAAACTGTTTTCAGCTAATCATCCAATAGCCTTCTAATGCGATTAGCAAACACAATGTAGCATTAGAACACTGGAGAGATGGTTGCTGGAAATGGGACTCTATACACCTATGTACATATTCCATTAAAAACCAGACGTTTCTGATTCATTTAATGTTATATTCGTTGAAAAAAGTGCTTTTCAGCAGTGTGTATTGAGTATTTGTGTTGAGTATTTTGTAAAAACGTACCTTCGCAAGACATGCGGTCGCTACGCAGGTTGTAGCCAACAGTGCAGGCGCAGCTCCGGGTGTTCTCAGAGGTCGGGAAACACAGCTGTGAACATCCTCCGTTGTTGATCTGGCACGGGTTTCGTCCTGAGTATCATGCACAGGCAGCAGAGCGTAAAAACGTGTGTGAGGAGGTAGAGCGTTTCTTTATTTGTCTTTACGTCACACGCGTGTGAGCTAGCTTACCCTTCTGACCCTCTCTGTCGTACACTTTCATATGAACCACGCCGTTCGTCTTGTTTCTCAGGATCGCGTGGTTCCGCCCGTCTCTCTTGTTTGCCGTCCCCAGCTGCGCCGATTCCTCATCTGCCCACCACAGCTTTCCACCTGTAAAGACATTTTGAATTCACACTTCAACTGAGCAGGGGTTTATCCTCCTCGGTGTGAAACGTACGCAACAAGCCTTCATCACCAGTTTCCAAGTGCAAACGTGTACTACTCAGCGTGCTGATCCTAGCATTTCTGAACTGTAAAACCCCTAAATAAATGAAGCATGCTCTGAGCTTGATTTGATCTGCTGCTAATGTATGCAGCTTGTAGTTAGGAAAATGACTTTAGTTGACATCAACAAAGACTTCAACAGTTTGCGAGTATCGTCGCGTCAGTGATTTTGAATGCTATATGTTGAAATACAGGAAAGGGAGCAGATTTATGCATACATTACACATTTGTAGGTTACTGTAGTGTTAATTAAAGCAATACTGACAAATGTATTACTTTTTACCAGAAAAAAACAAAATCATACTGATGCTTTACTGCTTTACTCTACTTTAATGCAGCCTATTACAAGAAAAAAAAGCCTTGCAGCATCTTCTGATTTTACTTTTTTAAAGTGCATGCGTTTCTTTATTTCCTCGTTTTGAAGAAACAAACACGCAAAGTAAGGTCCCTTAACCCTGGAAGTCCAAAGTACCACCGCTGCATATTGTACTAAAATACCTCCTCTGCTGTTAAAAGAAATGGACAATTCAGAGACTTAGCAACACACTCAGCAGGCATGACATGAACTCTCAAATTTTAAAATCCCCACTGAAGTGCAAAATCTGGTTGCTCTGATGCTGTGGGTGGGATCCAGGTGGACATGATTTAACTTCGTTTTTACTTATGCATGCATCCCAAAATATGGTTTACTAAAAATAACACGGTGTGAAGTCAAAGTCCTTCACACGGGGGTGAAATAGGGGTCATCTTCAAAAGACAGTCTAAATAAATAATGTATTCATAAATAGAAAAAATGGCATTTCAAGATAAAATCAAATCAAAAACAAATACACACACACACACACAAAACATCCCCACCTGCATTAACAGCTTCAGGCTCAGTAGAATGCACAGCTCATTTCCACAAATCAGACAAATTCCCATGAGTGAGAATGACAGTCTACATGCAGTTTACAAAACATTTGACCCTTGAGGGCATGATAGCCAAGATTAGCTGTGCACCCTGTGTTAATTTGATGCCATGGGGAACAGTGGCTCACTGTGATTGCTGGGTTGTGTGTGCTGCACATCATATTCTATTTCCATCTCGGCTGTGAGTTTGATTCCAGGCAAGTCAAGACTGATGGATCGCTCACACTTCCTGAATATAAGCCCTCACCTTTCCTTTCCAACCAATCAAATTATCACAGGGCCCGAGGACCTGAGTGGATCGACCTTGTGTCAGTAACAGTCCCTTCATTATACCTTTTTTTTTTCCTCCACACAGACGGCGTGGGCAATCATTACAGCATGCATACAAAATGAAAAAGCCGACAGAAAACACAATCATCTCAGCGAGGCTAAACAAAATCAGTTTGGGAAATACATCCACACCCACCACTATACTGAGAATGGCCATAGCAAAACCTATTTTTGTGTGATTTTATGTCTGCTGCTTACCTCCTGCAGCAAGGGAGCAACAAAACCCTGATAGAAGCCAACCTTTATTTATAACTGCTGCTGCATCAGAGTAACCTTAACCACTTCAAATGAGACCAACTGATCAATAACGCTTTCACAGACCGGAGGAAAGAGTGGAACTATTGTTTGATTAATGCTCATTAATGTTGATTGGTTAAATCCCCCACAGAGAACGCCAAACGCCTTTGATGCAAAAACTAACTTGATGGAAACCTACAGCATTCCCTGCCTGTGTGTGCATGCCGATCTACTCTAATCTGAAAATTCATACTTTATTTTTTAAATACAGTAATATTTTCTTCTCGTTCAAAGTTTGCAGAAGAAGTGAGGGAAAGAACAAACAAAGAGAATACAGCTGTAAAAAAGAGTGAATCATCAGCAAAAGCACTTAATTGCATCTTTCACCATGGATGCAAAAACATCTGCGGAAGGGACATCACTCTGTAATGGAACAGTCTTTCGCAAATGAAGCTCGCAAGTGGAAAATGAGCTGTCATGTTGTCTTTTCCCTCGCCTCATTTTCAACTGACCCTATACATTTTAAGCATCTTCGCGTGAGAAACTGTCAGCCGACTGACAACAAATTACCATGATACCAAATGCAGAGGAGAGGCAGCTAAAATGGCCATTACAATTGGTACAAACATGTTAAAATGTATACATAATGTGTACAATGTACTGTGAATACAAAGCAATGGACAGTGCACAACAGAGGTGAGCGCAAGCAGGGTGGAGACGAGTGTCTGGGGTGATATGTGGCGGAAGGATAGCAGCCAAAGTGATGGAGAAGATGGTACGTGAGACCTGCTATGATGTATGACTTGGAGACAGTAGCACTGTCAACAAAAAAAAGACTCGAGAGACTCGAGGGACAGCCCATGTTGAACGGTTTGGAAATAAAGTATGACAGGCATGGCTGCGATGGTTTGGTCACGTGCACAGGAGGCAGGGAGGGAGGGACGGCAATGATATTGGAAAAGAGTATTGAAGATGGAGCTGCTGGGCAGGAGGAAAAGAGGAAGACCACCGAGAAGGTTCATGGAGGTTGTGAAGAAGGACATGAGAAAAGTTGGTGCGATGAAGGGAAGGGACAAGATGGAGTCAGATGGAAAACTTTTATGTCTAAATAACAAAAAAAAACATTAATAGCATCAAATGATTACTCTGTTTTAGTACTGGGCACGCTAACAGCACCGGAGTCCAGGCACTGTTTACCAGTTAGCGCCGTTAGCTCCTTTAGTGCTATGTGTTAACGCACCTACAGACGAACTTGAGAGGTCTGTCTATTAAACGAAGAGAGCACTCTATTCCGGTCAGTCGTCATGCTCAGTCTTCATGACACGTTTCCATGACGACTGACCTGAAAAAGACGCGTCACGTCATGTTTATGTGCCACGGCACCGGAGTCCAGGCTCCGTTTGCCAGTTAGCTCCGTTAGCTGCGTTAGGTCCTTCAGTGCGCCTACAGACGAACTGGAGTGGTCTGTTTAGTCAACGAAAAGAGCAGCGCTACAAATAACCAGCGTACCTGTGCACTGCGTATGTGTGCCTCTGTATTTAAAGTTAAGCGTTACTTTAGAGTAACATGTAAACATGACGCCACGGACGTCTTTTTCCGCACTAATGTGCGGCAGTAATCGCGCTAACGTGCCCGGCACTACTTTGTTTGTTATATTAACATCTATACACCGTGAAAGACTGAAGCTAATTACTGTTTAAAAGGTTATATTTCATTAGACAAGGTAGAAAACACATATTACTCAACTTTGAATCCACTAGATTGCTATTGTCTATATATAGGCAGCCGCTCTTCACCCCACTGTCTGAAAACCCACCTTTTCAAACAGTCCCTCTAATATATCAATATTTCTGTATTTATAACAGTGCACTAATAATTCAGTACAGTACTGTTCATTCTACCATTCAAAGCAATCTCCTCAACCTAACATGTCAGTAATTGTGATTGATGGAGAGCAGAATGTCACCATTTTGTTGGACATGCTACTGTGCAAGAGTCGGGCCATTAGTACGTGTCACCTTGTGTTCTACTTTACACTTGTGACAAGCGATAAAAAAAAGAGAAAAAAAGTCTGTATCATCCATTTAATAAACAGTTCGCCACAAAAGCTATAAACATACGTGTTAAGCTGTGGCTTCGAGCCACGGAAAGTTAAACAAAGTCAAAGAGCCAGAAAGTGGGTTTCTGACACTGTTGTGTTACACTGTGATGTTGTAATTCATGCATTAATGCACTCTGCACAGAAAATGGAGTCCTGTCACTATTAATCACAAACTACAGACAAGTATCACCATAACAACAGTTGCTGGTTTTATTGTATTGTTTTTCCTTTAAAATAGTAAAAATAATACTTTAGTCCACACACACACACGACTGACAACTCTATTTCCAGTGTGTCTGCTTCCTTCAAATTACCACATTTGGCAAGCAAAACACAGAATGCGAAGCTTGGAAGCGTCCCAGTTGTCAAGCTCGCACAAGTGATATGATTTAAAATTCAAATGTTCCGTCTGTTTTACAAAAATAAATAAATAAGTCAAATTAAAAACGGCAAAAAATATTAATTTGTGAATGTGTGTATGTGTGTGAATGTTTTATGCCATTTTGAAAAAAAAAAAAGGGTTGATATCTTATGAGTATTATGACTTTGTGTACATTCACATTACTTAACATAAACACCTTAATGTCACAACTATGTTTTGCTTACATAAACCAATGTATTTGGACATGCGGTCCTTTTGGCAGTTATTATGTACGTTACGTCTTGGAACGGTGAATGGTACAAAGAACCAACATGTAATGAACACCTTCCTCCCTTTTCATTACTGAGAGGAATAGGAAAATCAATCACAAATCACTGCTGTGGAGTGTTTTAATTATCTAATACCCCTGCCACTTCACACAATGTGAAGTACAACTCTTCCAAGGACCCTGATAATGGGCCCCATTCTACGGCCACTTAACTGGTTAAACAAGTAATCCCTCCACACTCTTGGACTAATCCCCAACAGCAATCTAATGCACTTGTGACGAGCTCCACTCACCCATCACTGCCAGAGCTGTGCCTTTGGCTAACTCCCTCTTTAGAGTCTCCAACACTTCCAGCCCACTGCCATCGAGATTGCACCTGTTGATAGTGCCGTTGGCCGAGCTGATCCAATACAGCTTGTTGGCTGTGTAGTCCAGTGATAGACCTGAGAGAACCGGACAAGAGAGCAAAAACCACATTAGACCTCATTGTGCCAACATTCATTAGAGCTGAGCTTCAAACTATTGAACTCTGCAAGTAGAAAAAGTCCAATTAAGAAGTGAATAGATGACTCAAAGGATTAAAAAAAAGAAATCATAAGTGGCCAGGAGATGATTTACTTTTTATAAAAATTATAGCATAGAACCTTTTAATATGAACAAATGTCGGTTACATTCAACCCACTCTCAATTTAGTTGAACAATAATGATTAAGCCGATTAGCGCCACAGGACTTTCTCACTGTGACTAAGTGATTATGACTGAAAACAGAACCTTCAACTCGCTCCTTTTTATTCCACCTTGTGTTGTGTTCCATTTTGTTTTATCTCAAATTTAAATTATTTTTTACTTTAGACTTCTCCTTTTCATTATTTTCCTTTTATTGTGAAGTACTTTGAGCATGAAAGGTGCTATACAAATAAAGTTTATTTTTATTATTATTATAATTGTTATTATTAATAAAACATAAACAAATTTAAAGTTGAATACACAGCTAAAAAAACCAAAAACATGCTCAGCAGTTTGAGGATAAACAGGTCTGATAGTATTGCTTGACAGAGCCTGTTTTCAGGTGAAGGAAGCAACCTGTGCATTGCAGCTTTAAAAGTACGACAGTAGAATTTTTCAAAAATGACTTATTGCAACATTTGATATTTAAATACTGCATGTTTCTCTGTTTAGTGAGCTCTCACAGAAACGTCTGTGCGTGTCTTTCGGCTCATGTTTGCGGCTGATCTCTTCATACAGCACCAGTCGGCGTGAAAAACTAACAGGAATGAGACCGAAATCTTTCGATCAATTTCCCGTACTGACATTATATGCCACCATGTGTTAGATTAATGTCTGGCAGATTCACAGTCATATTGGGCCATTAATTCCCTCTTGTCCCCAGGTCTACCTCATACTCATAAATGAAGGCAGGGATATTCACCGCTCTCTGCTGTGTGAACTGATGACAGGCCCACGCGAATGAAGAAATACCACCGAGTCATTGTTGGTGTTTTGTGTGACAGAGGGTCTGACCTTCATCCGTGTGCCAAGTGATGAGGACCAGCTGATTTTTTGGGGGGCAAAATTAAGCTTCAATTGCCCACTCAAGAGTGCTTCATGGGAAGAGTTAGCTCTAAAAAAGGGAAGCGGTATAATAACTGAAATAATAGTGTGAAAGAAAAAAAATCAGATAGCAGTGAATAAAAAAAGAGTGCTCACTCCAGGAATAGGTGATTGTTAGGTAAAAATACTTTTTTGGGGGGGAATTTATGCCAAAACAAAACAGCAAACAACATCCACAAGCAGTACTCAATTCCTTTACAGTAATACACTACCGTTCAAAAGTTTGGGGTCACTTAGAAATGTCCTTATTTTTGAAGGAAAAGCACTTTTTTTCAATGAATATAACATAAAATTAATCAGAATTACACAGTGGTAAACGACTATTCTAGCTGCAAATGTCAGTTTTTTTGATGGAATATGTACATAGGTGTATAGAGACCCATTTCCAGCAACCATCTCTCCAGTGTTCTAATGGTACACTGTGTTTACTAATCGCGTTAGAAGGCTATTGGATGATTAGAAAACCTTTGTGCAGTTATATAAGCACAGCTGAAAAAAGTTTGACAAAAGCAAAGTTTGAAGGGCAAAATGATTATTTGGAATAAAAATCATTATTTCTCATATTGTCAATGTCTTGACTGTTTTTTCTATTCAACTCTGTTGATGAATAAAAGTGTGACTTTTAATGGAAAACAAAAAAATTGTAAAGGTGACCCCAAACATTTGAACGGTAGTGTACATACATACTTTTTTTTGGGACAATAATTACCCAATTTTACATTTCAGTCACTTCATAAATTTACACTGCGAGACATAAGAATCTTTCCTCTGAGCGCTGTCTGTACATTTCAAAGCACAATTAGAAAAGCACATTTAATCCTGCAGCACTTAGCCTTGTCCTGTTACCAAAAACACAGAACACCTCCATGTCCAGACATGAGTGGTTGAAACAATGATACAACAGTGTGTGAAAAAGGCATTCTATTCTACTCTGCTGTAGAGTTTTTTATTAGTAGTATTATTTTAAAAAGGTGACAGTTTCAACAATGTGCAATAGATGAACCAGAACAGAAGACCTCATCATGCAGTGCTGAAGTCAGCCTGTGGCAGCTGATGTGGGAGACGGTGAACTGGAGTAATGTGCAGTTCACATTAAAGCTGTTGACATTACACAGAAACTGTAAGGTACACATTCACCATTTATGACACTGTGCAATGATCCTTTCATTCTATACTATACACAGTGACATGTTGAGGAGTGCACGTAATATTAAACCAGGTTCATCCTTTCATAGCTGCCATGTTCTCCACCAAACAGAGGGACACACCTCATTTAAATCAGATATCAAGCCATGAAATTAACCTCTATGGATGCATATACATGTAAAATGCCTTACTTTTAAATTAGATTTGGATATAAAGGGTTTTTGAGACTCAAATGGTGAAGCCTCTACGAGAACACAAAATAACCTGTCAAAGATTTCAAAGAAATTCAGCATTCATGTTCGACTTGCCAAGCCTTGACCAGTCTTTACCCGACACTTTGACACATGTAAAAAATGTCTTTGACGCTGCCAAGCAAACATCACCACCAAGGAGGCAGCTGACGACGTGGATACAGAGAAATTGTCAGGAAACAACCTAACCATCGCCAGTCTGATTCCTTCTATAAACAACGGCGTATAAGCACACGTGCGGTAATTAATTGATCATGAACTGATTAAGGCATAAGTGAGTTGATTACAACTTTCATCTCAGCACCTTTACTGGGGCTATCCTCATCTTATTACAGTTTAAAAAGGGGGAATTTACTTCAAATGAATTTGGAATGAAGTGAACACAGATGCAAAGCGTTGCATCCAGTGGCACAGCTGTTGAAGCTAGGAAATTTAATTGAATTAAATTACCATAAATTGAATCCATAACCAAACAAAAATGACAGATTCGCTCAGTTTTATGTGTGCGGTGGTCTACCACATATCCTTGTAGACAGCAGTAAATCAAGTGCCCTTGAGGTGTCAGAGAAGCTGGGTTATTGCAAACCGTGTTACGCGTTTATGTCGGGTCATGACTTGCATGTAAACACACATAATTTGAGTATAAATAACGACTCAGGAATTGAAAAGAAATGCTGTTTACAGTCTTGTTGGCTTGGTGACACGCAAAGCTACAACTTGTTATATTTAACAGAGCTTTCATACTGACCTACAGGCTCCCTCTGATTCTGCTGGAGGACTTTGCTGTTACTCCCGTCCATGTTTGCCATGTTAATGGTGTTGCTGTCGGTCCAATAGATTTTCCTGTGTGTGAGATGAACATGAAGTCACTGAATAATTACAGCTAACTGAATGTAAACAACACACGTTTGAAAAGGTTTTATTGATAGGCCTTGTGAATAGTGTGAATATGTGAATATTTTAGGGTTTCTTTGCTTTCTTTGTTACAACGACGTATTAGGGCCAAACTGAAAAGGAAAAACAACTGTAACCGTTCAAGCACAAACTCGTAATATTAAAAAAAAGTCGTAACATTGCGAGAATAGAGTTGTAACATTGCGAGAATAAAGTTGTAACATTGCGAGAAAAAAGTTGTAACATTACGAGAATAAAGTCATAACATTACGAGAATAAAGTCGTAACATTACAAGAATAAAGTCGTAACATTACAAGAATAAAGTTGTAACATTAAGATAATAAAGACGTAATATTATGAGAACAGTTTTAACATTACGAGAATAAAGTCGTAACATTGCGAGAATAAAGTCGTAACATTACGAGAATAAAGTCGTAACATTACAATAATAATGTCGTAACTTTACAAGAATAATGTCGTAACATTATGAGAATAAAGTCGTAACATTATGAGAGTAAGTCGTACTATTATGAGAATAAAGTCATCATTAATCAAGCAAAGACGATCAGCTGCAACCTGCAACAAGATGAGATATGCGGCACAATTATTATTATTATTATCTTTTAAATTAAACTAAATAAAGATCCAAAATCTTGTAATATTACGACTTTATTCTCAAAAGATAATTATTACAAAGACGTCATAAAATTTGTTTGTGGACAAAACAAGTCATTTGAAAACACCAATTAAGATTTGTCAACGTTGTCTGACATTTTATGACCCACACGACTCATCAGTTAATTGAGAAAATAATCAACATATTCATCAATTATTCAATTAATTAGTCAGTTGCAGCCCTACTGTAGTTTCTAACACTCTTCATTGGAAGTGAGGCACTTACAGAGTGAACGTGCTGTTCTAATCTACTTACCCTCTGGCAGGGTGCACGACAAGACACCCGGGCTTATCAATGCCATGGATGATGGAAGTCTTCAGGGACCCATCAAAGCGAGCCACATTGATTTGTGACTCATCGTTTTCGGAGCTGAGCCAGTATAAGTTCCTTGAAATCCAGTCTAAAGCCAGACCGCGGCAGTTCACTATGTCTGTCAGGAAGAGCATGAAAGTCAATTTAAAACTATAATGCAAATAAGCTCACGTACGTACAGTATATTGGCTGTATCTCATATAAGTGAATTTAAGGTATAAATGGCAACACCCTGAACAAATGATGCAAAGAAAGGGCACAAAAATAGAAACTCACCCGTGGAAATGATTGTCTCAAGCTGGGTGCCATTGATGAAGGCCCTTTTAATGGTTTGTGTTTTAATGTCAGCCCAGTATATCCTCTCCTCCTGGGCATCATAGTCCACCATGGAGACGTCATCGATGTCCGGCACCGTGAGTGCCGTCATGACATTCATGTAAGGGTTGTCGATATCCACGCCGCGGATTTCAGAGCGGCGCACATACAGGAGAAACCTTTTCAGTGCTGCGGGGATGATCGATAAATCGGTCATTTGAAAAAAAAAAAAAAAAACAAGTTCCCTGACCATTTTTCGAGAGAGGGCGAAACACATGTAACATTCACACTGAAGCTTAAAGGTCCCATATTATATCCTATTTCTCCAAGTTAACCTAGTTCCCTGGTGTCCTAATGAACATGTCTGTGACATGCTTTGGTCCCAGTAGCCACAGAGGCTACTGGGAGCTAACAGCAGTTAGCATTTGGAAAAATTATCCTTTGCAGGCTCTAGCAGGCACATTGCTGTCATATATAACATGTATCCACTGGACAGATAAATCCTCTGAGGCTGGAAGTTTGTGTAGAACTCTGTGCTGCACTGTGGAGCCAAGAATAGATCTTTTCGTGGACTTTGTGGACTTCCGGTTTTCAGATACCGCTGCCCTCGCCAGCACTCTCGCGTGTTTTACGGACAAAGTGGAGCTCCACGAGACAACAATTCCAGGAATTTAGCACCTTGTGATGTCCCTATGAGCGTGGAAGTCAACATCGCGTGTTTTATCACCTGTACTTAGACTGAGGAGGACCGCAAAAACATGGGTGAGTCATCTTTTTTTCTTTCTATCTTTTTTGACTGATAGGGCCTCCAGAGTCCCAAATATAAGTATTACGATGATTAAAAAGTTGATTTTGCATAATGTGGGACCTTTAGGAAATAGCATAAAACCAACGATCTCACTCACCAAAGCAGGACTGTTTGTCGGCTGAAAGCTTCATGAGGTGTGGACAGGTGCAGGAAGCAGTGCGATTGTAATTGATGAGACACAGATGTGAGCAGGGACCACGTCCATCATTCTCTTCACATGGGTTAGAGGCTGACGGGGGGGTAGGAAAGGACAGGGACAAAAGAAGGAGAGGACATGAACCAGCATTAGAAGTTAAGATAGCAAGCAAAAAAAGAACAGTTTTCGTCGTAAAATATCGCTCAAAACCAATATTATAAAGTGGATTACACACATTAACAAAGATAATGGGATGCCATTTACAGTAGATATACAGTGTCTACAGAAAATGGACAAAAAAAAGTTAAAGAGATTATTTAAAAGTGAACAACTGAGTCTGAGCACCTCAGGTCATTGATGAGATTAGATGCCCTAAAACAGCAGAAGAACTATTCAGCGACTCCGTGTCTGAAGAACAGACACAGGTTGGAAGGAAAACAGCAATGAGGAGCCTTAAAGCAATCAGGGTCTATCTCAGTAAGTGATTTGGTAGCCAGAGTAGCAATCCTAAAGCCTTGTTTAAGTTTAAAGTCTAGCAACTGCGTATCGATCTGACCTCATTTAAACCTTTTAAAAACGACAACAAAAACATCGCAGTAATGCAATCGCGAGCACACAAAGACATGTCAAATTACTCTTTTAAGTCGTTTTTAATTATAAAACAAAACAATTTCTAAACTGAACTCATAATCAAGGCCGAAGCCACAATCAAACGTTTAGTGGGGCACTCTCTCGGGCTGAAGTACAAAAAGGAAATTGATGTTTCTTACGAGTGCATCAATATCAGCTGCGTGAGCTGGATTTTGAACGCACCCTCAATAGCAAAACCCCCCCTATCATTGGCAGCTTTGCTGATATGAGGAAGGAGATGATAAACAATTACGCAGACAATACTCCGTGATTCCAGAGTTCACCAGTGTTGCGGCTTTGCATTTACAGGCACGTGTTATTTTGCAACTCAAAGACGATGCATTTTTTTTTTAAACTGTGAATACATTACTGCACTTGCTGGAAACAAACTTCAAACTATTTCACAGATTCTTTGACACGAGGGGTTTATTGTGTTGGCAACTGAGTTAGTTGGAGTTTGAGCTTTATTTATAGACCTTAACTGATTTATTAGACCACCACCCAAAGCCACAGCTGCATTGGTAATTTTATATGAAAAAACATTTGTTCATGCTTCAGTAATGGTTGAAACACCAGTATGTAGACTAACCCTAACCCTAACCCTAACCCTAACCCTAACCCTAACCCTTCTCTTAATTAAGACATCAAATTATAGTTATTTACTTGCATTCCTGGAGAGAAAAAAAAATGTCTGACTTCTCGTTGTTGGTTATTCGTCAAGTAAATAACAAAAACATGTTTAGTTTGGAAGATTCTTTAGAAAATTCTCGTTTTTACGACAGGTGGGCTCATAAAAATGTTGAGTTTCCGATTTTTTTCAGGAGGTTAAGACGCTGTTTCTATTGTTTACTCTTCTCAGAAATCCATGACGCCGCGTTCTTCTGTTCTTGTAGGAGAGCAAAATATCAAGGTTATGACCCTACGCCGGTGACATTTTTCACGACACGCACAGCGAGGTTTTATTTCACAGCTATTAAACGTAATTGTAAAGCAGCGATACATTTGGAGGGCCTAGTTCAGATAAAAAAAAAAAACACTGCAGCAAAACCAAAGAAAGTCACCCACAGTTCAGTTATTTTCCATTATCCTGCAATTGCATTTCATGCATCAAACACCTCATATTCCTCTATCTATTCTGAATGATTCATGTCAAACAAGCTCATTCAAAGTTCATTTCCATGGCCCTTACAGTAGCATATTGAAGAGGGCGTTGCATCATAAATGTAGCTTACTTTAAAAAAAAAAAATGCAAATCCGTCTCCGCGAGCAAGAAAACGGCACCCAGCTGACTCACTATGCTAATGGTGGAGACATCACAACGGTGCCATATTCACCTGAATCATGCTCTTGAGGGATGACAGGCAAGCAACAACAGAGCCAAGGTGTTTGCTCGCGCTCGCCTGTCAGCCTCCTTTGCAAGAAATAGTGAAAATAAGGGCACCCTCTAAAAATAAGGAGAGACGCTTATTCAATGCAAAGTCCTTACTCAAAGACAAAAGCGCCGCGGTGATTAGAGGTGCAAAGAGGCATCATTATCTGCCGCTGCATTCAGAAGGAAGACCAGAGGCTGGTTTTGTTTATATTTCAAGTTCACATTAAATCAGGGTGATTTTGTTTGTGGCCAATATTTATTCAGATGTAGTGGAATATATGGTATATGTATATTTCCACATCATCACACTGGATTTGCACATTCTTTCCCTTTATTATTATTTTTTTCACTGAAAACTATTTTATGAACTACAGTAGAAGGTCGTGTCGGGAACGTTTGCAGTCAGTGTGTTTTTTCAAACTGATTTTAAATGTTCTCATCACCACTGATGGATTATTTATCAATCATGTGTGGTGAAGGAAACGACATAAAAGTCCTATGTGCAAGTGGTGCAATTTGGTTAAGGTTTTACCAGTGATATAAATTAGTATTCTAGAGAACCAGGGTCATGCTATTGTATAAGAGTAGATCACACTAAATAGCTGACAATTTATCCTGTAGAGGCTGCATACACGTCAAAAAATGTCCCGCATTTTCTGGATGTGTTCCAATAAAGCGGTTGAGAATGTATGTAAAGCAAAAACATTGAAGCTCTGCTAATTTTTCGGCATCATTGACTTCATGGAACAGGATACATAAAAGAGGGGAGGAGAAGACAGACTGGGTGACTGACTGACTGCAGGTTACTTACAATGCTCGAGTATAAACAAATTACGTGTTGTACAAAAACTGTAACTATAGTAACAGGCCAATCAGGCCCATTCTTATGTTAAAATGCTAGCCCTGACTTTCAAATGACACCCAAACCACTTAAGGGCTGTTTATGCCTCCAGTGGAGCTTAACTGTGGCACCTGCTGAACAGCTCCCTGAGACGAGCTGCATATTGCTGTTCAGTGCGGTCGTCTCCATCGCATCCCTCGCTTTTTCTTTTTCTCTTTCTCCGGTCCAGATGATCAGTGAAGTATCACATGGTTGTGGCATGAGTGGATAACAGCCAGCCAACCTTCCTACATCGAGCTCCTTTTAAATCGGATTAGGAACGCTTACCGTCTCCTCTTTTGAAAAAGCAGTCACATTTGCTCACACTTATCTCTGGTGAACAGTCAGGAGAATGCAGATACAGGAATGAAACAAGTGAATTATCTCGTGACACAGTGAAGAAGCAGTGAATTAGGGCCGTAATAATGTGCATTTAAGGATGGTGAAAGTTGGCAGTGGAGAAAAGGGCAGCTGTAGAAGAGACCGATCAGTCAGTCGCTCTTGGCACACTTGGCCAACAACGATCCATAACCAAGTGTTTTTTCTTTGGCAGGTCTGCTTTAAAATTCAATCAAAATTCTATTCCCTACAAACAAGCTTTTTTTAAACAGAAAAAGACATGAAACATGATAAAGTGAATGAAAACAGATTTCATGCTTTTAATTTCAAACTTGGCACTATATCTTACAAGCTGATTTGCATATCAAATAATAAAAAAAAAATCGGGCTTATACATCTAGGCCTTTTATCAGACGGCATAACAGCAGTGTCATTTTTATGGTCCGAATCTTCTTGGCGTTCACAAAAATTGATTACTTATTCAACTGTCGCAGTTACAGATTCAGAGGCACTCGCTGAGAAGAAATCACTGGGAATATTAATGACGTTTCAGACTTATTTAATGTATTTTCTGTCATCATAGCGCTGAGTTCATATTACTAATTGAACGGGTTATTAGATGTGCCACACTTGTTTCACTGGCAGATGTCATTCTTGTTCTGCGACGCTCTATATCCGCATAAACAAATATGCACTAAGGTGAAACATAGCCGACGACTATAATTCGAA
Source organism: Microchirus variegatus (assembly GCF_963457635.1). NCBI lineage: Eukaryota > Metazoa > Chordata > Actinopteri > Pleuronectiformes > Soleidae > Microchirus > Microchirus variegatus. Next base: position 12,071,925 of record NC_139823.1, read on the forward strand.
TAATAATTAAAACAAATCCAGAGGTAGCATTTTCTTAAACTAGCTAATTTCCTCTGGTTCAGAAGGATGTTCATAAAATTTGGCACGTTAACGGCGTCATTATTAACGCAAGTTAACGCATGACGCGTTTCCATGACGACTGACCGGCAAAAGACGAGCGTGACTTCATGTTTACGTGACTCCCGATTGTTCAAATGAGTGTCCAAAGTAACGCTAAACTTTAAAAACAGAGGCACACATACGCAGTACACAGGTATGCTGGTTATTTGTAGCACTGCACTTTTCGTTTAATAAACAGACCACTCCAGTTCGACTGTAGGCGTGCTAACGGCGCTAAAGGAGCTAACACAGCTAAAAGAGCTAACTTGTTAACATGCCCTAACGTTGACGCGGCTAACCACCGTTAACGCGCTAACGTGCCCAGCAACTTCAATGTCCATATCATAACGTGGGTTTGAACTGCCATTGAGCACAAGCCTAAATATAACATTCCTAGCATAACATGGTGATTATTCTTGACCCTTTTTAATAGCTTCTTCTTGCTCTGACCTGCTTTTAAAGCTAATTATTTAAACTTCACCATTTTAAGATCAGAATTCACCTGAAGCTGGACCGAATTTACACTGTAAAAAAAAGAGATAATAAAGATATTATATCTGTGTATAGACACTTGTTCCACCTAACAAGTGAAATGTCCCTTCTATATCAGTGTCTTATCTGTGTCTGTGAAGCCAGAAAAAACTGTTCTCACCTTGTGGCTGCCTGCTGGGATGGAAGATCTGCAAGTCGAAAGGCTGAGCACTCGTCTTTTGGATAACTGTGACATTTTGACCGGTCCACTTATTGGCTCTTGCCAAAGTATTTGTCCTCCAGTCGGTCCAGTACACGTTGCCTCCATAGAGAGATACGGCAAAGGGATGAGACAGGTATTCATGGCCCTTGAGGATCTCGATGACCCCACTGCCGTCGTACAGTGCCGAGAAAATGGCATCGGATCTGTTGTAAAGGGATGGACACATCAAAGTTTAAGCTGCTCTTCAAATGCATTAACAGGGAACTGCAGAATCAGTCAAATCAAAGTGGTACAACAACATGTCCTCAATAATTACATGTCTACTGATTGGAAAGTCAAACAACTATTAATGATGAATCTTTTGCAGTATACGTCGTCATACAAGCTTTAAAATGTATTTAAAAGTGAAAATGCTTGTGTATGTATCAGGAAAAATTAATGTCATACCGTGCATCTGTCCAAACAATCCTCTTTTCCAGGTGATCCAGAGTCAGTCCATTAGGCCAGGCACCAATTTCCATATCTTTAAACACAATATGTCGACCTCCTCCACTCATTGATGCAGCCTCGATTCGGGGAAAAGTAGCGTCCCAGTCGGTCCAGAAGAGGATCCTGGATACAGAAACCCCCCCCAAAAAATGCAACAATAAGCACTCGTATGTTTGCTTCTGTGAAGCAAATCCTTTAAACTGATGTTGCAACCAGATGAGCCATTATCATTTACATTGTTTGTTATTGCCATGACACTGTAAACACAGTAATCCTTCTGTGGCTGTGTGCATTAACGGACAGTGAAGGTGATGCTTGTCCAAGAACAGCAGCAATGATCCAGTGCAACCCTCAACATCTGTGACAGGCCTTGAAATGGCAGGCCATCTGTTTTATTATTACTTTTCACAGCTCAATGAGGCCTGAAAATGAACAGTGTCCTACTCCAACCCAGCACACATCACTTCTGTCCTGACATGGTTCACAAAGTCAGCGAGAACACGGGAGAAAATGGGTGTTCGAGCTTAAATCACATACTGACGACAACGAAACAGTGTTAGGAAGAAATATCCGTGTCCAGATCAATAGCAGTGTTCACTTGATAAGGCCCCCCTGATCAATGATCCACTCCTTTGAGTGGATTCAAGTAATTAGATTAGAATTATTGCCCTGGAATGGAAATGCATCTTTAGGCACCAAAAGCCCGCATTAATCCTACTCTCCACAGCCATGAAATGTAGTCATCCTCCCAAATGTGAAGGAGTACTATAGGAGAGAGTGCACGGGCAGATTAGTCATTTTTTAAGAGTGTTAAATTGATTTTAGGAATGTCTGGGCTTTACTTTAATCTGAAATATACTGGCCAAAGTACACAACCACTGGCTAGTTCTCAGATGCATTAATCCAACGTAAGCACCTAATGTGAAAAATTAGCAACATTGCATGGCATACTCTGCCACTTGTTTCACTTAAAAACTAATTGTCATGTCATAAACCTGATTAAAAAAAAAGGAACTACACATAATATAGTTCTATATTTAACAAACACGCACATCAATCGACCAAATTGGAAAGCACCTGTAGGGACTAACAGTTGCCCTCCAAGTGTCATTTTAAGCAAACAAACACTCGGTTAATGTCACAATAACAGTGCTCCTGCGAAGTCTTTTATTTTGGTAGATAAGGACAAGTGTAAAGAGACTGAAAGGTCAGAGCCGACTCATTACGAGCTGCTGAGGCGAAACACGTGTGTGGGAGCATCTGTGAAATGTTGAACAGTGCAACAAAAAAAGGATTTTTAAGTATCTCTTATCTATTATCCAAAATACTGTGTTTTTTGAATCTCTATTCACATTGGGTTAGACATCAATAAGTAAAGTTGTTTGTGTAAAAAAAGAAGAAGAAGGTGAAATTGAAATAGGAACAGTGGTGGTTGCTCGTCTTTGAAACGGGGGAAGCGGATTTCAGGCCCAGTTATTTATACATCAATTCTGCCCTCTGCTCTGCCCTCCCCAAAAAATAAAACACAATAATTATGAAAAAAGTGAAACAAGGAAACTATGTATATTTATTTATAGTGCAAATAACACACAATGGTTCTGCTATTCGTCTAGACTTCGCTCTCACGGACTGAGACAGAAAAGGCTCCGCTCTCCTCTATATTTCTCCAGTGCTGTCAATCAAAAAGTAGTTCCGCCTTTCAGATAGTTCCTCAAATCCTCAATCACCACACATCAGCCCAGCATCCACCCACTGCTCCATTGACTCCCAGAGACGCCAAGCTTCCCTGAAAGTGACAATTTTGCCCGCATTTATCAAATCACAATTTTTATGCCGCATGTGCCGCGTTGCTTTGGGAATAAAATAGCGCCGGACGATTTATGTACGCAGCCGATTCTGAGCAAACATAGTCATATAGTTGATGGCATTCCAGCGTACCTTACATATTTGACCATTTTATGACATTTGCTGAGCTATCGCCTCTGAATAGGAGTCTGTAAAAGCTTGCAATATAAGGGCACAAAGCAACCAATACGTCCCACTGCCTCCTGTCTGTCTTGTAAAGGCGCCATCATTAAAACACACAGTGCTTGAAGCTGAGTGGAGGAGAGTGCTCGGAGGATAGCTTTGTTGATATAACTACATCATGGCTTAAAAACATCTCAAAATTAACCATAATGGCAGGCAGGTACATAATATATTGATAGCTGGGAGGGCATTTAAATGATTTCATATAAATCTTGTGTCAGAAACCAATTACGGACTACGGCTTTAGGAGATCAGCAGCAAAACGATGACTACATCACTACCAGCTTTGCATTATGAAATCACTATCGTTCAAGTCCTTGATTCAGCGTCGTCAGACCCTCAAAGTAGGGAAACAAATTTATCTCACTGATGAGAGAGAAAATCGCATCAAAACTGACTCTGAAATGAAGTGGCATTGAGGACTTGTTTTTAGATTTACCAACATTGCCTGACATGTTGCTACTTAACAATGGGACCCTCACGCAACAAAAATTTCATGTAGTTCTGTTTCCGTTAAAGCTTTCAAAAAGTGGAATTTTAAAGTAGTTTTCCTGCCTTCTTATTGTCAAATTTGTCAGAGCGATGAGGCCACGCCTTTAGACATAGAGAAAATCCTTTGACAACTTTTAATCATTAACTTGTCTGGAACACATGGACCGAGTTTGACATGGCCAGCTCAAACGTGTTAGGACGCGTTTGGTCAAATGTGTAGACTAGCCATTTTTGTTTTTCCAAAATGGCCGACTTCTGGGTGGGTGGAGCTAATGGAAGTATATTGGAAATGATTGTTTGGAATCATGAGAGCAAGAAGTGTACCAAGTTTGGTTAAAATCGGAACAACTATGTGCAATCCAACAACTTTTTTCTGACCATGACCAGACTTCTGGGGGCGCTATAGAGTCCTGGGGCTACGAACGGCTTTGTGGCCTATTCCACTATCGCATTTTTCACCGACCCGAACTCAGTGCCAAATTTCAAGAGTTTTCATGCACGTTAACCCCCTCAAAAATGAGCGCAACATCGGAGAAAAATAGAAATCTCAACAGGAACAATAGGTTGGCCCTGGCAGATTGTGCTCAGGCCCTAATCAAGGACCTTGCATGGGAAAAGACATAACCAGTATGCACAAGAGATGTCTGCAAAAGCCTATATGCTATTCATGAGTTCATGCATCACAGTTCAACACCTGCACTATACAAAAAAAACAAAGCCCACAGCACTGCTCCGTTCACACTGCCAGAACTCCGCCAAACACGTATTAATTGCATCAAAATCAAGACATCACATAATATTTGCAGATATGTGCAGACTAGTAAACCACTGCAAGTTAATGTGACCTTAAAATCCAGCCACAAAAAAAAAAGAAAAGCACGGCATCCAGACGAAATACCATCTTCCACCAACACAGCACAGCTCATCACCACCTAAGTCACATCACACTGGCACACAAATGAAATGCCACTAGCTTCACCACCTGCCAACACTAACATTATGGTTAGGAGTCTGGTCAGGTTCAGATTTAGAAAGAACACCTCCTCACCTCCTGGTGAGTGTTGAAGTAGGTTAGAAACTTAATGACTAGAATGTGAAATGAAGGACTGATGATCTTTCATATAACGTGGTATGTAAAAACAAATATAGAAGCTCAGGCATGAGAAGTGGATAACTTACTTTACATTTTGAGTACAGAGCTGTCAGTTATCCATTTCCCAACAGTGCAAAACAAAGGTAAAGCAAAAACAGCAAAACTACAGCTCACGGACGTGATGGACAACTGCCAGTATTTGATATGTCCTGGATCAGTAATAAAAATGTTAAACCACCATATGGTGACACCAAGTGTCAGCAGAATCATTACCTTTCTTGAGTTATAGAGCGTTACCTATTGAGTACCGTATTAATAATGCATATCATGTAGGCAAGGACTGTTGCCTAGCAGCAGCTGCTTTGAACTGAAGAAATGAGCTCTGAGAGGAGAGATGCTGTGAAATTTTTAAATATTTAGGTGCATCTGAGTGGGGTACAGAGGGGGAAAAAATAAAACTCACACCCACCACTGAGGAGCGGAAGGTTCACCTCCCAGCAGGTATGACACCGTCTTGGTCAGGCAACTCATCAAACGCAACTGTCAGTGCCAATACGGGTGAAAGCTGAAGGATAATTTCCATGTCACTGTGCTGCGACGTAAGTGGTTGGTGTGGGAAGGAGGCTTTACTTTTTTTTTTAGGTCAACTTTGAAAAGGTTTTATATCTAGATTTTTTATATGATGAATACATGTTTTGGTGGAGTTATAGCAGAGAGCTTGTTCCTTATCTGTGGAACAAGCTCATTGAACACCTGAGGTGTGCACAAACTGTCAGTTTGTTTAAAGCTCCCATAGAGTGGTCCTATCGCACATATATGTGAGTTATGGAGGTCTACTTACATACATTAACTTGTGTTTATGGTCAAAAACCTCCTAGTTGCTGTAAATGAGCCGATAGAAATCTCTCTTCACTGAAGCTCTCGACAGTTGCGCTGAAATCTCACCCACAGAAGTATAATGTACACAACCGGATGTGTTCAGGAGAAATGCTGTTTACGTAACCAGAATGGTTTTTTTCAGAGATTTCGCTGAGCCCGAGATTACAATACAACACATTCTCAGCTGTGGCTGAACTGTTTGTTTCGAACCTTCAGGGCTTCATAAACAAGGTAATGGCAAAGATACACACCAAAAAAACAGTGTTAATTTGTACTTCCGTTCTATGGGAGCTTTAAATCAGGGTTGAAAACGTTATTGTTTACTGCAGCTTTCCAATATTGCCAATTTTACCCAGTTTAACTTTCATATCTGCGTGTTTAATGACTTTAAAATTATGATTTTAAATCACATTCCAATGTTTTATTAATTTCTGCTTGATTTTAAATTTGTTTCCAATGTATTTCCTTGCCTCTGTAAAGCACTATGAATTGCCTTGTGTAAGAATGGCGCTCTACAAATAAACTTGCCTTTTCCTTGATAAGGGTGTGTAGTCTTTATTTTATACACTGCAGCAAGGTGGTGCAGCAAACTTGTGTTGGATTGTATTTTATCATCATAATAAAACAAAATACAACATAAACATATGTGTGTCTCATTCCCTTGAGCAAAAAGAGTGAAACCTTGTATTTTACACGTGTGATTTGTCTTCTGGTTATAGGCAGTTTCATTTCAATACTACTCCTCACTGACCCTCCAAAAACCTTGACAAATTCAAGACTATACAACATTTCTGGTTATAAGAGAGAGAGAAAAACAACATGTGTTGTGTTTCCTCTAATGGATTCTGCTTGCTGACTGTAAGGCAAAAGGAAGTCTGCCATTTCGGAGCCACAGACTAGTCCACAAACGTTCTCCCCCATGCATCTCAGGATAAACAACTATGATTTTGAAAATTGGGCCCTGAGGAAATTGATAGCCAAATTAGAACCAAGCATAATTTTAGCTTCAATTCAAATGAGGTGGTTGAAATGTGTTCTAAAGGAACAAAAGTGAGTGTTAATACAGCTTCATCAGCTCACATTACTGTAATGGACAACACTGTACTATTATTGATGCGTTCTGTATCTTGGACTTTAACACAGGAGACGTCTGCATACACTGCAGCAGATGCAAAAGTGAGGAATACAACGGGAGCTGTAATTTAACTTAATTCCAATAATCTCAGAGGCTGATGGATAGCAGAGCCTCCAGCAGGCGCTGTACGTGCGAGTTAGAGCATAACATACCCCTGCCCCGGGTCGAGAGCAATGGCCCGTGGATGCTCCATGCCTCCAGCGATCAGTGTGGTGCGCATGTCTCCATTAAGCTTGGCAACCTCAATCTGGTCCAGATTGCTGTCAATCCAGTACAATTTTCCCGTAATCCAGTCCACAGCCAGACCCTCTGGGGTGGCCAGTCCGTGCTGCACGACCACCTCGATCCCGGTAACTCCTGCAAAGCAAACGTCACATTAGCACGACGACTGTTTTGGCACCAGCAGATAGACTATAGCAAGACGTGGCATCGGCGATAAGTCTCAGGAAAATATTCTGAAAGCAAACTCAGCGTGGAGGACATGTCTTTTAGGTAAATTAGATTGATTTCTAGAGGGTTCTTTTAAGCACAGTACAAGGGTTTTCACACAATATTTACAATCCCTGAGTTTGCAATTACTCTCAGATGTTGGGAATTTAATGTGTGCCTCACAAAACAGTAGAGCAGGCGCAGCTCCATGGGGGAAATAAAGGCATGAGAAGTCAGTAAAATCTCCTTCCAATCACAAAATTACAAAGTAAAACAGACTTCCTGATTTATTATTTAATGCACGGTAGATCAACTGAAAACAACCGCACCTGCAGAATTGTTTTTACCTCGGTGAGGCTGTGATACATTTTTAGAGAGCAAAACAATATCAGCTCAATGTATCGGAGCTAACTATGTCTAAAGAGAGCAGACTGAAACCTGTGTTATCACCAGCCGTGTTTTTGAGTTCCATTACAGGTCTGGAGCAAAAACTCCTTTCAACAATACATCACAGGGGTGAGCTTTAGATTTACAACAAATGTTTGTCCATATTTGTGAGTGTGTACATACCGCCAGACTCCGAGAGCTTCCCTCTATAGATCTTATCCTCCACAACGTCTGTCCAGTAAAGTAGGCTGTGATTAAAGTGGAAGTCTAGAGCAATAGTATTCCTCAGCCCCGGCACCAGGAGGCTGTAGTCCCGCTTGTGAAGGTCTATTCGTCTTATCTCATGGCGGATTGAGAAAATGATGAAAGCCTCAAAGGGATCTGGCCATAGGGAGAGACAGGGAAAAAATAGCACATGGGTCAAGTAGTAGTCTTAGGTAACTTGTCAATCAACATTGTGCAACATTATATAGTAGACATTGTTTTGCATTGGCAGGAAAAGTGTGACCTCTTTTTAAATATGAAGCACCACCAAATTTCCAGAGGAATATTATTGTCAAATATGAAGAAATTCATAAATACAGCTGATAGAAGGCCATGCAGGTACTCGATCACATTCTGCCTAGATTGCTAGTTGTCACAATTTCTGTTTGGGACTTTTTTCATGGGCATGAATTGAAGGCGCAGTAAGGGGGGGATGAATGTGCCAGGTCTGGGGCCTTCAGAAACAAGCCCCTGGCAATCTGCAGCTGAGCATGAGGGGGCAACGCGGCCATTGTTCTCTGCCAGAGAATGGCGGATTGCTCTTTTGTTGGTCTGATTGGGTACTGATAGGAATTAAAAAAGAGAAAATGTGAACACAAGAGGCTGACATGTCTCCAGGTCATTGTACCACAGGAGTGTAGATAATAGGCAGCTGGACTTGCTTGAGTTTTCCTCAGGAACATTTTTCTCTTTTCATCCAAGAGGCTGTTTTCATAGTCTGAAGAGTATTTCCGTCCTTGGATTACTGGCCTCTGCCTCAGGAGCCTCCAAAACCCAAAGTGAGGCGTGGAGTGGAGGAGCTGCATGTCAAGAGGAGCCAGTTGCTGTGGTTCAGACATTTGATTAGGATGCCTACTGGGCGCCTTCCACTGGAGGAGGATCCAAGCATGTCCAAATGCGGGAGGCCCCTATGTAGACCCAGAGTCCACTGAAGGGATCATATACTGTGTCTCAGCTGGCCTGGACACACCATGGATTTCCCCAGGAGGGGTGGAAAAACATTGCTTCGGAGAAAGACATCTGTGCCACTTCACTGAATGAATGGTTGGATGGAAAACTGACAAAAATAAACTGATGTTCCAATCAGCACAAACAAAGCTATCTTAAATAATACAGACATGCAATCCTTGTTTCTCAAGAATCTGCAGTATATGTTTAGCTTATTTTTAAATAATTAAATCCAAAGACAACGGGAATTTGTTTGTTTCTATCAAACAAAGTTTGCAGGGCCATTGACACAATTGACCACACTTTTCTTCCATACAGTGTGTCATTATGTTGTCGTTGATCCACAGTGTCAAGGACACATTCCCACCGCCATGCAGTGCAAATTTGCAGCGTGTGCATCACTTACAGCAAAACCAATTTGTTACCAAATACTCTGGGAATCAACACATTACATTTTCAATTTTCTGAAAAAGTAGATACATTTGTGAGCAGTCTCCTTTGAGAAATATAATTTGTAGGGTCTCTAAGAAGTTGCTAAATCTAATGACAAGTCCTGTAGCAGGCAACGACGCTCGCATACTGAAGTTGTCTTGCCTTGTCCGCCGAGGCTTAGCTCAATCAGCGAGATTATTTCCAGCACCGGAAAAGCTCTGCTTCAGAAAAACGTTTGTAAAACTAAAACTCAGAATCCATCACACACTGACATGCACTCTCTTCTATATACACAGTCTTTCAAATGCTGGGCCCTTTTTCAAGCCTTATCTTCACAGCACTCTAGACTAAATAATACGTTAGGGAACATTGCTGTTTGCACATAAATGCAATTAAAATTGTGTCCTTGTTCAATGACAAATTTTTTTTTAGTGCCGTAACCAAAATTGTTTCAATGCTACGAGAAAGGCCTTGCACGTTTAAACCCATTTTTTGTAACAGAGATATGCAAAAGGACAGGAGGTGGGAACTGTGTGTTCATGACTTCAAAGACACTTCTCTCAATATGAAATCTGAACCGTTTGTGTTTGCATGAAAAACTTGATTGATGAAGAAGCTGCAGAACTCTGATTGGCTTCCCCCCAAAAAAGTGTGTATTCTCTTCCTGCATTAATGTAAGATTAGAGCTGCAACTACCATCAATCTTGGAGTAAAATAGAGAGGCAAGTAATCAAAACGAGGTCCATAAATCTGAATGTGACAGGCCAAGGGAATGTGTGTGTAACTGTTGTATTGCGAGCCATCTCATCCGAATAGATTATTCAATTACTGAATCAGAATAGTGTTAAATTTGAATTTATAATGTGATATAATGCTGTAACACTGTGAGTCATTTTTTTGGTTGTATGAGATTCGGGCCCGAGGTGAACGTCTGCGCAGCTGTAAGAAGAAACAAAGCTCTGGTGGTTTGAGAAGGGAGAACATGTTTCCTTCACTCAGCATCAGTGCAGATAGAAACAGGCAGGACTCATCGCCCAGATGTCTCTTTGGATTTGAAACTGATTGAATTTGACCTGACAGTACTCTCAATCACCATCTATTACTATTTCACAGACCACCCCTGCACTTTTTCCAGCAGCGAGACACTAACGCAAGAGTCCTACGATTCAGTAAATTGACTCTTGTTATTGCCTTTTGCACATACCACAAGGCACAATTTCAACACACTTATTTGAGACAACACAATAAGCCAATAAGGTAGAATCAGGAAAACCATACATCAATCAGGCAATGCAGTAACAAAACAAACTTTTTTTTCCAAATGTGATAATAGTTACATTTGTATGTTGAATGTTGTAAGATGAGGTACATTTTTTTAGATGTGGGAGTAATTTATGTGTGGGAGTAATTAATGATGTGCTTTAAACATGGTCTAATTGGAGAAAGTTGAATACTTTCTCAAATTTTGCAGCATATAATGTACTAGTGTGCGCATGTTAACGCAGCGCCAACGTTAAAGCATGCATGACGCGTTTCCACGACAACTGACCAGAAAAAAGAGGCACTCGAAGTCATGTTTACGTGACTCACGATAGTTAAAATGAGTCTCTAAAGTAACGCTAAACTTTAAAAACAGAGGCACACATACACTGTACACACGTACGTTGGTTATTTGTAGCGCTGCTTTTTTCGTTTAATAAACAGACCGCTCCAGTTCGACTGTAGGCACGCTAACGGCGCTAAAGGAGCTAATGCAGCTAACGGGTAAACGGTGCCTGGACTCCGGTGCCGTATCGTAAAACATGACGGCACGGGTGTCTTTTTTCTGGTCAGTCGTCATGGAAACGTGTCGTGCGTTAACAATAATGGCGGTTAGCACTAAATGTAATTTGTTAGTTGGTTAACAAGGTGTATGCAATTTGTAGAAATTGCTCAATACCTCCACACAATAAGTCAGTTAAGGTCAGAGAATAATACAGTATACAGTATGTTAATGCACTCTGGTGCTAAATATCTTTAACAACTCCAAAATGAAACATTCCAAATTAATGACAGAACAAAAAAAATCCTCATCTGTATTTTTTATGTTTTTATGGTTTATTTTATGTAACTCTTATTTGTCATTTAAGGTACCAACACTGCACAAATACCATCAAGACCCTGGATTCAAACTCAGGAGCAAAGATTGAATGGGTACTCATACGCCCTAGGTTAAAATTTAATATTACTGCAGACATAAGCCTACAGCTGCACAGCATCATAAAACAAACATTAAAAAAAAACCAGGGTCTGTTACCTGTGCTGTGACAGCTGTCCCCGTCTGGGTCCAGCATCCATCCTGGATAACAGGAGCACTTCACTGTGGTCTTGTACTGCTCACACACTTGGCTGCACTTTAGGTGACGGCTGCAGTAGTCGACCACCTCACACGTCTTGTTGCTGGAGTCCAGGTGGAGCCCGGGGGGACAAGAGCACACAACCCCTTTGCCTGGTGCCACAGTGCACTGGTGACTGCACCCTCCTCTGGCTACCAGACACATATCTGGAGGGAAGAGAAGGCAGCAGAATATGATTTGAATAACAATAATAAACGGGGAAATGTGTTTTGTCAGCGTTTGCTCCCAACTCAAAGGACACTGTGTTGCATGCAAATCATGTGATTCATTTATTAGGGACTTGATATCATTCACTCGCCGTTGAGTTTGAATGAGAGACTGCAGTAACATTGTCATTGAGCTCTGTTGAATTGTTGTTGTTGTCGTTTTTTTCTTCCTGTGACTTGTTTGTGACATCACATTTCATACATTGGTGACACACCACTGGCAATTGGAATGGTGTTAATTGGGCTTCACATAGGTTTTAAAATTCCCAGGTCTTCCTGTTAATGTTTGTGTATAGAGAGGTTTATAGACCTACTCATTTCCAATAACAGCATGCAGTTTGAAAAAAATGCAAGGATTATTCAAGCAGAAGGTGTTCACTGTCTAATGAAGATAAAAGTGTTATATGACGAGAACTTCCCATTTAAAGCTGCTACATCAAGATGGAGGAAGAATAAAAGATAAAACTACATATGCATGCTTTTCTTTCACAACAGTAATTGAGCCATGTGTCTTTTTTTGGGCAGTCACAATTGCCAATGATGGGCACAAATCCTGCAAAGCTGCTGCAAATCAATTAAAGCCTCATGGTCCTTCTAATTGTCTAAAAGCCCTCCTTTCAGCCACAATAACACAAACACTCAGGAGTCCTGCAGGGACACTCCTCACTCCAGGGCTTGGTTAGTGACACTCAAGGAAATTAACCTCTGTGTTTACACTGTTCACTTTATAAGATTGGATAGGCTGCGTTTGGTCACATGAGATTCCCTTCAACTCTTCATAGACTGATGGACAAATATTTCTACGAGTGCTTTTATCCGAAGCCTAAGAGTATTCCTTTATGTTTTCCAAATGTGGTCACTCAAGCTCATGCTTAATGATTCCTTATACATACTCTAAGCAGCTGAATGTGAGGGAGGGGCTGAGAGTATTATTTTCACTTCACATCAAGATAAAAGGATAACAATTAACTGAGATGAATTGCACAAGAGCAGTGAGGAGCCTCAACAGGTAACCCTTCAGCCAGTTTCACAGCGGATGCTTGTGCAATTATTATTATTTATTTTTTTTATTCAAAAATGCCACCGACTCTTGTGTTTCTATCCTTGCAAGAAGTGGTAATCGAAGAAGCTCAAATGCTGTTCTTTTCAAGTAATTTTTGTAACCTAAAATACATATTTAGAGCATCAAACACTTAACAATTGTAAGCTTGATTAGGCACTTAGAAAAAAAAAAGGGCACCATGGGAAGTGTGGATTCTGGTTTCAAAATTGAAAGTTTTTGCAGCTTAAAGTATCAAAACATCCACACAAATGACAAAAATCTCACATGTCACTCTGTTACGCTTCCTGATAATGGCAGGAGAAGGATATTTTGTGAAAATTAGAGACTGACCAGGAATTACAGCAATGCCATTTTTTGATTTTCTGACAGTAATTTCTAGCAATTGTATCTTTATTACCTCCGCCTATGTTTTCGCCGGAGTTTGTTTGTCTGTCTGTTAGTTAGCAACATAACTCGAAAAGTCACGGACGGATTTGGATGACATTTTTTCCGGAAATGTCCGCAATGGGACCAGAAACAAGTGATTACATTTTTGGCGTGATATGTAGATGCTATCACTGGTTACAACACTCGCTGTCTGACCCAGGAGCATCGATAGGGTGTATTTTGTAGGCTGCCTTGGCAGAGGTCTGGCGCTCTCCGAGTGCTTTTCTAGTTATTTTTTAATTTAATCAATTTTTTTTTTGATCCACAGATAACAAAACAAACAAAGAAAAAAATAAGACGATAAAGGACATTACCACAGATGGGTCCTTCATCCGAGCGATCGGCACAGTCCACTTTCCCATTGCAGATCTTATCAGGAGTCAGACACACAGAGGTATCATTCGCACAAGGGTACTTGGGTGGCTTGCAGACAGCGGACTCACAGGACTCTTCGTCTGAGCGGTCTTCACAGTCGATGTCCCCATCGCACACCCAGCTCTTTGTGATGCACTTCCCTGCAGAAAATAAGATGCCAGAAATGAACTTAAACGCAGAAACTTCCCCCCTACTTTAACTATCTGAAGCTCTTCAAGTTTCTCAATCATGTCCTGAGAAAAAACATTAAATATCAAAGATAGCAAACTTTTATCACAGGGGGCCTCAGTCAACAAACTCCTCAGCACTGTGCTAAATGTTTGACTTTCTAAAAAGAATCACTATCTGTTAAGCCCATAACTTCACTGAGTCTAATTCCCTGACTGTGCGAGTTAGAAATAGGTGGGGGAAAACACATGGGGCTACACAGATACCTGGATGCATCATCTTTTTTCTCCCGGGTGAAGCTTGGATCGCAGCATTTTCCAGTTGACAGTTTTTCTATCAAATCTACATCATAGTGTTTTTTGAGTTCCTGCTGGTTTATGCCTGCTGTCGAATTGGTACAAGCTAATGTGGGAGGCTGAAGTGACTACAAAAAGAAGCGTGTGCCTTTTTTATTTTCCAGGGATTTTTTCGAGTGTATGTTTGCTCTCATCATTTTAAGCTTCACAGTGTGTAGTCCCACGACACTCGTGCTTTAACCCTTCATGTTCTCAACATCTGATGTGAATTAGTCGAGCCGTAACAAATAAAAATAAAAGTTATCGTCGTTCAAGTGCAAATGCGTTTTCCATGAGAGGAAAAATGGATGGCACTCAAGGCAATGAAATGTTCTATTTAAAGTGTTATGGCAACATTTGTTTTGGTGATAATGCACACAGACAAGGAGGTAAATTTTTGTGTAATCACATTAACCTGTCTTCAGGCAATTTCAAGTTGATTACAAAAGGGGGGGAAGATGCCACAGCTTCAATCCGATGAGAGTCTTTTTATAGAATGTAGAGGAGGGCTAGAGGATGGGTTCATTAAAAATAACTGCAGAAAAATCCATGTTTAATATAATTTCTAAAGGCCCAAACATCTACAAATTTAAACCGCAGCATATTCATAGATTGATTGCCCACAGAGCTTTGATCGTTCTGTTCTGGAAGTTTTGTGATTCATGTTGGCCGCTCCCCCAAGCACAGTGAAAGATTTATTACTTTATTATTTTAAATGGACAGTTGTTAAGTTTAATAACTGTGCACTTAAATGAACCCTTAATAAAGCATTCATTTACTTGTTCCTCATTTGATATATATATATATATATATATATATACACATACGACCCAAAATCTGAAATCTCAAAGCTCAGTTGTAGAGCAAGTCGTCTTTCAACTGGAATGTTGTGAGTTCAATTCCCGGCTCTGCTAGTGTACATGCCAATATGTCCTTGGACAAGACACTTAGGGCTTTTTTAAGTACTTGCTCTGGCGAGGTTTCCAAGCTAGCTACGCATAATGTCCGACACAAGAATCAAGCTGAACAATGCCGAACTGTAGATCAGTTAAAAAGACTCAACAATTCTAAAAATGTGGGTTAATCTCCAACAACTACAAGGGAAATATCTAAAATCGCAATATTTAACAAAGGAGTCTGGTGTATTTAGCGAGAGCACTGCTGATCACTATCGGCAAGTGGCATCACAAAGCCTCTAATGATTCAGTTACACTGGAAACAACTGCTTTTTCATTAAGTCATTAATCACTCGTTTGTGTATGTGTCGTGTGTAAAAAGTGATGGCAGTTTCATGCAGCCGTGCAGTGACGCCGCCGCCCACGATGTGTTGTGGAGGACCAACTTAAACCGTGCCGTGCCAAGGTGAGGCGAGTCAAGCTGGGACCATTGGTGGAAAAAAGGATGAATGGGTGAATATACAGTTGATGTGCTGTGTTAATGAGTGTGAATGGCAAAACTGTAGTGTGAAATATCTTTGAGTGGTCATCAAGAATAGAAAGGTGCTATATACGTAAATTCAGACCGTTAGCCTTTTACAACCAGTCATGTTTGACTTAAACAGAGCACTCAAGCCATTGCAGTATGTTAAGTGGAAAGGTAAAAGGTAAATCACTAACTAGCAAAAGGAAGAGAGACAGGGAAAAAACAAAAAAACATTGCATTTTGCCAGAAGTTGATTGACCCTGATCCTGAATACTGAACAGGGGTCAGATATAATGCAGGACATAAACCATGATGCTCTTCCCTGAGATCTGACATTTAGCTTATTGCCCTATTTGCCTAAGACAGGCCCCTCAGGCCTAGTCACAATGGCACCACTAATAAATGACCATAAATGCTTAACACACAAGAGCAAGGAGGTGCTGACCACATGCACTGTGTGAGTTTGCATGTTCTTGCTCAGCTGGAATTAGTGCCAGTCCATTACTCAAATAATAATAATGGAATAGGTAGTAGATAAGATTTATTGCCATAGTCTTGTTGTTTCAACTTGCATTTCATTTTTACAAATGGACAGTAACTTTGACAAATCACATTAACAAATGCACTGTGAGCGACTACGCCAAGGTCATTTTGCACTGCTGCAACGAGTTAAATCTCCACATTAAAGATCCAAATCATGTCCACTGCATTCATCACACAATCCTGTCATGCAATAGTCAGATTCAACGCAACAACGCAAAGTTTGGGGGGGGGGGGCACTCCGTTCAAATTAATTGACATATATATCAGGGAACATATTCCAGGCAACACGCCAGGAAAACTGTCTCATCTTTGCTAGATGTACGAGGTGAAGACGGCGGATAGCTGTTGTACCCTGGGATACCAAAATAGTCAGGGATAAGCAAAGGGGAGAGCATTTTTACCAGATCCCCAAAGATCGGGAGAGATTGCAGAGGTGGATTATTGATGTAAAACATGCTGAGCGCTAGCATAGAAGACAGAATGATGGAAACCTACAGGCAACAGACTCGGCTACTGTATCGATCACTTCATATCAGGTACACAACACTTAGCAGCAGGAGCGTAGAGTCATGTCCATTCCAGTTGTTTCCAAACTTGTGAAAAGCACCGTGGGGGCTTTATGAAGGATCAGATATATTGTCAAGTTCTGCAATACTTTTTGCTCAATCTCTGTGGATTTAAAGTGTTCATGTGTCAATGTTATGTCTCAAACTCTACTCGTGAAAATGATGTCTTATAAAGAAAAACACAAGGGCAGAATCTTTCCTTTCAGTCAAATGGTAACGCTGATGGCCCTTATCAAAACGCCCCCTTTTGAGTATGGCTACAAAGGGCATTCAGAGCAAATTCCACTGGTGCAAAAGGATAAAAGAATAATAATTGTATGGCCTTTGTCATTCTTGTTAATATGGTTTAAAGGAGTAAAACACCAGAGGCCTAACAGCAGAAAGCAACAGAATATGTACTGGACCCTCTGTGTTCGGATATGTGTGCTGTTTAAACAGATCATGCAAATGGTTTCTCCTAAATTGGTGGGACAAGTGTAAGGAAACTTCACAGCATTGTTCCTCCGAGTAGATCAGTTAATCCTCTAAAGTCCATCAGAAAACTAAGCTTTTATGAAAGGAAAGAGCACTTGGCAGCCTAATCTATAACCAATGCGATGATTAATCGGCTCGATTCGTTTCGGTTTTCAAAATCAGAGAAGGCCTTGCCAACTTTACACTTCTGTTGCAACTTTTTTTTTTATTAAAGCAGCTCGTGACACCTCACTCAACCTTTTTGACAAAACCTTGTTACATTTTGCTTCTTTCACAGAGAGTCATCAGTTTTGCCCTGCGAGTCTAAGGTCAGGCTTTTCCAAAGGGCAGGTCTCTCTCAAGTCTCATTGATTTGATTGCACAGCAACTGATAAAGCTGCAAGTCAGCTCCGAAAGGCTCAATCTATGTGATCATTTTGAGGAAATATATTCAAAATGACATCAAAGTGTTTTTTTACTGAGGTAAATAGACATTTTTGTTAGATTAGGTTAGGTATCACAGCTGTACAATCCGGATCATAGCAGTGCAGCACAGCAGCAGTCGCTATTTTATACATTCCCTCATCTCAAAACAGAAAATGAACTAGACTGGCCACTTTGCAGCTGTTCTATTTGAAACGTTGTGAGTGTTAGCTCTTAGTTTGGCCATCAATCTGTTGTGTGCACTCAAAGTGACCTTGACATTTTGCCAAACAAGTCTAATCAGTCAGCCAGTTCTCGAGTTGTTCCTCATACGATGGCCTTTCAAGACCAAAACTGTATTTTGTGAAAAGTTAGGTCACTTCGATTTTGACAACAACAAATCAACTCATGTACCGCAACAGCTGTGTGAAGGTATAAAAACATGTAATTAAAGCTGTATTAAAATGTATGTGTGCACGGGGAGGGAAGTGAAAAGTGAAAAATTCACTTGATGATTATGTTAGAAAAGTTACCCACAAAAAGAGCTGCAAAAATGATGGATCGAATGCTTCGTTTTCATTCAATTTCAAATATGAGCTGTATGTTTGTGCCTTGGGATCACGCTTTTCACGATGAATTATCCAAAAGAAAAGTACAAACTTTGAACACAGCAACTCTACACTAGCATGTCGTCATCACTACCTGTATCTTTGCATGTAAACTTGGCCTTGGGGTCGCACATCCTCTTGGTGCCTTCGCAGTCCTTCTCGTCACTTCCGTCCTCGCAGTCCTTGTCGCCGTCACACCTCCAGCGATCGGGGATGCAGGTTCCGTCGGCGACGCAGTGGAATTCCTCGCCGCTGCACTCAATCACAGATGGCAGCACTGAAACCAAAAAAAAGGTTATTGAAAACGTACTGCTTCACATTGTTTAGGGCACATGAACAACAGTATTAAACTATTATTAATGTAAAAAGAAAGAAAAAACCTTGAAAGTTACACATATTTATCTCTGCGTGCAGGGCGCTTGGCAGCTATATTAGGTTGGTAAGCTCTAAAGAGGGATGTTATTTCACTTCTAGCATTTAAGTTTTATGTCTAGAAGATGTTTCTCTCTTTTTAATGACTCTCTGTTCACTATATATCTTTCTCCAGCAGGGGTTCATTATACAGTAAATAAGAACGTGGGAGCACAGCTCCATTACGATGTTTCCGTTGCATTTGTTAGAGTAACTGGACACGTTCTGCGATGATAAAGGATGCTGCATGCCTGTGAGACGTGAATAACATTTTATGTGATGTTTTCCTGATCTTTTAGTATTCCTGAATCATTTAAGACCGAGCAAAATTACATATTTTCATCATATAGAGGACGGTAACTCAACGAGAACGAAAACAGCATTATGAATTATTTTGAGCAGTGGTATCCTGCGTTCGGAATACATGATGTTTTTGAACGTAATTAATAGGTTTGCGTATCATGTAAAAGTCAAAAAAGATTTTCTCAACAGCCAAGGCAAAGCTAAGACACATTCAGTCCCCTGGGATAGAAGCACCAGCAGACAGGAGGGAGTTGAGAAGCGTGCAGCTCCCATCAGGAAACGGTTTGATGAATAGTCTACACATCCTCGTGACAAGCAAGTGAGCTGTGAGTTTTTTCGAGGAGCTTGCATAAGTTTTTCCGTGGTAATTAGATTCAGTGATTCAACTCCTGACGGTAAAACAGGGACTAGGTAAAAATGAGTCCCATGCGAGTGTGAAAACAAAGTTATTGGACTAAAGCTGATTAATTGTTTAACATTAATTACAACACCCACATTTAAGCACTGATTAGAATTGTGAATGAAATCATTAGCGCACTAAGAGATGTCATGGGAAACTATCTTTATAAAAGGTGCTTGGCAGACAGCTCTGCTTTGAGGCGGATATTACACAGCGTTCAAAAGTGACAAATAATGGGGAAATTATAAACATCCTGGCTTCATACTTGTATTTTCATGTAAAACAATGAATAATAAATACCCAGGCTTATCTTGTGCTTGAGGGGGGCTTGGGATGAATTATAGACCTGCAGTCTACCTACATACAGTATTAACTGCCTGATTCTGTGTTTTTAAGTTGTTTTTTTTTCTTCCTTGCCAGTCTTACATGCCGATCCACCTCTGCAGGTGGTGTTCTCGTCGCTGAAGTCTCCGCAGTCGTTGTCCCCGTCGCAGGCCCACTGGTCAGGGATACAGCGTCCACTGGTGCACTGGAACTGGGTGTTGGAACACGAGTGGACGCAAGCCGCTTCGTCGCTGCCATCGCCGCAGTCGTCGTCTGAAGACACGCACGACGTGATAAATGCAGACGGAGCAACTAGAAAACACTAATGTTATATTATGATTGTTACCTGAATCGCAGTGCCAGTTCGCACTTATACATCTGCCATTCGAACAGCTGAACTGAGTCAGGGCCTCACATGTCGGGAAAGCTGAAAATATTAGGAATCACGCGTTACTTCAGTTAAAAAATAAAAAAAATATTCACACATTTGACCTGCCGTTTTAAGTGGAATTTAACAGAAAACAGACTGAATGCCAATGTGAACGACCCATTTTAATGCCATTTGGGTTAATAGTGAGTAGAAAAGTAAATCTATACGTTTTATTCTAGTTTTATGAGCTATACAGCATCGGTCATGATGACATGACAATAAAATGTTTCCTTACATTTATATTCCAAATAATTATATTCAAATAAATAGAGATGAAGTGTGACACTACAAAGAGGGAAAGGGAAGTGATGCATTTTTTATTTTTTACCTTGTAGATAATGTGAACAATGTAAATAAGTGTTTTAACAGCCGTTTGTCTACCTACTTTTGATTAAAGTAGGTAGACAAATCAGTCGTCTACTTTTATGAATGATTGCTGCTGATCTGGACTGGACAATATACGTGCATATATAATATTTTGGGCTATATATTGTTTATAAAGTAAACTTCATGTCCAAAATGGGTTAATACCGTATTATAGCATTGTTGTTCTTTATCAGTGAAACCGATGCCATTGTCAGGTTGAACATTTTGAGTTCCCATCAGATTTTCTTTTTTCTGATTTTGAGATATTGTAGACACAGTCCTTCCTTCAAATATCCTTACTGGATGACTGCAGCTTTATTGACTCGGGTATGAAATTCAAGTTGTCTTTTGAATTGATTTGTTGGCATCTGCCGCATGATGCCTGGAACGCCGAAGGCTCCGTCGGAGGAGACATCGTATCTCTATCAGACGAGTGTCTTCTGTACTTCCTTCAAATTTGCCAGGTCTTGCTGACAGTGTGCGACTGGTTGGAATTTAACATTCATTAAAAATGAAGCGCGGACATTCATAAATAATGAAGGTTTCAAGTAAACAGCGAGCCCGGGCTAAAAATGAAACACCGGCATCCATAAATAATGGCTGCTTCAAGTGAACTGAGAGCCCAATGTGAGACACCGTGTGACAACCACTAAACTACTGACAAACAAAATCCAAATTAGCATCAATCTCCGAGGAAGCCACCACTGAGCGTCAGGTGTTACAAAAAAAAGAAAGAAGCTCCAGTGAAGCTAAGTGAGCTGCCAGAGCTGCACAGTGGCGTGCCTATGGCGAGGTAATGCCTGAAGAAGCTCAGACAACAGTATGGGAGAGAATATGTTTTTGCTGCACAGCTTATGACTGAATTAAGCTGAGCAAGAACTTTAATTACTGCTGACACCCTGGCTGTTTGTGACTGCGTATTGAAGAAGCTTAGGACACACAAAGGGAGGCTGAAGCGATAGAGCACAGTGCGTCGTTTGGCAAACATCAGTCACTATTAAAGGCTGATTTAATACCAACGGTGATTAAAAAAAAAAAAAAAAAGGAGTCACCTTTAAACCTTCATTCCCATCTTTCAAATGAATGCTGGTAATTCATACACTTCATACACACTAAATTCTCCATCCAAAAAAATCTCTTTTACAGCCTTAAATGTGTTTTCTTTTTCCACAAAGAAAAGGTTTCATTCAGCTTCAAAGCTGTATTTTCCTCCTTCATGTTTGCCAAGATAAATCCAGGACACAAACTGCAACTTTTACGAACTAAAGCCGGCAGATTGCACAACACCACCGAGACACAACTTGAGAACAGTGTACTACTGCATACAAAAGCATATGCAGTTTACTCAGCACCACCCCCTCGAAGCTGATGTCATCAGTGAGGGCACGTCTAACTCTGCGTCCAAACAACACAACATCAATAATTCAGCTTCTCAAACTCTCTCAGTTGAATAAAGCTGTAAATGTGGAAAAGATACGCAACCATCAGCATTAGCAGTGGCATTATTTTAAGAATATGAGGGAACGATCTTACACAAATAATGCACCAAGCAGCATGGACAGTATATTTTTGAAACTTTTGACAGAAAAGTAGGTTATTATTACCAGATTGGAGCTGTTAATCTACTGCGGCCTGTGTGCTCTGTCCCATGGACACTGGTGTGAGAGACTAAGCGGCTTCAAAACTTACGTTTCTGGTCAGAAAAGGGCTGTCTAATGACAAGATAAAGCAGCAAACACCTCACAGACCGACTTGTTAAGTGGTTAAAATGTGTTTGTCCTTCACTCTGGTTTTTGCTGCCATGTTATCAGTGAATCAAGTGGGAAAAATGTGCATATATATATATATATATATAAAATATTGAACTTTTCCATCTCTCTGTCTGGATATACACACCAGCTCTTTAGATGTAATGCATAGCCTGTATATGTTTATATGTTTAATGTCTTTATTTTAGTTAAAGTATACTGTCTCCATTAGCTCCATCGTTGCTTCCCAGTCATTAATTAATAGCAGTGAATTGAAAAGTACTCATTTGTGGATATGAAATATGAAATTATTCACCGTAGGTACCTCATGGCACATAGTTAAAGAGAATTAATATCAGAAATTTGACAACTTTTTGGCACGGTTGACTTAAATATTAAAAAAATAACAAAATAAATATATTGTCACATAAATGAGTTTTAGAAACTTGCACTTGATGGCTTAATCTCTGAGCTAGAATTCAACATTATACTTACAGTAGCTCTGCGTATACATATAAACGTATATACACACACACACACATACGTATAATATATATATACACATATATGTACAATGTACATATATAAACATATATATATATACATATATTATATATATATACACATGTGTATATATGTAAACATATATAGGTAAATAGATATACATACATTTACATACATATACATACATATATATATATATATATACACATATATATATATATATACATATAAACAACATGTGACCCATGGTGCTGTAAATCTGAATGACTCACAGCAGGATAGTTCATCAGACATGTCTCCACAGTCATCCTCGCGGTCGCAGAGCCAGGCTTGAGGTATACATCTTCTGTTGAGGCAGGAGAACTGGTCGGCCTGACAGGGCTGGGCTGAGAATGAAAGAGGCCACTTACTTCAGTAACATGTGCATAAGTGATGGCAGCAGCATGTGCACAACAACCAACTCTAATGACCAGGACAATACCAGGATGTCAGTGTCTGCTGACTGCAAACCTCTTTATCAATCAGCTGTACAGCGGAGTGCTGAAGGTCTGAGGGCCACTGAAATGTGACAGACTGTCAGTTACTGTACATACACGGACAGCACACCAGTGATGTGTTGCTGACGTGAAAAAAAAAAAAAACAATCTGCCATGGAGAGACCATTCATCATCCTCTAGTTAATGCTCACAGATTGATCGTTTAAGGATAAAAGTGCCTCCGAGGTATCGATGAGCACATGAAAGCAGTGTGATATATTGTAAGTGTTCCCCTTATATAGGCTGCTCAACGATACTAAAAAAGGCTCTCACACAATTAGACCAGGCGTATTATAATGAAGATACTCAACAAGGGCCTTTCTTCATGTTTTACCCATGTGTGTGTGTGGGTGTGGGTTTTCTCCCTGTTCCCCAGTTTCCTCCCACAGTCCAGAACCATGCAGAGGTTAATTGTACACTAAACTGACCACAGGTGTGAGGGTGATTGGTTGCTTGTCTCTACATGTTGGCCCTGCTATGGACTGGCAACCTGCCCAGGGTGTACCCTCACACTTTCACCCTATGTCAGCTGGGATTGGCACCAGTGCCCCGTGACCCTCATGTGGAGGATAGTGGTAGGCAATGGATTGATGGAGGAGGATGAGGGACCACCTGTGCTCTCCGAGGTCCAAGTGGAAGAATTAACCACTAGTTTACCAACTATGATAATTCCACTTCACACTTTAACTTTATGATGAGTTAAAATGTATTTTGAGATTAATTCTGCATCCTAAATGTGTTTGTTATTCTGAACTGTATAGTTCCAGAGCAAAAAAAACACTTTTATTTTGAAATGTTGTGGAACATCATCACCAATATCATTATTGTGATGAAATGATGGAATATTGTGATATCATTTTAAGCCAATATCACCCACCCCAGAATGTAATCTGTAATGCCATGTTCACATGCTTTGGTTGGCGAATTAACAAGCATGACAATATTGAGTGAACAAAAGTCTTGCATCTGGTGAAAAGCATGTGTAAAAGCACCCCGAACAACAGAGGAAACCAACCACTCGGTCTTCTTTTTTGAAGCGAGCAGTGAGCAAATTTATCCAAGTGGAGTAAAAATTGACTGGAGTGGGGAGGGGCGAGAGAAAATCAGTGGAGCAGTCTGCAGCAGCTCCGAGTGCAATGAAATTGCCATTGTTCCAGTCGCTCACATGCTCTGGTACATTGTGTAAAACAATTTTGTATTGTCTCGCTGTATAGATGACAGACCTGTTAAATCTTTACTTCTCATTGTGTGCATTACCCTGATGAAAACCAATTACAAAAGTACATCAGTGTACTGAACAACAGCTGATGCCGCAGCAGCGGCAGCAACACTATTTCTACTGAAAACACCATTAAGCAGCAAACTAGCAGATCTAGCCAAAGTTACAAAAATAAAAGTGCCAAATCTAAGACAAACGCATAAATAGTACCGTACATACCTGTGCAGGTAGTGTTAGCCTCATCCTCATTGTTGCCACAGTCATTCGTTCCATCGCAGAGCCATCTCTTCGGGATGCAGCGGTTGTTGCTGCATTTGAACTGATCAATGGGGCAGCTGTGATTGTCTGCCAAGAGTTTAAAACACCAGACGAAACAAATCAGTAAGTGACCATGCTGCTTCATACACAATGTTAAACGATCACAGACCTCCAGTCCATCTGATCTTTCTCGTACAATATTCATTCACAGCTTCTGAGCTCGACTCATCCCCACACTAATAAACCAGCAAGCTACTGTATGTTCTCTTTCATATACATATCCAGTGTGATTTGTCCTTTACTCAGTTACCGAATCTCCATAACATTCCTGTTACAGTAATGGGTTATATGGCTTTCATATAAATCCATTTTCGCCAGTGAAACTAGCAGCCAGTCTTTTACTCTCTTTTTAAGCACATCATTTAACTTTAATTGCAATGTGACCATTCACCCCCGTCGTAAATCAAAAATCTAAAAATGGAATGCAAATTTCTGTGTGAAACGTGACGTTGCTGTGTGTGAATGATGAATTACATTTCGATTTTGAGGAGACTAATGCTTTAGATCGTGGCTGCAGTGATTTTTCGGAGTCAGTCTGTAATCACCTCTCGCTGTTCTTATTGTTTCCATCATCTCAGCTTCAGACTACTTTTAAAACAATGAGCACACTTCCATGGAACACTTTAAACTACTTTAAATGAGATGTTCAGTGTCTGTACATTTGATGGCTTTCTGTGTTTGCATGCAGTGTGCTGGCCTGTATATGCATTCCAAGGTCCTCACAGCAGCTGTGGCTCTCTTCATCGCTTCCATCCAGACAATCATCATCACCGTCACACTTCCAAGCGGCTCGTATGCAGCGATGATTGTGGCACTGGAACTCATCGTTTTTGCATCGCTGTGGCTGTAAACTGCTGGAGGCTTCTGGGGGGGAAAACAGTGGTGCATGGGAAATTAACAAGAGACTTCCTATGAAGTATGTGTTAAGGGGAAATTATTGGCATAGCTATAATAGCACATAAAACATGTTAATGTCCCATGTCCCCATGTGTAACTACTGGGATTTGCTTTTTATTTTTGGAAATCCACTGGGAAACCGCACTGTAATTTATTAATTCATGAATAGATAAGGTTATTATTTGATCTCCCCATCTCATAGGATGAAGCCCCTGATTACACACACACACACTGGGACAAGATAAGCTTAGGTCTCTCACTCCGCCTGATTCATTATGTCCTCATACCTGTGCAGGTGACATTGTTCTTCTCCAGAAGCTGGTTGTCAGCGCAGGCACACACTCTGCCTCCTGGGATGGCGAGGCAGAGGGTTCCGCAGCCTCCATAATTCACACTGCATGCGTTTTCCCCTGGCGAAAAAGATTCCAAATAAGGCGTCTTGCAACATTCAAAGCTACATTTTCCTACAGCCCACCTTAGGTGATGCGACTTGTGATTCTATTGTTTCTTTCTATTCTCTCTCTTTATAGGGAACAGCAGAGGTTTAGGGGCATGTCACTTTAATTTCTGAGTAAATTAATCTTCTTAATGATGTAAACCCATTCCCTGCTTAAAAGACACATGCCACGTTTGTGGATGGCAGATCTATAACCTTGTCAAGAGAATTATTGGAAACACTGGGGGTGACAGACATTTGACATTTTATCCTTCTCAGAAGAATAATTTGTTTTTCTGGACAAAACTTTCCCCAAATGCAAAAAAAAATAAAAAATGTGTCACATATAAAGTAAAGCCATGTGACACCTTTGTCAATTTCATTTAACACAGAGCCCAAAGGGAGTGCCTGGGCCAATGAGATAAAGCTTCTGGTTTTGTAAGAGCCAATCAGTAATACTCAAAGGACTCGACAGCCAATTAATCTATTCAGTGACATGAACAAAGGAGACATGTCCAGTAAAACCCCTCTGCATGTTGTGAACTAAACTGTGCATGGGTAAGCCGACCATTTGTCGCTGTATCTTATAGTTGGCATGACTCTGTCCTATTCAAAACGGGGAGCTTTGAAGTTCTGAAAACCACCGACTTTCAAGACTATAAAACAAACTCATGCCATGATTCTAAAAGCACATCATTTTGGACTGAGTACAATTATGTTTCTCCGTGTTTATAGTAATAGTAGTAGCATCAACCTCCCCTGACTTGGAGTGGCTGTGTGGGCACTGGGTTTTATGTGCTGATTACAGAACAACAAAAGAAATGCCTGCCGTGAAGGCCACATTGTTTCTCCAGTGTCAGCTGCTAACAGTGGGAATCCATCATCATCTATTCAAGAGGTAAGAAAACTCCATTCAAACCTCACTCGCCTTATTTTACTTCATAAAATTACCAGGTGATTCTCAAGTCTCTGTCAGTGTTCACCATTGTGTTATAGAACCAATACAATTTGTTATGACTTGATACAATTCAATTTAGGCCTTATACCGATAATATAAGAAACACTTGCGACACATCCATGACCAGCTACCTCATTAGGTCAGTTGTGATGGGGAATATGAAAAACACTGAAAAAAGTCTTAACTCTCAGCCCAAATTTATAAGATTGCAAAACCTCCTCAAAACTGGCAACACAATTATAATCTCACTTAAGGCAGCTCAGTGAGCAAACCTTTGATATCATTTGAAATGATAATAAAATCATTTTGTAATTCCCAAATTGTTTTAGCCAAATCATTTCTACGGGAAACTTTTTCAAAAGGGCAAAGAAAAAGATTGTACATGTTTTGTGCCGTTTCCGTGTGGATATGGCCTTAGTCTCACTAACGAGCCAGCTGCTAAATTGCTTAGAAGCTAGCGAGGAAAGTGAGTCCCATTTGAAGGTGCAATAAGAAAGAAGTAGCTTATAGCTTAAGCTAATAGCAAAATATTGGCCCAGGTACTTATTTATTTGAATATTTTACTTTATAGCAGACTACCCATTCGTAAGAGTTTTTTTGTTACACTGGTATATAAAGCGGCCTCCTTCAATAATGTGTACAAAGTGTTTCTATTTCAAGTGCACAACCACTCTCTCTGTTATAGAAGCCACAGCTCAGTGGCACCATGAGTCGTAAATAAAAAGATAGCAGCTAACCTTGCTGACTCTGTGCGTCATAGACACGCAGGCCAAACAGCGATGTGTTTGAGTACAAAATAACAATGCCATGTGTACGGGAAACTTTTTCAAAAGGGCAAAGAAAAAGTTTGTACACATTTTGTGCCCATTCCGTGTGGATTTGACCTTAGTCTCACTAACGAGCTAGCTGCTAATTGCTCAGAAGCTAAGAAGCTAGCTGATATTTGCTTGTGAGCTACTCCCACAAGAGGAAAGCAACTCTGGTGAGTTGCTAGCAAGGAAAGTGAGTCGCGTTTGAAGACGCATTGAGGAAGTAGTAGCTTGTAGCTTAAGCTTATAGCAAAACAGTGGCCCAGGTACTGATATATTTGAATATTTTACTTTATAGCAGACTACTCATTCGTAAGAGTTTTTTTGTTACACTGGTATATAAAGCGGCCTCCTTCAATAATGTGTACAAAGTGTTTCTATTTCCAGTGCACAACCACTCTCTCTGTTATAGAAGCCACAGCTCAGTTGCACCATGAGTAGTAAATGAAAAGATAGCAGCTAACCTTGCTGACTCTGTGCGTCATAGACGCGCAGGCCGAACAGTGGGGGTCTCTCACTCCGCATTAGCGTCACATCGCTGGCAGATAGGTCCAGCTGGAAGACGGAAGCATTCATGTACTCCGTCCAAAAGATGAAATTCCGATAATGGGAGATTCCAAACGGATGGTTCAGCTCTTTCCCGTTGTACACCACCTGCAGCATGAGGCAAACATGCAGTGTAATCAAAAGATTAGGAGAGCTACGCAAAGACAACAGCAGCAACAAAGAAAAAATCAATCATCTTAAACAGGGTTCTAGCTGTTCGCATATTGGCTTAGAAATTACATGATCACAGTATATGATGAATGTGATTCAATTTCTTTGCTCAAATTTATTCACGCAGTGCTGTCTACTTATAATAATGTTTGCAAGGATCTTGGCATTGATGAAATAGCATTTGCAAATAATTCATTAGCTTAATATTCGGGTACGGCAAGAGTTGACAAGAGCAGTTGGAGACGAAGGGATGTTTTGTTGGCAGTTAATGTGGAAAGAGGAGCACTTTTCAATCATTTCACTACTTAAGAGATTAACATAGTGTGATTGTAAAACTATAAAACCTGGTTTGGACAATCACATTCAGGACAAATGAGGATGCAATCAGAGACTTTACACAAACACTGCTAGCAGCTGACAATCTCACTTTTAAAATTGTGTATGAATCATATTAGAATACGATCCAAACTGGAAATATATTATGGATGCATGCATGTATAAGGTCTGTTTTCAGTTCCTGTCCAGACATCATTGTTATAGGCTGAAATCCTGCATTTTAAAAAAGTAGAGGATAAAGATGTAAAGATAATGAAGGCACAAGCATAAAATTGATTTTTAATTGATTCATTCAATTCAAGTCAGTGAAACAGTATGCTGTAAAATAGACATTCAGTATAAACATAAACAATACATCTCTTTACTAAGAAAATTATTTCTTAGTATTAAGTATTAGGAGTAAAACGAATTAACAAATTCAAGTTTAATTCAATACCTGAATCTAAAAACATCTTTATTTAGTGTTGCTGCTGGTGTGATGAATTCTGATGTGATGTACAAACTCACCATTCTTCCGGTTCCATTCAGATGAATCTTCTCGATGTGATCGTAGTAGGCGTCACACCAGTACATGGTGCTGGTGCCGTGGTCCAGCGTCAGACCGTTGGGCCAAAGCATGTTGGAGGTGACAAAAATCCGGCGGTTGGATCCATCCATCCAGGCTTTTTCTATTCTCCCGATGCTGTCATTGACCTCATCCTCTTCCCAGTCTGTCCAGTACATCCAGCTGTTACAGATGGGCACACAGACATATCAGGCAAATGAACATAGCAACCATTTTGCTATATTTGAACGGCATATTTGTCATGTAGCATAGGAACATCCATATTCCACAACTAATGGTGAGTTTATCTCATGTTCAAATTATGACACTTCATTGAAAAGCTGCCAGAGCCTCATCCATCCACCTCATTTCTACTCGACTAATTACTTCTTTCCTGCCTCCTCCTCTTCTGATATCTTATCAGCCAATACATGTGGCAACACATTACTGGGCTTTTCTCAAAATGATCAATTACATTTTTGCAGGGGGGGTTTTTCAGTGTGCGAGTATGCAGCCATAACGGATTTTTCACGATTCATACACTGAACATTATAAATAACACAACCTGAGCCTCCATGCACACAGGATATCATACAGACAAAAAAAAAAGATTCCAGAAAAAATTGGATTTCAGACTTTTCATATGTAAATCAGAATAACAAATCATTCTTGGTATTCCGGAAAGAGTGCCTGACAATTTCAAAGAAATTATTCAGGCTTATCATGCCACTTGACTGCACACCAAGGCGATGTTCGAAGCGTCCTGCATGGTATCGCCAAATGGCGTATGAATAACACCTCAATTTCCATTTTTTGTTTTCCCCGTGTCCTTTCAAGCTTCATGATTTTGTTCCTAAACCGTTCCCACCTACTCTGAAAAAAAACAATATTAAATGTCACACACACAAAACAACAACAACAACGTCAAACCATAGTTATGACATTGAAAGTCTTAGACCGTTTATATGCAAACCCAGCAGAGATCGCAGTGATAATTCACTGTTGAGTGTATCATGTATGGGCCGAGCATGCAACTCTCAGTGGGCCAGTGATACTTGAAATGTAACCGGGCACAACACATTGACATGATCTGCCCTCTGTAACCACGCCCCAGGGATTTGCTCTGATTGAATGTTGCCGACTGAACCCACGTGAACCCATGCTTTCCATCAATGGTCGTGGGGTTTGGCGAAAGGGAAGATGTAACTGAATAGGATATGGAGGTAAATGAAAGACTCACTCTGTTTCCAACTCGTCTATACAAGCTCATAAATCATTCAGTGGTGGTGCTCTACACTAAATGCACACAGATATATACAGACGTGCACATATGAGATGGACTGATGGACATCATGTGATGCACCGTCGTCATAACAGTGCCATGCATTTAACCCTCCATTACCTCAAACCCAGGGGACTTTGTTTTACAATTAGCGGATATTTTATCCAATAAGTAGTCAGGAATATATGCATAACATACTATACTTGGGAAAATTGGACATAGATTCCATTTTTCTTTTATAAATATTCTGCTACTCATGGTAACTGTGTCAACGTTAATGCGCGTTAACACATGATGCATTTCCATGACGAGTGACGAGAAAAAGACACGTGTGACGTCATGTTTACGTGACTCCCAATTGTTTAAAATGAGCTGCTCTTTTGGTTTAATAAACAGACCACTCCAGTTCAACTGTAGGCGCGCTAACGGCGCTTAAGGAGCTAAGGCGGGTCTTTTAACGGTCAGTCGTCATGGAAATGTGTCATGCGTTAATGTGCGTTAACCTAGTGCCCAGCACTAATAAAAATCTACTAGTCTAATTCTTAACGTACAGACAGTAACTGACCTCTAGTTTTGGGGAATAAGCTTATTTACATATATGAACAGGTACTTTTATTATATGATTTAATATTATTATATTTTATTTTTTTGGAGGAAGAGTGTCCTGTCTGATGTATATCAGATGTAAGCATAACATATGCTAAAATGCTTTAATAAAAAAAAAGAGAAATATATACACAATGCAATGCCGTGTTATCCTTATTATTACATTACAAATAAATCCAGAGTGTGATTATACCCAATCAAGTCGAATTTTGCTCGTATTCGGATTGTTCTGTGAATACATTTAAGAGGGTCCGAATGCAGAAAAGATAAAGCTATGACGCTGTTAAGTTGACAATAGTAGTCTTTATCATGTCAACACAGACCCAAAAGGTGGCTAACAGAGCAGAAAATTAGGCCACACAAAAATATTCACATCATCCATTGGAGGAATGCATCCATTTCATCTGAGGAAAAAAATAACATTCATGTAGAGCAGATAATAATCAAAAGACTGTTGGGTTCAGGATGAATGCTCCCCGCCAGGCCGAAAAGCAGCTTTTCTACTCATCTGTGCCGTCAGGTGGGGGTAATATCTGTCAGGACTGGAATGCTAAACAAGAGGCCGGTATGCCATTTTCTCACTTCTATTAAAAGTTTAAGCCCCCCTCCCCCCTCCCAGTGTCATTATTAAGATGGATAACAGGACACAGCACTAGAGAGTTAAGTGTCACACTGATAAATGTTACAGACAAGAGAGAAAAGGAATAAAAACTAACTGGGTTTTGCTGTCCATGCTCAAAGTGTAGCAGTGCAGCGGCTGTGTAAGAAAATGTTGGGAAAAAGGCCCTGAAGGTTTGAAAATTAATCTCTGACTGGCTCTAAAAGCCTAAAAGTGTTAATCCTTAAGATGCTCAATACATTTTCTGCAGCTTCCTTCGTAATTGCCAACCATCATCTTGAATGATTATATCATCCAAATACACATTTCCACAGGATGACTTTGCCGACGATCTACATGGTGTGAGGAGAAACAGATATCAAGCAGGTTAACTAATGAGCTGGTAGCTGTGATTTAACTTCATGGAACAAGCGCATATCCCCTCTCTCTTTCAGGTTTCTCTCCATTGAACTATGCTGGTTTACTTGGAGTTCGGGATGCCCCCGCATACATACATTTTCACAGGAAAGAAAAGCAAAAACTGAACTAAATGGAAAATCCATGTTAAAAAAAAACAAGTAATGCCTATTTAAGGCTTTGCAAAATCATATAAAAGTGGACTTGTTACCTTTCTTCAACATCCCCCACTTCATTCTTAAGTTTTACTCACACCTCTGTATTGCAACTGGATGGATGCAAGAATCTCTCTTTCATGCATGGGTTGCTTCATTTCCCTTTTCCTCACCTGTTAAGAGGGTCGACCACAATAGCCCGTGGGTGCGACATATTTCCTTCCAAAAGAGTCTTTCTCGTCTGTGAGGCTTTCTCCAGCCGGGCGACGCTAATCGTCTTCCTGTAGCCATCGTTGGTCCAGTACAGGTTATTCCCAATCCAGTCCACGGAGATTCCCTCAACATTGTCCAGATCTACAAGAGAATCGGCAGAAGAGAATTCAACAGAATCGCCGTTTTGTCCACTACTGTTTAAAGGTTTGGGGTCACCTATTACATTTTTGGGTGTTTCCATTAAAACTCACACTTTTATTCATCAAAAGAGTTGGAAAGTGAATAGAAATAATGATAGCCTTCTAATGCGATTAGCAAACACAATGTACCGTTAGAACACTGGAAATGGACCTCTATACACCCTTGTACATATTCCATTAAAAACCAGACATTTGCAGCTAGAATAGTCGTTTACCACATTAACTATGGATAGAGTGTGTTTCTGATTAATTTAATGTTATATTCATTGAAAAAGAAGTGCTTTTCCTTCAAAAAATAAGGATGTTCCTAAGTGACCCCAAATTTTGAACATAGTGTATGTCTTTTCAAACCTGGTGTTATAGACCTTTTTCACAGCAGATATTTTTCAAAAAGTCAGACAAACACAGGTATTAGGATTCCACTCTCGGTTTTTTAAGAGTCAAGGTTGTGCAGTTGTTCAAGAGTAAGTGTAGGTCACACTACGACAACAACTAATACTTAAACCACTCAAACCTGAAGAAGCTTGTTTTCTTCCCTGTAAAATATGTTCTTCTTACAATATGGTTATTAACAACAAATAAATCAAATGGTGGCAAATACACATTTTTAGTAGATTATGAGTGTGTGAAATAGCTTTAACCTTACAGAAGTTGTCAGAATTAACACTCACCATCTTTGAGTATCGTCTCTCTGCCACTTCCGTCTATTTTTTGCCGCCCGATAAGGAAGCTGGTCGTATCGGCAAAGTAAATGTGTCCCAGCTCTGCATGGTAGTCGATGGCTCGAGGGTTGACCAGGTCCTTGACTGGCACCATGTGCTCATCGCTGGACTTGATGTTCATATCCAGTCCTCGGATGACACCAGGACGTCCCTTGCCGTAGAACAGGAAGAGATCGCTTTTAGGCTCTGCAAGGCAAGCAAACGAAAGGACACTTTTTTACTGTTATTGTCAATTAATTGGCCTAATTCATCAATGCTGATCCCAGCATTAAACCCTTTTACCGGCCACATTGTTCTTATATGTGAGCCAGAGCCAGGGCTATCCATTCACCTTAATGGAGCTAGTAATCAGTGCCAATGACTATACTCTCCGCCTTCAATCACGGCCGTGCTACACAGCCACCTTACAACAGTAAGAGAAGGTAAAAAATGCTTGAGCAAACACACAATGGCAATACTTACCTTGGCTGTGAACAGTGCCTGTGATCTAAAATAACATGGTGTCTTGGTAGAAAGGCAAACAGAGGCAGAGAAAGCTGAGGCAGCTCCTCAGCGGCCCGCCAGCCTCATAGGGGGGGGCCTCTATGTTCTCGAACCCTTTGGGATCTTCTGGAGAACCAAGAGCAGGAATGAAGGAGGGCTTCCAGTGAGAAAACCAGACCTTTCCTCGCTCTCAGCCCCTACCCAAGAGACTTAGATGGTGGGGGTGAGGACCACACATGCCTAACTTCAATTTATCATTTTGTGAGGGAGAGACCGACTACCCAGGAGACAATTAAACATTGCAAGAGACCCAGATATCAAACCTATCGTGACTGCTGTATGAGGAAGCACTACCATTTAGCACTGAATCTCATTATGCGCATGGAGAGGGAAAGCACCAGACAGAGAGAGAGAGATAGCTGGTGTCATCAGAACATCTCTGAGAGGGGAATAAATCAAATCTGTCACGCCGAGCCTCCCAGTGCTTCGTTACTCCGATCGAAACATAGTGGGCCCTCTGATTGTGTCATCAATTTGATCCTGTGCTTTTATTGTCAACTACACAATGTCCAGCGATTGATCAGAACAGACAACAAATGCAGACAAACTTAAAACCTCATTATGACAATAATCAATCAGAACCGCGACAGGTTGATCGCAGAATGTCACTTTCAGATGTGTCCGCGTCAACCAGCGATCGTCTTTATCACTGTCAGTCTCGAGCTGACGCATGTGTGTCACGCCCTCGGCTCTAATACGACACATGACCTTTGAAGGCGCGTCAATAAAAAGAGCGTTGACGCATACAGTCCTTTTCAGGCATTAGCCATGAGTATTATTCATGAATAACACAAGGCAGTTGCAATGGAAATCATTTAGAATAAAATCAAGATATGGACCAAAGTTCAAAATAACATTTCATTGAAATCTAAGGCAAAAAAAATAATATGTACTGACTTTTGCAGGACTGTCCATCAGAGCCCAAGCTGTAACCAGTACGACAGCGGCAGGATCTGGACTTGTAGCTGCCGCTCAGAAGGCAAATGTGGGAGCATCCCCCTGGCTTTCCATACGAGTCAGTTTCACAAGCATGACTCCGAACTGTGGACAAAATCAAAGAGGACAGATGAATAATTTGAATCCGACAAAGCATCTGTGTCTCTATGCCAGGGGTCTGGAACCTGCGCTTCTAGAGCTCTTCAGTCACTCTGCAGTGGCTCCTTGTAGCTTTAGAGATCAAGGCGACAAATAAAAGTGTTTTAATATGTTGTGTATCACATCCAAAGTCGACTTGAAAATGCAATATTAGTACACATTTGGATGTCCTGTCCATCTTTGGATCCACATAACGACATACAATCCAAATATTTGCTTAATTTATTTCAAAGTGGGTTCATTTTAATTTCATTAATTTGCCACAAACAATGAAACAATGGAAGAACTAGGTCATATTTATATAGTGTATATGTTATTATCCAGGTTTTTTTGCAGCTCCAAATTAATTTTATTTGGGTGGAGAGGTGACAAAAATTGCTTTTTTATACTAAAGGTTACAGACCCCTGCTTGTGAGCCACAAAATAATATTTCTGACACATACTTGCACATTGGTAACTTATGTAGAAAGTGTTTACCTCTCGGCTGAGTGAGTTTGTGGTACACACGTACTCCTCTTGTATTCCCCATGCTGGCTAATGTTGTGCTCTCTGCTGTGATGTTGAACCTGTGGATCAGCAGCAGCTCCACAGCGGAACTCCCTTTGGAAGGGTCGGAGTGGGTAGCATAGAGGTAGTCCTCGAACACGGCTAGTGCATAAATGTAGGACACCTGGAAAATTTATTTTATGAAAAAAAAAAAAAAAAAAGAGAGAAAGGGGAAAGAAAAGATCTGTGATGCTTTTTTCGCCTCATCCCTGAAGCCAAAGAGTACATAAAACCACAAGAGGAATATGACACAAACAAAAATACATTAATGAGGTCTTTTATCTTTTCAACATGAAGCAAACGTGCGAGACATAGGAGAAGAGTGGAGGGGCTGTTTGTACATTTAGCTGCCCCACACAGGGTCAAAAGCTGAGCTCCACAGGGAGGCCCCACTGGCCCTGACAACACAGACTACATGCTACATTTAGCAGGCTGACATCCACACACACACAAAGGGATGTGGCTGCATGAGCTGAAATCACAAGAGGTAAACCTGCACTCACCGGGTGACTCGTTAAAATCAAGGAACAAGGGTCAGTGTAAATTAATATATTAATAAAAGACAAACCGTTGAACCATCGCTCTTTCTCCATCTCAATGGAATTTGCCTCAGCGCTCTAAACACTGCAACATTCCAAATACTACTTCAAAGGGTGCACATACTGTGTTTGCCTTTTTGCCTTAGCACATGTAATGAAATTGCTGGATCTAATATGATGACAACATCAAACAAACAGGATCAAGACAACACACACACAAAAAAAAAAACAGCAAGGCTGTTGCAATTACATGGAAAGCAATATTATAGACATATTTTATTGGAACCAGCCACAGCTCGCAGGTTTGATCCTGACCCTCGTACTAAAAATAAACGGTGAGAACATAAAGAAGTCACATTTTGTGTTTTGCAGTGAGCAAATTGAGCCGAGTCTGAGGGAGGTGACGTGAATACACATTTAAAAATGATCAGCTTTCAAGGGAAAAATCATTGATACTATGGCTATGACAAATATATAAGATATTTTTGGCTTGGAATAATGGTGCAAGGCATTTTTTCATGCAGAGGCAATAGAAAGATCATCCACACCTGCATACACAATCTCCTCATGAAGAGTGAATATCTTGTCCATTTCAAAAGGATTTTTTTAATGAATAGTCATAATCTGTGATGAAAGGCCTCAAAAGTGTACTACAGGAGAGAGGCTATTGATATGCTCATTAAGAAGACAGCCTGCCTCACATGCAGGCGCTTCAGTTCCTTCAAGTTAATAAACCCCACCATCCTCCCCTTCACAAGTCCCTTTCTATGAAAATGAAGCCTGAAGTGTAAGAGAAAATTAACGCTGAAACACCCTCTCATCACAGCCTCAAACGTGTCTCAAATCAAGAGGGAGACAGCACTGACAGACAAAGCCAACTTTCTATTCAGATTCCCGTTTGTCCATTGCAGCACAAAAGCAGACATTACCAAAAGAAATGATACTTACCTGGCTACCATGGATAACGGTATGCCTGTTCCCGCCCTGGTAGTCCACCACCTCGATGTAATCCAGGTAGGCGTCGGCCCAGTACACCAGCTTCTTGACCACGTCCAGGGCCACAGCAGTGGGCTGCTCGATCTTATAATCCACCAGCCGGGTCCGATTGGTGCCGTCCATGTTGCAGCGTTCCACCTTGGCCACGTTCCCATAGTCGGTGAAGAACATCATTCTGCGGGGGGGGGGGGGTGTTTAAATGATCACAGGATGTTGCATACAGATGCATAACACACAGACGTGTCAACAGAATCCCAATCCATAGATATTGATTATCCAATTTACAGCATTTAACACATGGGAGGCCAGCTTTTGCTGTAGTGTGGTGTTTCTACTACTGCTACTATGAACACTACTGTTTAGAAATGTCCTTATTTTTGATGGAAACACACTTTTTTCTCAATGAATATAACATTAAATGAATCAGAAATACACTTCATACATTGTTAATGTGGTAAACGACTATTCTAGCTGCAAACGTCTGGTTTTTAATGGAATATGTACATAGGTGTATAGAGGCCCATTTCCAGCAACCATCTCTCCAGTGTTCTAATGGTACATTGTGTTTGCTAATGCGTTAGAAGGCTATTGGATGATTAGAAAACCCTTGAAAACCCTTATGTTTGCACAGCAGCTTTGCTGGTTCTTTGACGAATGGGCAAAATGATTATTTTGAATAAAGATAATTATTTCTAATCTTGTCAGTGTCTTGACTGTATTTTCTATTCATTTTGCAACTCTTTTGAAGAATAAAAGTGAGACTTTTAATGGAAAACACTTGACGGTGACCCCAAACTTTTGAGCGGTAGTGTATGTGCTGAAACCTTTCATGTGCCAAAAACACCAGTTAGTCTACCTTTAGTTATTTCACCTCTCTCTTGATTTTAATATATTTCACATTCATATTCTTTTTTTTTATTCTTTTGTGGAGTTAATGAAGTGATGTTTAATGCATTTAAGCCACCAATTATTCAAAATTCTCTTAAATTTCTTGAACACACATAGTAATTAACTACAAATGTGTTTAGTCACGCCGGTTTTCTACATTGTCTGCACTAATAGTGAACCTCAATCAAACTTTATTTATATAGCCCGTTTTATACAAGACAATGAAAGTCAAAGTGCTTCACAGGATTAAAGAAAACACAATCAAAGAAAATGTTAAACACGGCCGCGTTGCATTGTAATTAATGCAGTTCGAGGAGATGCATCAAAATCTAGCATTAAAATGTTGAGTGATATAGTTTAAATTAATACATTCAAGTCACTTTCCTCCTAACCTAATTATTCCATTAAGGATGTTTGACTTGATCAAGCAGCACGTCAATTTGTACATCAGTTACGCTCATAGATGTTTCCTTATAAAAGGGACATTGTAGCCTGACAACGACACATCAAAAATAAGCAAATGATATGCATAATATATTAGTTAAATTGTCTGATCCTCTGTTACACAATGAGGAAACCTTGGTGCTCATTCTTAAAACCCAGAACTGTATTTGTAGAACTTATAAATGTTGCATCAGCACCATTCATAATCCCAGAAAGACCATCATTTGTATGCCACACGGCACTCGGAGGTGCCCCTGTTTGGGGAGCCGGGCTCCTTGCTGACTCCGATAGATTTTTCAGCACTAAGGTTCAAAGGGCAGCCCACATCACCCCTGACTTGACTTGTGCAGATAATGCAGGCTTCCTGCTGCTCTTCGGCGGCTTGCTCGTTATCGCTGGAGCTCTGTCCTCACCGCACCGCAGTAAGACAGCATGGCCAGCCCTCCATGCTAATTACTGGATGTGCAGACTTGGCACTTTTAAGCAC
Organism: Microchirus variegatus; assembly: GCF_963457635.1. NCBI lineage: Eukaryota > Metazoa > Chordata > Actinopteri > Pleuronectiformes > Soleidae > Microchirus > Microchirus variegatus. Next base: position 12,111,265 of record NC_139823.1, read on the forward strand.
TTAAAAGTGACAGCGTATGAGATCTTTATGTTACTTAAAGGATGTTTCAAGTTATTGTCTGGTGTTGTTCAGTCACTGCTTGAAGAAACAAATTAGACTTCATATAACACCTGTTTTCCAGGGATTACACTAGCTCCTGTGTCTTTCAAAATTGACTCTCGGGCCCTCCTCGTGGTTTTTGAGTTACTAAATGGTTTTTCTCCTCTGTGCTTCACAAATTGTCTATCATTTTATGTCTAGTCACACACTCCGAGCTCCTCCATAGCTCGCCTCTAAATGTTCCAGAAATTACCACAAAGGTAATGGCCACTGCTGTTTGTATTGCATTTGCCTCCACGTCGCCTCGACAGTGAAATGGCACTTTGCGAAGATAATTAGAGACATTCTAACGCACTTCCATTTTTTACTTAATATTCTGCTCCCCCTTTATGGATGACTTTTTGATGAATATTTATTTTAACATCGTCTTGTAGTTAGTACATTTTCAGTTTTTTCACCCGGAGGGGCAACAAATTACAATATAGTTGCATCATTGCCTCCAATAATGATTTGAATGTGTGTCCACTGATCTGAAACCCTTCTCATCAGAACAATATTGTGAGGCAGTGGCCTATACTGCAAATCTGGAATGTGGCACAATGAGACACAATAATTTATATAATCTGGCCAATAATCTGTCACCAGACACCATACTTGGTTAGGTTTAGGCACACAATTTGGTTAGGGCTTGGGGGAAAATGAAAGTCATTATTGACTAGCTTATCATAAATCTTATCGCAACTATATATTTTTTTGAAAGACATAATATCATTGAACAAGAAAAGGAATTATTTGAAAACAAGAATATGGAAATATTCCTGCTAGTGCTTGGCATGTTAATGTGCGTCAACGAACGTTAATGTCGTTAACGCTAACGCACATTAACGTATGACGCGTTTCCATGACGACTGACTGGAAAAAGACATGTGTGGCGTCATGTTTACGTGCCTCAGCGGTGGACTGCAGTCACTGTTTACCAGTTAGCTCTGTTAGCTTCTTTAGCGCCATTAGCGTTAGCCTAAATAACCAACCTATCTGTGTATTGCGCATGTGTACCTTACGCACGTCTTTTTGCGATCAGTCATCATGCGTTAACGTGCGTTTAACGCTGACGCCGTTAGTGTTAACATGCCCAGCACTAAGAATTTCCTGCAAAAATGACTGAGTTAATTCTCTGATTTCTCTATAGCACAAACACAACAGTATTTAAGATACCCTGACATTAGATGGATCGCCACAGAAAGTGATTGAGACATTAACGGCTCCAACAGGAAGAATAATTAATGCCTCAGTTTAATCTACGACCATCGTTAAATTAAAAATTAAAAAAATTTAATATTCCTGTAGGCTCAAAATGTTACTACATAACGTAATCCAGACACCAATTACATTTAAAAAAACATAGTTGGTTTATAATATTAGTAAAATATAAATATGCTTTCCAGGGCATGCAGAGCTGACTCAGTGGTGCAGTGCTAATGTGAAATATTGAGTGTTGCAGTGAACAACACCAGTGACGCATGCAAGAAAGCTGTACGTTACATAATATAGGCTCGACTTATTTTTTTTTTTGCCAAACACCACTTTATTAACTTCTCAGAAATAGATCGCATTATTTCCTGTCAGAGGCATCAACTGAAGTGAGAGTCCACAGTAAGCTTCAGTTTCGTTTCAGGCAGATGAGGATTTCAGCCAATGAGCCAGAAAAGAAGAAAAGGTTTGACAATCAAAATGCTTCTACTGTAGCAACGGTGAGATGCCTTACATGCAATGATGGGAGGCAGGAAGTCAAATAACAATAAAAATGGAGTGTCAAACCAGAGCATATTCTATAAACACCTCCACACACCATGCTTCTATAACACCCCCTTGATTTCTTTTGTTTTCACTCCATTGCTCCAGGCTGACAGACCTCTCTCTCTCTCTCTCTCTCTCGCAGGCTCATTTTTTTTTCCAGACAAGAAAACAGAAACAGGAGCAACCATGTCTCTCAAATTAGAGGAAGGAAAGACGCCTTGAAAATCCTGTGCGTCTTATGCCGTCAATCTCGCCTGCAGCCTGTGTCCAGCAGAACGTGTCCGACGATAGCATCCTTCCGTACAAACAAAAGCACAAGGTGATTCGCAGGGAAGACGGTGAAGCCATATTGCTTTCCAGTGGCTGACCAACATTTAAAGACAATACAGAAATGCCGCTGGCCAAATGAAAAACTGTCCATGTCATTAAGGAAGCAGCGGCTAATTATTTCATTACACCCAGTGGGTTGGAACCAAATTGTTGAAGTACAGTGTAAAAATAAACTCCTTGTATCGCCGACTTCAACCTTCAAATTAATCATGTGTTCAGTTATAAATATAAATATGTGCCATGTTTATTTTATGGAGCCTGATCATGACACAGTTAAGCATAACAAGCGTTCACCAGCCAGGCGCTTCCGATGTCACCGCTGCCTGGAAGAGTTTATTATTAATGTGCTAATATCATATCAACACGTCTGAAGAAGCATCTTTGGATGAGAGGGGAAATGTCTGAAGAAGTCTGTAAGTCTAGTTACTATGACCTGGACAAATGAGAATCTACACAGACGTTATAAACAGGTATTTACGTTAAAATGTTTCAGGCATCATTAAGGATGTTTGTTCTTCTCTTGCTCTAACAAGAAAAATAAGACAATTGATTTAACCTAATACTATTTTCTTTTACTTTTGCACCACAGATCATGATGACACAGGGACTCCTTCATTAAGCCTTCATTATCCAATGCCGCAACATTGAGAGAGCAGAGTGGAAATATTCTACTACTTTTACAGGTGCTATGTTTTCTCGCTACGCGATCACCGCTGAGGCAAAACCCCTAATATGCAAAGTCCTGCATTTTCTACTGAGGGACGTGTGGGGGGAAGAAATCAGTGAATACAAATGAATGTCTAGACAGCAAGAAGCTGTCAACAGCCATCCACCAAATTACACAGCTCAAAGAGAGAAGGGCTGAGTCAAAGGACAGGGAATCATTGAAATCCCTTCATTGTAACTCACTCATATTCTGCCCGACAAATCGATTGTTAGGCATAGTGACTTCTTTCTTTTTCTCCTTCCTCCGTGATTCTTTCTTAACAAAAGATGCACGATGATAAATGAAATCTTTGCAGAGTTTTCAGAGACGGTGTATTAATACTCACCCCATGAGAGGATCCAGAGCGATTCCTTTAGGGTTGAGTAAGTCCAGCTGTATGATCGTAACACATGTTATCCCAGCATTGTCGCACACAAAAATCTTGTCAGCAACCCGGTCGACAAAATAAAAATTTCCCGTCAACCAATCGATGGCCATGTGCTCCACATCTGCAATGGAACAAACCACCAGTTAGAGGCCTGTGTGAAACATTTATAAAACACCACAAATAGTGCATTTTCTAACCAAAAAACAACAAAAAATGATATGTTTTCCATGATTAAAACATGACGTTTTAGCTTCTTAAATGTGCATATTTTCTTTGTTTCTTTGCTCCACATAAAGAAATCATCAATCAACAAGACATTCGAGAACATCGTCATTTCGAGGTTTGTCAAACACTGATCAAAGTTTAACATTTTCTCACATTTTATGGACCGAACGATTCCTCGATTAATCGAGAAAATAATGGATAAATTAATCGATTATAAAAATAATAATTTGTTGCAGCTCTATTTTTAATCTATTTTTGAAATAACCCCAATGACATCACCATCTGGGATATTTTAAACAAACAAGGCCCCCAAGAGGTTCCCAGAAGCCAAAAAAAAAAGGGTTTACAGAAAAGGTAGCACTTGTCATGGTGAGCAAATTTATCTTAACGTGTATAATTGGTCCAGTGGGCCTTTAAATCATACCATAAACACTGAGAATCCAGAGTCCAGATCCAGACACCTATAGTCTAACTTAAAATATGTCAGAAAGCATCTAAAATTAAAATATAAATAGGTTGTAAAATAGGTTTGATATTTGTCAAGATCAACTAAGGGAAAAAAAAGAGCACGGTTTGTGAAGCCTGTATGTTTGATGGACAGCTGTGGGAGAAAGGCATGCTACCCAAACCACTGAGTCTAACCTGCCTTCAACCGCAAAGATAACGATGAGAAACACAGAGACGGAGGGTACAGGCTGAGAGTGTGAGACAAAGAGGGAGAAAGTGCCAGATGGGTAAAAGCGTGTGAGTGAGAAAAGTGCTGGCTGGTGTCTGTGCCCGTTACATAATATGAACGTGTTGATAATAACAGAACAGGTAATTACTCAACACGATAAGGGATGTCAGAGAAGGAGCGTATATATAATAAGGATTGCAGCTGAAAACGTACTTTGCAAATGCTGTTGTGTTCTTATTTCCTTTTCCCGTGTGAATCCGCGCAGATTTCTTGCTTCAGCACATCGGAGTTGCCCAGAGGATTCTGAAGACAGGACCCAGCATACGGTTTCCTGCTTGTGCTGGAAATCCAGTGCCAGAGTTCCATTTACACTCAAGGACCTCAGGGGTTTGAGGCCCGTTCCATTTAGGCTGGTGATGACAATACGATCGGCGCCTCCAATGAGAAGCACTGGGCGGCCGTCACCAGGATCTGGAGAAGCAAAAATAGAATGTTATTTTCTTTGTTGATTTCAAAAAAAAAAAAAAAAATTATATAGTCAAGAATCATCAATAGACAAAGAGGCTTTCAGGAATAGAGAAAATATTTTATAAATACAGGGGAAAAAAACATATTTGAGAACAAACACGGGAGAGGAAAACAAAAGGAAATGTAGCAGATATGTCATGATTAAAGAGTCCTTCACCATTAGAGGTAGAAAAAAGCATCAAAAAGACAGAGGGAAAAGGGTGTAATTTAACACCGGATGAAAAAGCACTAAAGCATTTTTCTCCTCCAAAACTATCGGAGTTGAACTAACAACAGAAACTTTGACACTGACTGAAGAAATTGAACTTTTTTTTCCATGCCTTCCTGCTTGGCCTCGTGTCTGCTGGTGAAAGTGAGGAAAGCTCCTTGATGGGATTAATTGACCATGTACACTCTGACAACAGCCTTGCCCCTTAAAGATGACCCTTACTTTTTTCATGATCTCTCACACTCCTTCAAGTCAAGGGCTAACCCCTCGAAATTAGACTGAACGGTCGTAAAAACTGCTTTGCCGACGTCTCAAAACGAACGTTGTGGAGAGGTGCACTTTTCTCTTATTAGGAAGAAGATAGAGTTTTGACTAGACTCTTTGATAGTGGTCTGCTCTCGCTCTCAGACCATCAGCTCAATTTCCAGAAAACATCATAGGGGTCTTATTTTGTTCTTGTGTAATAGAATGACGTGTTGTTTTAATACAAAATATGGGCACAGTAATTGCCACCATGCTACTCCCATGAATATTATTTCAGTATTTATGGATGAATATATTCATGCTGCCTTATTATATATACACACAAAAATATCCAGCAATTGGACTATTTAGTATTTTTTACATGTACCAAATCAAATACACAACATAAATCATATTAATCACAGACACGTTCGTGCGAGTGCATTTTGCATGACCGTAATTACGCAACGGTTTGTGCTGTCGGGAAAATTCCGACAGTTTCTGAAAGCTGAGAAGTTGCACGTCGAAGAGTAACGTGTGGTTATTACGGTAATGTCACTCGGAAGCCGGATAATCAGCATCTTTGACACAAGAAATGGAAAAAGTGGCAGAAACGCCTGTACATAGTTTCCAATTTTTGGCCTGTTTTTGAACACATCGTTCACAATCACAGTGCTTTCTTTCTCTTCAGTTTATATTGTTAATAAGCAATTTTATCATGCAGAAAATTTTGAATAACTGCCAGATATTATTGCAAAAGCACTTAGTCACAGGATAATTTTCTGGCCCTTTCATGGTTAAAATTAGAAAAAAAAGGCCTTAAAATTAAAAATAACATACTTACACATTTACACCTCAATTAAGAACAGAGACTACCTAAGGATGTTTACATATTTTTCAATAAAGACAAAAGTAGAAGCCGTGCTCTTTTGTTGTGCAGTGGGAAGCGCTGTATTTAACAGCCGTTAAATACATTCTGAAAGCGCAAAATCAAGACGGCATGAGCCCATCGGTAAAGTCAGATTTACAAGCGGAGGTACAATTTCAATAAAAAAATGAAAAATAAAAAAATGAATCATACCTTTTCACTTCACTCTGAACAAAAAACGAGAAGTGGTTGAATCAAGATCAAACCGTGTCCACGCCCCACATAAATTGCACTGCAGGGTCTTTTGCCTTCAATCTTACGCTCGGCACATTAATATGTTTTCATATCCTGCTGTTCCTCATCTCCTGGCCTTTGAGAGCACCATTTGGAATTTATATTCATAAGCTTTTACAACTAATAGTAACCCCATAGTTATCCCCGTCCCACTATTGCTCTCTGCTAAATTAATATTAATGCGTGAGAGCATTGGGTTCAGTTAAGTTTATGGGTAATCATATTCAGTTTATTCCTGGTAGGACACCAGTCACATTGATTAAAAGCTGCAACAGTCGTGTTCTCCCTTGTTAGGTGTTTGGGGCCTCCAGCTATCATAAACCCCAGATACTGTATATATACCATTGAGACAACACCTTAAAAATCAATATATAAATAATACACAAGGTTAATCTTGCACTTATGGATGGTGGACCACCAAAAACAATACGTCTTTTGGTCGTTTCATTTCTAAGTGTGCAGTTTTAGTCATCGGGACAAATTTGCTATGTGCATCAGGCATTAACATAAATCAGGGTGACACCGGGCATTGTCTCCGCACAAAATACTCCAGACTGCTCCCACTTAAAGTCTCATGCTCATTAATTTTATCATTATCCTGGCCTGACCATGTCTGCCCGTTCCCATGTGGGTGATAGATGTGGTCACTGCTAAACCACATTAATCTTAACCGAACCAACAGCGGCGATAACGCTCGATACTCCTCTCTCGTCCACCAAAAAAAAAAAAAAACGTCCCCCGTTTATTATTAGAAAATGAAAAAATACATGCTATATGCAGATGAAGTCATTTTCCCCGATGCAAGTGTGCCGCTCACCTTGTTTGGCTTTGCAGGATATCCTGTCAGGCTGTAGGATGTATCCCTCTGTGCAGCTGCATCTGTATGACCCGTAGGTGTTCGTGCAGGTTTGGCTGCATGCGCCGTATATGGCACATTCATCATGATCTTATGGAAAAAGGAAAGGAGTCATTTGTAACAAATTAGGTGTGCTCAAACATGACCCAAATACATAAAGTATACTTAATGTGGCCTCACTCTGGAACCTCAGGCATAATTACTTTTATAACCAATGAGCCTTTTTCGGAGTTGCAGCACCCTATAAATGACTCTGTCGCACGTCTCCGGCAAACGGGATCAAATTCAGGAGGCGTCGCTGCTTTCGCTCAAGCTTTTTCCTCAATTACAATTATGCAGTTGTATGTCAAGTCGTCGGTATGAGCTATAAGGTATGTGCACAGTCCAAGTAAGACCCTACATCTCTAAATTATTATTATTATCATCATTAATAACACTTTGTGAGATTCTCGTCTTCCTTACTGGCTGACTGAATTCAGCCTGTGGCACATTAGAGGAGCAGAATACTGAAAAGAAAGAGACGGAGAAAAACAGAGAAAGCGTGGATTCCATATGTAATGAACTGTACGTGAGGCCCTGCAGACAGATGGTTCTTTTACACCCAGCCTCCCTCCCACTATTCATCTGTAGGAAGTCTGACCGAGGGGCAAGAGGAAAGATTGGTGTGAGGAAAAGCAAAATAGAGCTTCATAGCATTATATGCCCCCACCAGCGCTCCAGAATCCTACCTCTGCAGCTTGTCCCGTCCTCGCCGACCTCGAAGCCGTCAGCGCAGAAACAGAAGGTGCCGTTTCTTGTCATGACGCAGCCATAGCGGCACCTGAGCTCATGGCAGGCTGACAGGAGCTCTACGGGGGGAAAAAAGGCAAAAGAAAGATTGGAGAAAAGAGGTATGAAAGGGTAGGTGGAATGGGAAATTACTTTTTGATTTCCCTTTTTTTCTCCTTGGCTCTTTCACTCTCAACTGCTCCCTTGTCATTTGGCAAAGAGAAAAAAAAAATCAGCTGACCTATGAGAGTTTTTAGACCAGTGTTTCTTTCTAGGTTCTGCCTAGTTTTTCATGTTAATTGTTAAAGTGAATGACAATGAAAAGTAAGTTTCAAACATTTCCATATAAATCCTAAGTGAGTAATGTAAGACATGCGATTAGAAGGATTAAAACTTATTATGAGCTTTGCCAAGTCACAGTCGTGACACATTGATTGACTGGTTTCAGCCCTCGAGAAATGCCAGGATTTTAATTCCTCACGTAATTTTTCCGAATGTTGTGACAAGTCTTAGAAAAAGAAACTGAAGACCGGCTAATTATAGCACGAAAAATGTTGAGCGGAATAAATGGCACAAAGAAAAATCCTCAACATAAATATTGAGCATCAGCTTCAAAAGTTACAAAATGCTGCTGCATTCAAAATCATTTCTTGACAGCGTGTATTTAAATTGAACAGCACAGTGGGAGCTGAATGACAACCTTCCACTATCATTGCTTTCTGAATTAAATCTTAGGCACCGGGTTTAAAGAGTCGGGATGATGCGATATCGATGGACACTTTTTTAAACGACGGCATGTTCAGAAGTTGTTTTGTTCATTATAGTATCACAACTACACTGACACATTAAGATGGATGGAGCTGTTGACTTGTTTGGAACGCAATATATATGTTGTAAATCTCGCCAAACGCTGGTTGTAGCACAATATGTCAACTGATAATCATAAAAAAAAAGCTTAATGGTGAATAGAAACAAGAATGCAGCTTGTGACAAGCAAACTGGAGCTCCAAACAGACATTAATCTACAAAAAATAACCACACAGACCCTTTGCATGGCAGTCATGGACAAATAAAGAGGGCGCTAAAGAGCACTCAAGTAAAGGCCACATTATTCTTCTCCGACTGCGTAATGCGTTATCCGACTGTGTCACCATGGAGACGCCTCGAGTCGTGGTGACGGCCACGTGCTGCAATTTCCCGCCCGATCAGTAGGGGTCGATGCGCAAGGTTGTTGTGCTTCTGGCTACAGTGAGCAATGGTGTCCGAGAGAGAAAGAGAGAGCAAGACTGTTGTTGTTGAAACAGTGGCCGTTTCTCACTTTTCTGTGTGACGTCGAGAGTCGTCATGGAAGCGGGTCATGTGTTAATGTGCGTTAACGTTGACGCCGTTAGCGCTGTTAACCGCCGTTAATGTGCCCAGCACTAGTAAAAATATCTGAGGGCCAGTGGCTTCTTGCATCAGGTAAAAAAGTAAAACATAATCATGACCTGCAATAGTTACAATTTTATTTTCAGAGACATATTAGACCACATTATCCAAAATCAATAACATTCCAAGGCTTTTTTTGCATATCTTCAAAGACACAGCACTTTAAAAGGTGACATTGCTCCAAATGCAACTTGAACTTAAATTAATTAAACCATAATGTGTGAAAGACCATGCAGAGTTCCACATAAAACTCAGTCCACAGGGCCCCAGGTCGCACTTCGGACATGCCTGCCTTAAGCGTCTGCCCCACCAGTGCGCAGTAAGTGACCTTTTGATGTTCCGCAGTAGGTGCCCTTTTCATTTCCGACCCTGCCCTTGTGCAGTGACACACATTCAGTTAAATGGAACTCAATCATCATTAATGTGATCATCTGCACTTCCCTCCAATGACTGTCAAAATTGCTGCTGTCCAGTGAGCCCCAGAAAATTCTTGCTAAGAGGCTAAAATAGGTAAAAGGTGCTTTTTACAACAATATATCAATAGTTCCCAAAACTATAAAAATCTAAGCTCCACTTATGGTGCATATAAATGATGACTATCGATGTTAAAAAAGCCCTTTTATGTCATTCATCCTTAAAAAGAGGGCACATTAGAAACTACACTTTTCATGAATACAATTTTATAAGAGCCCTCAGAGGATCTATGACAAGAGGGGTGAATGGGTTTTCATTTCAGGGGCATTTTCCTTTCTTTTCTATTTTTACACTAATGGACAACAAGCAAACATAGATGTACTAAAATGGTAAAAGCCCGGTGGCCTTTGGTCTTCAATGAATAGAAAGGACACGCTGTGATATTTAATAGTTCTCCTCCCTGGGTGATGGGAAATGGGCCAATGATTGCGGTTCAATAAAGTTTTACACAGTACCTAATTCTGTAGTTATTCTGTACGTCATTGCGTCAGGAAATTGTGACCATCAGGAGAATGGTTTGCAAAACTTAAAATACACAGGCATTTGTTGTGTAGACCAAAAGCCCAAACTGTGGGGAGAATATCAAACTTTCTAGCTCGGTAGCCTGGAGACACAATTCAACAAGTCATTTTTTACTCCACCTGAGACATACTTCAACTAACCACTTGAAAACAAGGCTAATCATCACAACGAAATTGAGTTTTTTCAACAATTCAGAAATGTTAGCAGGGGCCTAACATGTTTGAAACGGTGATGTTAACATCATCAAGAAACTGGGGAAATTGCAAGATGCTGTTGGAGACTTTATTTCCAAATTATATTTGCTACAAAAACAATTTAATCACTATGGAAAAAATCATTTTCTAGCTTTATCCACAATTTCAAAATGCATCAGCTCAATTAAACAAGACACCATGAAAGTTTTTACCCTCTGATAATGAAACTTACAGTCTGCTGATTCACATTTTTAATGTAGCAATGAATGTGACACAACACAAAACAACTGCATCCATTTGGAGCTGCATTATCAGCTTCTTTCCGGTGACTTGTACTTAGCCAGTTATTAAATTATATGGGTTAATTAGAAACAGATCAGAATACACACAGCAGTTCAGCCTAAAGGTTGATCTGTCTCTTATTCTTACCCTTCTGCAACTGAAAAATCATCTGAAAATGTGTGAATTGTTCAGTTATTAGGAAAACTGCATATTACAGGATATGTCAACAAGCTAAATATGACAAAGGTCACTTGATACCACATTTTTAAATGAATATGAGCAACAAAACAAAGCAAATTCACAGCATGATGCGTTTTTGGATATTTGAGGGTTATATGGAGTGAGAGATTGTGGCAGGCATTGGAGTGGACTTCGGAGCATCTTTCCTGGCAAATTAGAGTGATTAAATCTCATGGAGGGAAATGGCAAAATGGCAAATGTAATCAGCCCATCATCCTCGGCACAGATTGAGAATAACGCCAATTATACCCGCTGACAAAGAACCACATACCATACATTGTCAGCGACTGCCATCTTTTTGAAACATTAGCATTTGAATGGTTGAGTATAAACAGACTTTCGCTGTCCCATTCTGACTCTCCATACACTCAGAATACACTGTATGTCAATCATATTCAAGGAAAAACAATGGCTATGTGAAATGAGTTCCTGACTGCCTTTTATGTTGGCGCGGTAAAGTAAAGAGGAAATCCAAAGCTGGAGTCTGAACATCTCCTCTGCTAACTTGGAATAAATATGTGGGTTATTGTGAATGACACTCGTGTTGACTTTTAATACAGACACCGCAGGCTTTTGATAGGAATGGAGGCAGAAAAAGAGCCCGAGCATGTGTAACGGTGATGTGTAGTGATGCGCCGCATTAAGTGATGTCTTTACATTAGGATAGTGTTCCTTCAGTTCCTGTAATTTTCTTTGCTCTGCGTGGATGGGAGTAGGTGCTTGAGTGAGGTGTTATTTCTCTTGCTTTTATTCGGAGAAGAAATTCTGTTTTGCATTCTATGTTAAGTGCTACACAAACCTAATTGACTGATTTATATCAGATGAAATACGGTTACAAAAGGTGTATTGCTCACCGTCCATTTCCATCATCGGTGTAATCCTGAATGGGGGATAATCCCCATCATTTCATACGAGCGACTAGAAATGGCCGTCCAGCTCACTCACATACGGTTATTTTGAAGAGCCATAACGGGAGACTGCATCCTTCCAGTCATTCAAACTCCTGTCAACACAGCTGAAGGCTTGAGATACTCACTTCATCCTCCAAAAAACTGTTAAGTCAGATGTGTGGAAATACTCAAGTCTCAAACTGAAGGATGAAAATAGAATGGGATGACACACCCTTAGAACCCGCCAGAGGAAAACGCCTGTGCCTTGGCTCGACTCTTCCCACCAAACTCCAGGTAAAGTTAATTAACCATCGTCACCGTCAAATATTTCACACTGCATTTGTTGTTTAGTTCACACTAATGTTGCCGTTTATCATTATATCACTTAACTTAAAGACGCTGTGCACTGATTGAACGGACCCAAATGTAGTTGACTTGTTTTTCCTCAAACATTAATGGCGACATTAAACTTGTTGTTTGGTTTCATTTGACACATCTACTGAGCTTCTCATTTCAATGTTAACTATTAAAGCTCCCATAGAGTGGTCCTGTCGCACATATATGTGAGTTATGGAGGTCTACTTACATATATTAACTTGTTTTATGGTCAAAACCTCCTAGTGGCTGTAAATGTGCCCATATGCCCATGAGCTCTCCTCACTGAAGCTCTCGTCAGTCGTTAAACTGAAATCTCACCCCCAGAAGAAAGACTGTGTTGTGATTGGCCAACCAGTGTGAGCTTTCCCAGCTGTCTTGTGATTGGCCAATACCTGGAAGTGACACCAGCTCTCAGAAGCACAGCTCCCCCCTCTGGAACGGTGGATGCACTGCTACTCATTATCAAAACATTGTTTTAACAATGTTTAAAAATAGTTTCGTCACAACTCCCCGCCGCAGTCCTTTTTACGCCTTTGACCCAGAGTCAGAAGACACTGTCACTCGTGATACGACCTCCACAAAGGACATTCTTGAGCCCTTCACAGGTGGGTCAAAATTGTTTAATTTTTAAATTTTTAAAACTTCAGTGTGGACCCCATGTAACCCCATGTATTATAATCCATTGTGTGATATGGTAACTAGCACCCTTCCCTGATGTGAAGCGGTATGTCAAATGATTACATGCCAGGCCACAGATATTCAAAATGAACCCTTATATCTTCTCTAGACACTAGATGACCAGGCTTCCCTCTTGGCAAACACAGAGTGCTGCAGGGTTTGAGCAAGCTTGATGTTTTCCATAAATCTAGACCCTTGCCATGCTACTTCGTAGCACATGAGTCAATAGAGCAGGGCATGCAGCCTATGGTCAGTAGATATGGTAAGTAATGCTCTGAGAAATTATACACAAGCGTTTTATTATTAGCATACAGCCTAGAAGCACAGTTGTCATTTGTTCAATTAACTTCCTCTCATATAGAAAAATTGTGCGCATGCAGAAATATCCATGTGTTGTTGAACAAACACATTAAACAGCCCAATGCAATTCTCAGAATGTAGAAAACTCCGATTTAAAGTGTCTGACACACTGAAATATGCAGCCTATAGAGGGAGATTCATATTCAGGGGAGAAAACTCTGTGCTAATTTGCAGTCTGCAGCAGCATAATCTGCTATAATCAGACGTATCAACAGAATGAGTCAAGCAAATGCAAAAAAAAAGAAGAAGAGAGAACTCCATCTGTTTTCACATAGGGCCTGGATAGTTACCATACTGTATTTGAAGCCGCCGTGTCTTCTGAGGGTTTTGAGAAAGTTAGGATTCCCTCAAAATCTATCAGCGATGTGAAAATGAATACTTCAGAGTGTATGATGACGATGTGCTTGAACTCATACTAACAGGTCAAGCTCTCTGACAATTCAAGGCACACTGTGCACATGTATTAAGAATGAGTATTAAGTTAGGCCATTGTTTTTGGTCAATGTTAAAGCATGACGCGGCTACATGACGACCGATTATTAAAATGAGTCTCTAAAGTAATGCTAAACTTTAAAAACAGAGGCACACATACGCAGTACACAGGTACGCTGGTTCTGCATATTGCTGCTCTTTTCGTTTAATAAACAGAACACTCCAGTTTGACTGTAGGTGTGCTAAAGGCGCTAGTGGAGCTAACGCAGCAAACGGAGCTAACTGGCAAACAGTGCCTCGACTCTGGTGTCGCGGCACGTAAACATGACGTCACGTGCGTCTTTTTCTGGTAAGTCGTCATGGAAACGCGTCATGCGTTAAGTTAACGTGGCCAGCATTAGTTACTGAATAAAACTATTGATTTGTTTTGATGCTTATTTTGACAGTAAAAGCCGCCGTTGTCATTTTATTCCCAATACGTTTAAGTTTTCAGCAGGGGGTGACTCCGGGTTCGAGGCTAATTTGCAGTATCATCTCAGCTCCAACTGTGGTCGCATGTCTCTCCATGTAGTGATAGTAGAGAAGTATCTCGATACCCTGCCATTAAATATGGCACAACACCCTCTGCTTCCACTTCCTGCAGGGATAATGGCTGTGCTAAGAGATTTTAGCTTTCAGTGTCAACAAGAAAAGGGGCATTGTCACTACTATGTGTACTCATGGTAATGGTATTATTTCCTCTTTTTATTTTTTTTGTTTTTACCATGTTTTATTTTCTCATGTTGTCTTTTCTAAATGATTGCCATAGCTGTAGTGTTTACTCGTCTACTGGCTAATGGGGGATCCTGAACATCCTGAAGTCATGCTGCTTATCCACAGCTTGTTGACAACACAAAAAATAAATTTAACTCACAAACTTACAAAGGTCTGTGCTGTGCTGAACACATTTTCTAGTTTGCTATGCAGTTAAATTAGAGGGAATTAGAACATAATGTTGTCTATTACATGCACTGTAATTGTCTTCCTATTTGTGATATCCTTCTATTGGTATTGTCTTTATGGGTAAAACAGATGACATACAATATTTCATTGCAATTGAAATATTTCTTTAGTAATAAAAGAATTACAAAGATAAGGATAACTCACATAAGCCCAGTCATATGATCTAAATCAACTTTAAAATGCTTTCTGGAGTTTCCATTCACAGATCTTATTGTGGACTGACCTGAACAAACTTTGCAGGAAGATTTTTGAATCAGTCCTGTGAGGAGAAAAATAGTCTGGTATTTTTTTACACTTTGCACAAATCGGAATCACAACTTCCAAAAGGTCTTGTTTGAGGTTATCGCTGCTGGATGAGGTTAAGTGACGTGTGTGCTGCGAGTCAAAGAGCGCTATAGGTTCCCATGGTAGCAAACATATCTATTAACACATCCCTCCTGTCTGAATTCACAGCTAGTTCCCCCTATGTTAGTCTGCGAGTTTCAATTAAAAACAAGATAAATTAATTTGTGTATTTGTTGAACGGCAGACACACACACACATCTAGTGCAACAATACAGCAGAAGTTTCTCAGACCTTACACGGTTAGCCAAACAGATGGCAGGGAATGAATGGTGAAAACGACTGCCAAAACAAACAAGAAGTCTGAACAAGAACAGATTAACCCAAGGCTGACGGTTAGATTGCCCCATCTGGCCTAATTTAGGGATGGCCATAGCTGTTGTCTATGTATGGAAAGCATTTTTTTGGCACTGTATTTGATGTGGGAGAAAAAAGTTCGATCCATGGCTGACACAGGGACCTTTAATAAGTGGGAATCCCACCCATAAATTAGGATCTGAAACCATTCTCCGAGTCTGAGCTGTGGTTGGTGTCCTCTGGGTGGCAAGACAGACTAGATGGATTTCACAACAGTGAAATTGGTTCATGTATTCTCTGGAGTTCAAACATTCAAGAAGAGTGCACAGGGAAATCTTATTTCTATAAGATGTGCTATGATTGCAATGACACGTTTTTTCTTTTTTTTTTTATGTCTTCAGATAGTTATCTGAGAAGCTTAAGTGTGTCAGCTTTGATGTGACACGGAGCAGTCCGGATGGTCTAGAAGGTATAATTTCCCCAAGAAATTGAGAAATACATGTGCATATACATGTACTTTTCAAAAAAAATGTAATCCTGGAGCTCAAATGGGGCTCAAACGTGACAGTAAATGTTGATAATCCCTCAAAGCACAATTTGCAGAGGGATTTGGGAACTGGTGCACTGCCAGGATTCTGACATGCCCTTAAATACTGGCAGAAATATCACGGGAGTGGGTGTAGAAATCTTCCGACAAACAATAAAATTTTAATTCTAACCACTCCTGAGGAAGAAAATCTGCTGTAATAGGCTTGGATGACACCAGATTGTTTCCTCATATTAGGCGAAGTAATGATATGAGTGACAATATCTCGCCCAGGCTGAAACAACAAAGTAAGATGCATGCAATATTGATTGCCAGTGTCTGCTGTTTGTTTGTGTTTGTGTTGTTTGTGTGTCTGTTTGTAGGCAGCGGGGCCTGGCAGTCAATCAAAATGAAAACAACACTTGGAAATTCAACAGCAAAAGCAGGAACATTAACGCCGAATTCAAGGTACGGTTAATGTATTTAACACTTTGAAAACAGTCGAAGAATTACCTTCAAGCCATCGAACGTATTTCTTTTGAAAACTCAAATAATATTTAAAATTAAGAGAAAATTGCAACCTTGGCTCCTCCACTAAAGAGACACTTTGACAAAGCAGAATTGTAATAAATATGTTAATATGCGACAGTTTGTGATAGTTTTCAATCGAGTGAAGAAGACTAAAAAAAAAAGAATACTGGGCTTTATTAATGGTTTATCATTTTGTAAGAGGAGCATCACTTATAGGCTCCTTCAGACTGTGTTTGAGGTGTTTTCATGAAAAGCTAATCAAGTGAGCGAATTGAATATTGTTCAGAGGCAGAGGGTGTATGTTTTAGCCTGATTATTTTATTTTCAGAGCGGTGTATCATTAGGAACTGCACTTTTGTTATCTGTATGATTTTTATTATCAGGAGTCACAATCATAGATTTTATTCGTATGCAATCATAGCGTGTGTTTTGGCAAAGAAGACGAACTGAGGGACTATAATTTCACACTTTCACATCATCTTTAATTTTAAACCTCCAAAATCGACACCCTACCTGACTCAATGGCATTCAGAGGACTGCAAACACGTAGCCTTTGACAAACTGTGTCTCGACGTGGTAATGTAAATATTTTATCGAGCATGTCAAATCAGTAAAATCAGTCAATCTGCTGTAAAATGTATTACTTATTTAATATTTCATCATGTTTCGAGGACGTTTCGCTGTGATGACTTCAGTACAGATTGACGATCACATCCAAAATAAAGTAGCTATGTAAGATTTTTCATTGCCAACATTACAGTATCTATATATAGAGAGTTTTATTTTCGATTTTTACAATTTTTCCTTGTCTTGGAGTGTTGACTTGTACATGTGTGGGTATTGGTGGACTTCCTCGTATAACCTCAAATCAAAGTTTCCTCAGTTACCCCCTCGTCTTTGTTGTCTCTTTTGACCAAAATAGACAACCTTCTGGACTGAAAAGTGTTAAGTGCTACAGAGATTATGCGCAGATGGCACAACAAGTCCGTGTGGAATTAAACTGGTGGAGTTGGGCGGAAATCCGCGAAGGGTCTGTGCAGACCCGGGATGTTGAAATTAATGTCACACGGACCAGATGCAACTTATGAAAACCCATGTAAACGGATAAAACACAAGCTAATAAGCAATTTGACAAAATACAAGCTGCAAACACTCACATAAATGTGTGTTTATAGGTCACATATTCAGGCTTTACAAAATGTGTTTTTTTCGTCTTCTTAAGTGTCAAAGTTATGACCCATTTTATATCAAATGTTTAGTCTTGATATAGCGTCACAAAATAGACAATTTTTCCCTATTTTTGTTCATAAAAATAATCCAAGTGAACTTTGAACTGTGACCTATTTCCAAATTTAACTAATTCAATTTGATTTTCAACTTTTTGAGTACTTTTTGCTCAGGTGTTTATATACTTGGGGAACATTTCTTTTTTATCAGATTGTCTAGGTTGCACTGAAAAAAAGGATAAAAGACAACTCTTAGAACACTCTTGGAATAAGGGCTCCAAAAGGGTTCTTCTACAAGGGCTGAGGTTCTACCTGAAACCATTTGTGACCCGCCACGGACCAAGCGGGAACAAGTCGGCAAAGCGCAAAACGAGAAAAAACAGGAAAAAGGTTGTTTTTTTTCAAAATTAGGGATTTCCGTTTTTTCAAAATTACACAAGTTGAAGTTTTGAAGAAGCCACTACATGCTTCAAATCACAGTATTGTGGGTCTTCAAACCATAAAATTTGTGTTTGAATTAAGGTTGTTTTATCGCTGTGAATCGCTCCTAGTTTGGGTGTGGCGATCTCACATTCCAGAGCTTTTGTTGCTTTTTCAGCCAATCAGCTGACGATCACGGAGAATACACATGGCTAATTAATATGCAGCTCTCACTCAGAGAGAGCGAGGGAGGGGGAGAGATAGGCCTTTGCTTCTGAAAAACCCTTTCCCTAAAAAGGGTTTTGTGAAAGAAATTTCATTGGAGTCATCGGTGTTGGTTAAATCGTGTCTTTACTTCATGCATGAAGGAGAGAATCTGTCACCGAAGCTGGTCTAAATGTTCTCTGAAGTTGCTTCAGAGAGCTCAAACATATATACAGTCACATCAAAGCAAGTTACAACAAGACAACCCACTTTCTTTATGACCCACACATGTCATCCTGTGCCCCTCATGCCGACCCCTGCTTTACGATCCCATCATTTGTTCACAGCTTGACTTTTGGTTAACTGTTATCTTTAACAACATGGAGAAAGCCTTACACTAAAACCATCCACGAGAACAGGAACACAATTTATTTCCCACAGTTTTTCAAGGGTTCTTGGTAACACGAATGGTTTCAGTAAGAACCATTTTGATCCAGAGAACCCTTAAAAATCCCTTTCCTGAATAAAGGGTTTTAAAAGGGTTTTTGGTAGAACCCGCCAAAAGGGTTCCAGGTGGAACTTGGATAAAAAGTTTCTTCCTGGAGCCAAAACGGGTTCTCCTATGAGGACAAGGCCAACAGTGTATAGTGTACATTCTTATATAGTGTATGCTATACATTAACACAGTAATGGGGAAAAAAGCAGCCTAAATGCTTTGTGTTCTAAGGGTTAAACATCAAAGAGGAACTTTATTCAATATTCACTCTGGCAGAATACTGATGTCTGCAATGAACCAAAGATTTTGTGATTTACAAATGTTTTTACACAAGAGTCAGGTGAAGGAACTTAAGGTGGAGGCTGCAATTTTTTTGTTTGTTCACTGAAACGTCCAACCCATCTATCGAGTATACTAAGGAGAGAAAAGCTCTTGAAGCTGAGAAGCCCTGTGCTAAAGCAATTAAGGAGATACAAGTAAATACTTCACTAGTCTCCTTAGAGCAACCTTCCCATAATGGGCACGGAGATAACATCACTACCAATTGTGCAGTTCAGGTCAAGCTGTCAAAAGGTAACAAGATTATCAAGGCAAGTGGTTGCCTAGATGCAGGAAGTTCTCCCACCTTTCTATAGAAGGTGTTCAAAGTCAACTAAATGCTGAATGAATGTAAGCCAGTATCCTTGATGAAAACCAGATGGGAAAAGAAAATAACTATTATCCATGACAGAACGTTTGGACTGGAGGTGGCAAGCCAGGACAAAGATGAAGTGAATTGCAAAGCCAGTAGCCTTCACCCAAGAATATAAAGAATTCAAAGAAACAAATTACATGAGACTACCGAAAGAAATCACTTTATATTAGAGGAGGATAAACTGACCCACAACGACTATTGGTCTTCTGATCGGAAGTGAGGCACCTAAAATAACGGCTCTGGAAGGTGATTAACAGTAGAGGTGATGCTCAATACGTTGTTGAAACAAAGCTATAATGTGTGGTTAATGGGCGTCTTAATTACTGTGGTTGCACAAGCAAACACAATTGCACTCATTGAATTCCGCTGTTCTACATGGGTGAGTGCATAAAACAATAAAACAACAAATAGACGGAAATGAATAAACAGAAATTAGATATGTCTATAGAGGACGAGCAGTTCATGCACATCATACCAGATCGGCCTGACTGAGCGGCGAACATTGCACGCTCAAATTCCCTTTGGAGGTCGAGTACATTTGAACGCCAACCGGCAGAGCAACAAAACAAAGTCTCACAAAGACTAAAATATCATTAGGATGCAATTAGTGATTACCTGATGTACAGTATATGACTGAGACCAAATACATAAAAGACACCACTAAACCAGGCAGGACCAGGAAAACGGTATTTACTGCAACATGGAGTGAGGCAACCAAAAGCAAAAGAAGATTTGTGTTGTGTTGTTCAACACAGTTTAAGAACTCTTAAATCAACAGTTTTTCCAAAAGAAGTGATGTGTAGTTGTGGCAGACACTAAGAGATTGTAATAAGTTTCAATCAAATGCCTCAAAAGTGAATTGGGTTCAATGATATATCTGCAATATCACACTAAGATACAATCTGTCTTTATTTTGTGTTGGAATTCTCAGCCTTGTCCTGCATTATTATGCAGATCACCCCATCATAATACACAAGAGCCTTCTTGTTTAATGATGTAATCAGACGTCAATGGGAGGTTTTCACTTAATAATCACAGGTAAGTGGCATCGTTAACCTTTCTCCGAGGGATATGGAGGGGGGGAAACAGTTGGAAACGGCTGAAAAATGTCTGCCTCATTTTTTTTTGTTTTGAAAACACAAGGTTTTTCTTGCCGTATTTATCGTAAAGTCGAGATTCCACTTTGAGGAAGACGGCCGAAAGCATTTTGCATTTGCATGGTTTTGGAACAGTGATCTCAATTGGCACTACTCTGGAAAAACCACCTCATGAGAGTGTAAGAATGTTTCAGTGATATTTGAGAGGTTTTTAGTTTCCATTACCAAGTTTTGCACATTCCTAAGGGTAATGGGAACAGCCTCATGCTTACAACACCATAACTAAGTGGACCTTCACCGCATGTGTGTCTTTTGACATGTACCAGGTAGGGGAAACAGTTGGAACATCTATTGTATTAATCCGTGGCACAGACTATAGAAAGACATGGCCCCCCAATTACAACTAATTTAGACAACAGATTTAGACAAGAGTGGTGTAAATAAGACGGTCGATACGGACGACTGATCATTTTTCCCCAAAGACAACATGCTTGAAGGTTTGGCAAAATGAGAGAAAATAAAAGATCTGAGACGACCAAACTTCCTTCCTGGGGGTAGAAAATCAGAGCTTACAGTGGGATGAAATGGAATAGGGAGAGCAAAAGCAAAAGCTGTGGAAGCCATGCTTGTATTGTGCGCAGTGAAGCGGCTCTTTCATTGGCAATGAGAGACTAAGCACATGTTTTAAAAGCTTAAATAGAACACTATAGTAGGGCTTTTGGAAAATGCAGCATGTGAGACAGCAGTATTGTGTCTGTCTCCTCCAGCTGCTGACTAGCACTTGTTTTACAGGCCTCATTTTTTAAGGTTAGGAGAGTTACAAAGCATGAATTATAGCAATGGAGTTTATGTGTATTGTATTTTTTTTTTGTCTATCTCTCGCTTCCAAGCAGCATCAACAAATGGACTGGTTTTGCTTTAAATGTCAAGCAATTAGGAGCTATTATTAAATGAGGTTATAAATGACGAATGCACTTGTGCGCTGTGCATAGATAGGAATACAAATACCAGCGTGGTTATGATTGTGTTGTCTAAATGTCAGTGGAGGCATAACATCCGAACGGCGCGTCTGCGCTTTTAATATTTGTCAATGTTTCTTGAACTTTCGCTCACTCAAATTCACAGTAAGGAAAATTAATGCATATTAGTTTAAGTTTAAGTTAAGAGAAGGTAAAAGTGAGAAAAATAAGAGGGCACTTAACTGCCAGAATCATTAGTCCTGAAGACTATAAATGCACCAATATTACAGGGCAGGACATAGCTATTCACTTTCAAACACGACAGCTGTAAGAGCGACTAAAGACTTAAAGGAAAAAAGAATGAGAGAACAAAATAGGTTGACATTTGGACCTATAATTAAATTTTTATAACATCCCTTGACAACCATACTAAGGGCCTGCCCACATGGAAATGAGTGTAGGTGGATATGCAAAGTTTTTTTTTGTTTCATATTGCTATTTCATCCACACAGAAATAGCGGTTTGTAAGACCTGAAATGTTGTTTTTTTGGAAAAAGTGGGAAAATCTCAAAACGTCGGCATTGTGTTTTCGTATACGGTACTTTGGGAAAACAATGTCATAGTCCAACCTCTCTGTGCTGGCATTAATCGATTATTAATCAATTTCTAAATTAATCGTCAACTACTTTGATAATCGGTTTGAAGCTTTTTTCATTATTAAACCAAGATCTCTGATTGTTTTAGCTTCTTAAATGTGAATATTGTCTTAGATTCTTTGCTCCACATAACAAAGAAGAAGACATTCGAGAACATCGTCATTTCCAGGTTTGACAAACACTGATCAACGTTTTTTAACATTTTCTGACATTTTATGGACCAAACGATGATTAATCAAGAAAACAATGGCCAGATTAATCAATTACAAACATTGTTAGTTGCAGCTCTAGCTGCCTCTATCTTTGCAGTTATTGTCTTCCTTCTCTTGTGTGCGGTGATTGTTTGGCAGTGTTGCCAACTACTTTCATTGAAAAGTAACTAAAGTCAACCCTGAAAAGAGACGAGAACATGTCCTGTCCTCAGCGAATTCAGACATGGGCGTGAAGTGTTGAAGATTAACAGTGAAAATGACTCGTAACCTATTTTCACAGACTCTATTTCTACTTGAATGAACAATGCAGATTAGTGATGGTTCTGCACACAGTCAGCCGCACTGCACATCCACAGCTCGTTTTCTTGTCTGTGACTTTGTGTTGTCTGTGCGGTCACAGTGATTCTCTTCTTTCTCTGTGTCTACAGTCAGACTGACTCTCCGCCTGCAGTAAATACGGCTGGATGAAGTTCACTCGTGCGACAGAACTGGAGATTTCCCTCTTGGAAAGTAGTTTATGTTTATGCCTGAAAGTCGCTAGATTTTGTCACTGGTCGCTTTTTGGGAAAAACAAAAGCTTCCGGGGGTCTGTAAAGTCGCTTAATATAGCGACAAAGTCACTAAGTTGGCAACACTGTTGCTTGGTCTGTGCTTGATTATAACTTTTATTTACTTTCTTTATTTCCCTGTCTTGGTTCATTCTGTCTCTATGATTATAGACATTATAATGTGTATCACATCATTTGTAGGCCTGGAATATGGTACTAGTGTTTTGAGTCGTTTTAGGTCGGTTTTATGTGGATGGAGACATTTCGCTTGTGGGAAACCTTTTCAAAACGACAAAAAAAAAATGTTTTGTTTTGTTTCCTTGTTGATAAGGCCTAAATCATCAACTCTAATGCAACTACTGTAACTACTTGTGCTTGGTGTTTGATGTCAGATTAAAGTGATGGCAATGCTCCTATTAGCTGGTTTTCCAAGAGTCTGCATTAGTCACTTTTGAAAATATATATTTACTAGTGTTTCCCCTACAATTCTGATTGGGCCCAGTGGTACTCACCAATCACACTTTAGATTAAGGAACACATCTTTACCATTAGCTAGGTGCTTACTAACATACTGTGTTACCATTATTTGGGCATCTAAACATTATTTTCCGCATCAACTAAATAGTAAATTTAGCTTATTCTTCTTTTCTTTACACAACAAACCAAGTTGGGCGGTGGAAATGAGCCCTCGTGAGCTCCCGAAAAGGACAGTGGACAAATACCAAATGAGCAGATAAAGCACTGTATTGTGAACCACATTCTCCATAAAAACTGATGTTTTATCACCTGTGCCAGTCGTAAAGCTAAGACTGTATTTTCTTTCCCGCGCATTCACACAAACTCGGCTGTGTTTCCCCCTTTGTGTTGCACAATAAACTATCAGCTATGATATAATTATGTCAACATATAAAAAAATGAAACATAATAAGTAGAACTAATGTGGAAAAAAAGCATTTATAGAATGCCATAATGTATGCACTGCAGGGCCAATTTAATATGTCACCCAATTTTATGCAACACATTTTTCGGCAAAAGGGTCCCTGCTCCGTTGGTGCGAGACAGACTGGTAGTACTTCGGAAACTGCTGATCTGCTGGGATTTTCACACACACACACACACACAACCATCTCAAAGGTATATTATAAGAGGATGATTCGGTAAAAGAGAAACTGCCCAGTGAGCTGCAGTTTTCTGAGCAAAAATGTCTCGTATTCAATGCCAGAGGTCAGCGGAGAATGACCACGCTGGATGGAAATGATAGAAAGGCAACAGTAACTTAAAAAATATCCTTGTTACAACTATGGGTATGACTAGACTATTTCTGAGTACTGTCACTGCTTTTTTGCTTTATTTTCATGTGATCTTTTGTGGTAAAGATAAAGATGTTGCCAGTGATATTTAAATCAGAATCACACCCACAACGCTGTAGATACGCTGTATCTATATACAACTTAAGCTTTAAAAGTTTTTACAAAGTTTATTTTATTGTTTTGTTGTGTGCACCACACAACAAAACAATAAAATAAACGTTGTATTTCTATCAATAAGTAACGCAGAACACACGCTATAAACACACCAAACGAACAACAGAGAGATGAGATAGAGATGCGTCAGTAAAGTAGATTGGAGAAGGCTTAAGTAAAGTACTTTGGAGAATGCGTAAGTAAAGTACGTTAGAGAAGGCGTAAGTAAAGTACGTTGTAGAAGGCGCTAGTAAAGTACGTTGGAGAAGGCGTAAGTAAAGTACGTTGGAGATGGCGTAAGTAAAGTACGTTGGAGAAGGCGTAAGTAAAGTACGATGGAGAAGGCATAAGTAAAGTACGTTGGAGAAGGCGTAAGTAAAGTACGTTGGAGAAGGCGTAAGTAAAGTACATAGGATATTTTTTTCAAAAACCATAAGGCCATGAGTGTTAAGTATTTACACAACGTTTCCATGAGCGACTTTAGAATACAAGGTCAGAAGCTAAATTGTGTTTAGTTAATGATGACATTATCTTATTAAGTGTGAGCAGCAGAGACTTCAGAGATTCTGCCGCACAGCCCGAGAGCCTGTGATTTAGAATGAGCAAGTCTCCTGAAGGTGAACGAAAAGAGTTTGGTGATTTTTCCATCAGGGCACCTTCATATCAAGTCCTCTCAGGGAGTTCTGCATGTATATTCATAAGAGGTGGACAGAAAGGGGAGGGGGGGAAAAGTTTTACAAGAGAGACCCAGCTGGTTGCCGAAAAACTTCTCTTTGGTGACCTCGATTTCTGCTGCTTCCCAGTGAGTTTAGTTAGTCCTGTGAAGCATTAAGTGTTCAACGTGTGTTCCTGAGTGAAATCAAAAAGAGGGTGAGGGGGCCCCCGCACTACAGCACTGCAGTTCATTAATATGAAGTGAATGTAGGAAAAATAAATGATGAGATTAATTTGTCCTCTTGAGAGAGAAGGGAGGCTTTCAAGGCAGCTGACAAACGTGGCGCATTACAAGAAGGATTGTCAGCATTCTGATCACAGATACTTCCATATCGGTGTCTTTCAAAGGCATCGAAAACACAGGAGGTGTCATGTTACCTGTGCACCCGCAAGAGATGTATGGGATGACTTCAGACAGACAAGGGAAAAAAACAAAAAAAGGGATGTCTACTATTCACTAGATTAGGACTGTTGAGCTCAGAGCAATAACGTAAAAGGCCAGACTTTGAAGAGAAGCCAACGGAAATGAATCAGTGGTAAAAACAAAAGAAAAAAATATAATAATAATAATAAAATGTCACAGGGTTATTTAAGAGGACCCACAATGTCTCAAAGAGAAGTGCATGGCACACAGAAGCAACTGCGAATTTGCGTCTTAAGGAATTTAGTCACACCGTTCTTTGGTGAAAGAATATACAAGATAATGTGTAATAAAAATTAGATTTAACTTACATTATGGCTGTAGTGTAAGAGGTATTAATATACTAAGCTGCATTATGAGAATTGAAGTCAACGATGCGTATACCTTAAATAGGAGCAATTGAACGGTGATGTGTAGGTGTATGTACATTAATTAACATGAGTAAACAATCCCTTTATTTACTTGTATTATGGTTTTTGCAGCTCAGTTTACTTGGTGAATGATAATAATAATGATAATAATAATAAGATAACTCTTGAGTAACAATCTGCAACTATATGCGGTAAAACTATTTCAGAAAATCTTTAGCATCAAAATTCAGAAAGTGTAAGGATTCATCTTCATGATGAAATCCTGGTTTACTTTTTAATCACCGTGTTCTGCCATTACTGGTGGATTAGCTGCCATTTTGCTCCCTGTGTGTTGACACACATTTGCAGAATAACTCAAATAATGAGAAATATTTTAGTCTCCCTGCAAAAATCTGCCGATGTGTTCTATTAGGGCTGACTTAGGCATTTTCTCCCAGGTGGAATCTTTGCCTTTTCATTAATCCAAACATGATTGCAGTGTGTATTTGAACCATGAATACCGAACTCTTATTCAGTTATTTTCATTCACTTGGATGAACAGACATTTGGATATTAACCATGACGATCACCCTGTGAATGTGCTGAGAAACAATTCAGCATTTTTTTTAGAGACAGAGTTCTGCTCTCCAAAGTAACCCTGGGTTACTTTAAAAATATATAGTTAATTATCTAATTACCACCTAAGTACCACAATATTAAAGTAATGTAACTTGATTACTTTTTTCCGTACTTTTATACAAACGTAAAATGAAGACCAGAGGAAAGAAATTACTTTCCTTCAAACAAAACAATGTGACTGGCAAAAAATTGACCGCTGTGTGTATTTTCAAGAAGATCTTGCTTTTCATTAAACAAATTCAGACATTATCCTACATACATCCAATAATAGGGCACTACACATGACTTTAAAGGACTCAAATTATACCCTATTTCTCCAAGTTAACCTAGTTCCCTGGTGTCCTAATGAACATGTCTGTGACATGCATGCAGTCAAAATACCTTAAGGATGAAGCACCACAACAGTTCAATCACCCTGCCAAAAAAGCCCTGTTCAGAACGCTCTGTTTTGAGTGCCCGTCTCTTTAAATGCAAATGAGACAAAGGAAACTACATCAGCGTCACTGAGGCTCCGGCAGCTAACAGCAGTTACCATTTGGAAAAGCCATAATTTACCGACTCTAACCGGCACATTGCCATCATATATAAAATCTATCCACTGGACACACGTAAATCCTCTGAGGCTGGAAGTTTGTGTAGAACTCTGAGCTGCACTGTGCAGCCAAGAGTAGAATCACAGACTTCCATTCTTCCAGATACTTTTGCCCTCGTCTGCACTCTCACATTAGACTGAGGTGAACCACAAAAACATGACTCATCATTTTCACTCTTTGCCTACTCATAGGGCCTCCAGAGTCCTAAATGTAAGTATTAAAATTATTAAAAAGTAGATTTTGCATAATGTGTCTCCTTTAACACCATAGCTCACTTTACAAAGCACAAATAAAATGTGCTTCTTTACAAGGCAAATGGAAAACACACACCCTATGTGCACTTGTCATGAACACCTTTTTTTGTATCCCATTATGTAATGCCTTTCCATGTTTTCCATGACTCCCCAAGTCTGCCCTTTATGTGGCTCTACAGCAAGGCCGTGCAAACAATTTATCCTGTATGCGCTTTAGAAACATCAATGGCAACTTTTAAACCAAAACTTCTTCACTGTACAGCACATCCCTACAACACTTTTGCACATCAGTCAATATCGATTCAGCTCTATCCTCACAGCAGGCGCTCCACCTCCAGTGCAAGCATTAGTGTGGGGAGAGAAACACTGGAGTAACAGTTTTCTGTTCTCTGCCCGACAAATATGCCTTTCGACTCTTCACAGCTTTGGATCAGAGGCTACTGTTTTCTTTGCACATATAGCACTCACATAGAGACAAATCCCAGCATGTCTTACAGGTCAAATAAGGTTGCGGTCTCCGTCAGACAGGACCTAACGTTGTGCCAAGTCTAAAACAATCACGAGGCACAGGCTGCCTTATCACAGAAACCAGGTGTTCATAGCGGCATGGTGCAGTTGCTAAGAATGTGACAACAACAAAAACAACGCCTATTGTTCTGCTTGCCTCTGTTGCCCGACCGGACAGTGAAGATGATGAGATGTAACCTTGGCAACCGGTGGGAACAAAGAAACGGAGTGCCAAGTTAAGCCACCGTGTCGTAACTTCACTCGTTACTTGAAATTAAGCACAACAGGGGCGAATGTAGATGTACAAAATGAGCAGATTAAAAAAGCGCGCTCGTCTGTGTGCATGCGGAATCTACACGAAAACACACCTCTGCTGAA
Source organism: Microchirus variegatus (assembly GCF_963457635.1). Lineage (NCBI taxonomy): Eukaryota > Metazoa > Chordata > Actinopteri > Pleuronectiformes > Soleidae > Microchirus > Microchirus variegatus. The sequence continues at coordinate 12,139,598 of NC_139823.1, forward strand.
ATGTAATTGAATTTTGTAATAATATACTTGTTTTATGCAAATCACATTAACAGCAAACATAATGTCAAACATCCACCGCTATGTTTTAAAAATACAATTCAGATTCACTTGGTTAAATAACTTACACAATCCTAATACAAACACGAGCTGATCTAATTACTCAGCGAGATAGTAGGAGTGTTTATTAGATGATGTACTCTAAAGCCAAGGTGAAAGGATATGAAAACATCATTATCTCTTACCTCGACAGTGAACTCCTTCATCGTAGCCGTCGTCACAGTCTCGAGCCCCGTTGCAAAGTTTGTTGAAATGGATGCATTTTTTCGTGCCGATGCACTGTATGTGATTCAGGGGACATCTGATCACCACCTCATGTGCACCTGGAACAGAGAAACAACAGCGTCAAACATCTTCACCATGTCATTGCAGCTGTGTTCCTTAACCCTTTAACGAGTGTAGATATATCCAAAAAATTCAGTGGTTTCTGAAAGCTGAGAAGTTGCACGTCGAAGTCAACGTGGTTATTACGGTAATTTCACTCTTGCTGTTGCAGGAAGACGGCAAATCAGTGCCTTTTTCACCAGAGAGGAAAGACGCCTGTATATAGTTTCCATTTTTTTGGACATTGAAACAATGACTCAAACAAATGTTATTTTAAATGCCGCCATATGTAAGAATGTGGCCAAAAATGGTTACTACACTCAAATGCAAAATACCGAGTCGTTTTAGCCGCCATTGTAGCTCAGACGTAACTAAGATCTACTGACTCTACTGACTGCAATGATTGGTAAACTGTAGTAGGTGGCGCCTATTATTCCTGAGTCTCTGTGACATATAAGGAGGATTTTATGGCCTGTTGCTTTAGATTTATGACATAATGCACCTTTTAATATGTTTAATACTTTTTATTCAAATGTCGAATTCAACACGCAAAATATGGTGCTCATGTACAACTGTGATTTTCTTCAATTTAAATTGTTAATACAGTATTTTAAAATGCAGTAAAATTGTAAATAACTGATAATATTGAAAGTTATTCGGGAAAAATCGCCTTTTTTACGGTTAAAATAGGCAAAAAAAAAAAAAGTCAAGATGGACATTTTGAGGCTAAGGTGTAAAAGGGTCAACATAAGAAACTAAAAAAAACATATGTGAAGAAGAATTGCATATTCCATCATCATTATAATTTTCTTTTCTTTTTTCTTTTGCGGGTGTATGAAACATTTTTTCCTCAGTATTTTTTAGTGCTTTCTCAAAGTGCTGATGTACTATATGACCTCTTTTATGGGCGGCGGAAGAACCGATGCATATGCATATGCAAATGCATCACGGCATTGTTCTTTACACAAAACAGATGCTCGCTACACCGCTCGGAAGCCGCACTGGTGGATAGTCCTATAACAAAGTGCTCTCTCTGCCAGCATGGAGCGGCTGTTTAAGGATTCATGAGGCACATGGGCGACCCTCATTCATGTGGCCGCCACGAGAGCACATAAAGCACAGCTGACCACCGCGCCACCACTGTAAATGTGTCACATCTCCACCTTAACTACATTGATATCAATTACCAGTGTGCCGTTGCAGCCACTTAATGGGAAGATTTATCACCCACACGATGGAATCCGTAACAATCCCCCGAGTTCCACCACCCCATAAGAAGTCACATGCCAGCACACTTGGACCACTTTGACTGAGGTATCACTTATTCACAGCATCCATTTTCTACTTTGTTAAAGTACGAGGCGCCGCAATTAACGCGGCGGCTTCAAAAGGTGCCATCATCCCGTTGTGATTTACGGTCGCAATATGTGGACAAGTAGCTATGCCTCTGTATTGACACAATAATGGCTCACATTAGTTTCTCCTCCCAAGAATTTTATTGCTGCAAAATGGTGATAGGAGATCTTTTTCCTTTAATGAATTTTCCTTGGCTATCTCTTCAGGCCCCATTGATTCACACTATTTTTATGCCACATTTAGGTAAGTCAAATATAAGTGACCTTGTCTCCGAGAGTTCATTTTTCATACATGAGCAAACTGGCAGCCTCGTCCCTAAAGGTTTTTTTTGTCTTTCTTTTTTTTTTTTTCCCTATATCTAGAGAGATATGAAAAGTGCACCTTTCAAAAAAAGGTGCAAATATGAAAATATATTATAGAGGTGCACAGTATGTGGTTTTAAATATTTTTTTTATTATAAGGATATTATATTTTAAGGATTTAATCTTGTCCAGAGGAACTATATCTATCTCTCTATCTATCTATCTATCTATCTATCTATCTATCTATCTATCTATCTATCTATCTATCTATCTATCTATCTATCTATCTATCTATCTATCTATCTATGTATCTATGTATGTACATATACACATACATGCATACATACATACATACATATATACAAACATATGTACATACATACACATATACATACATAAATATATACACATATACATATACATACATACACGTGTATATATGTATATATATACATATATACACATATCATCATCAATCATCACATATATACATATATAAACATATGTATATACATATATATACATATACATACACACATACATATGGACACTGACACAGAGAACTTTCAAACCAGTGCCATACTGCAGCACGTCACTTTGGCAACGTGCTATTGATGTGCCATTTAACACACAACTGTAAGGGTCTGTGACAACATAACAGTGTTGTCAGCCTTTTCCCATGCTGTCTCGCCACATGTGTTCTAATCTAATGTGATAAGGGGGGAGGATGGCCCATGAATATTCAGTGGCTCTGATCTGTCATGCAGGAGTACACAGATGGTCCCTCAACGGCTGAGGCCCTCACAATCTCCCCGTCAAGTCGCACACTACTGTGCGAAGGTGGGCCATCTCTCAAAGTCTGAATATGTGCAGGACGGTACACTTTTTCTCCCGTTTAACACGTCCTCTGACAAGTACAAGTCCGGGAAGACCATTTAAGGCGATAAGAAATTAGACAAGGACCTTCAGAAGCAGCATGTGTGAAATGTAATACATTATATATCATAAGGCTGGGTCATAAAGGAAAATGGTTTCCTCCCATAGTCTAGGGATTAGGCAAATTGGACACTCTAAACTGACCATAGGTATGAGTGTAAGAGTGGATGGTTATTAGTCTCATGTGTCCCTGTGATGGCCTGGCAATCTGTCCCGCCTATTGCCCTGTGTCAACTGGGATTGGCACCAGCGACCACGTGACCTCTGGGTTAAGAAGACGTAAACCAATTAATCGTGGTTTTAAACAATTAAATGTATGAACATTCGGTCCAATATTTCATTTTGATCGAGTACTATTGATGCAAACAGAATTGTTGTCATTACTGTTGCACTGCCCAGCCTTAGCATATCGCACGAGTCATGATTCATGAGTGCATATCATGGTGTTTTTTTCGCAGAAACCTTGTTCGTATAAATTACATTTAACTAGCAGGAGAGGAATTTTAATGAACCATGTGTTCACATGTGTGCGTCGAGGCTGTCAAGTAACATACTGTTTAAGTCCAAATCATTGTTCCAAGCGTGGGGGAAAGAGGGTTTTCTGATTTACAGAGAGACAAAGAGATAAGAGCAGATAAGCAATGCTGTAGTTGCTCCCCAGTGTATTAGCTACCGCCTGATGCATAAATCTGCAATAATTTTAGATAAAATCTGCGCTGTCCCAGTAATGGTTTGATAAATGAATAATGCTGAGAAATGAAATAGGCAAGCATATTTTGAAAAAAAAAAAACTGTTGAATCATTACACCCTGAGTGGAAGGCAGATGTCCCACCCCCTAAAAAACTACAGTGAGATGCTTATTCAGGCAAAGCAGGGACCATTTAAATTCCACATCAATATTTATCAATGTCTCACTTTGCAATAACAGAACTATTAATTAAAATAAAAATTCATCCCATCTCGTGCAAATACTGTTAATTAATTACGGGTGCTGCTGTTCAGCAAGTTCACTGTAACAAATTTCGAGGCGGCTGAACTTACAAATTCCATTATTGTTATTATTATTTATGTCGCTATTTAATCTTCCTAAATCTCAGCAGATTCAGAACAATTTCAGGCTAAATTTACTATTGTTTTTAAATTGTTGTTTTCCTCATCTGGACTGTTGTTTGCACGTCGCGCGGATATCACACAGCATTAACGTATTCCCCATTTATTTGAACGATAACAAATGGCACGTTATTCTTACTGTTGTCGCAGTTTCTCCGGGCCTCTGTGGATTACTTGTCAGCACAGCCTCACATTTCAGCATAATTACAGTTTTACAGTCATGGTGGCCTCAGGTATTTCGGGGACAGGTATAGCATCTCTTTGAAATTGGCTTCTCCGCCTCTTCATTCCCCTGTTTTTTGTTTTTCTTTACCTCGAAACTCAACCACTGCAGACAGGAGTTAAATGAACAACAAGTAGAACGTAAATATGGGTCTTTTGGTTCAAACCCTGAATATCAAACATCAGCGCCCATGGCAGTAGTATAAATAACAGCAATCTGCTACAACACAAGGGTGACTGAGGTTAGGGCAAAAAAAAGAAGACAGGGTTAGGCAATAAAAATTTAAATTAGCATAGAAGTCTCATGTGGGAATCAACCACACCAAAGTACAATGCTTTAAACACTAAGCAAACTACCAGTGCAAACATCAGTGAATCGACTGGACAACATCAAATGCAAGGTACCAAATTGCTGTCCTTTATACTACCACTGGGGGCACAGGTTTTGAAAATGTAAATATAAGTCGGAATTCCTGCATACAACTAGGACCGCAACTAACGATAATTTTCCTCATTAATCGAGTATTTGTTTGGTCCCTAAAATGTCAAAAAGTGTTAATCTGTGTTTCCCAAACGTGGAAATGATGATATTCTTGATTGTCTTATTTTGTCCACAATCCAAAATTATTCATTTATTTAATGATTTATTTGTCAAATGGAGCAAAGAAACCAGAAAATATTGGGAAAAACACACCGATTCAAGGATGATTAACATAGTTGATGATAATCGTTTTATCGTATGTTTAAGACATTCGATAGCTGTTGGTTCAACTTTTGAAAACTTAATAACTTGTGTTTCATGTCCAAAAAGTGTTTCCACGTGACTTAATGGGAGTTTCATATTTTTACAGTGAAAAAAAACTGCAAAATCAAGTGTGGTACAGAAAGGTCAAGGGTCAAATGTGGCCAGTCCTTCCACTGATGAAAAAAACACACAGTTGCTCTAACCCTAAATCCTTTTCATTTCGTAGTATCGACAAAATCAATAACCATCCTCGAGGCTGTTCCTGAACACAACACAGGAACACACTGAACTATACAGTCAGCATGAACACGGCTGTAATGACAGTGCTAATATAATGCTAGGTAAGGTGACGTTAGTCCTTCACACACCATTAGGTCAAAACCTTATATTTCAAGTTGTACAACCATTAACTCCAGAGAGGGAAGCGCATTTCTATTCATTACGTTCATCACCTTTGCACTGTGGGTTTAATGAAGACTCCAGTCTGTGTGCTGCAAAGCCAATCCTTTTAGATTTTAGGACATGGTGATTAAAAATTGCTGCTATTTGCCCACTTTGAGGAGAGAGGACGAACCAGTCGTGCCAAAGTAATACCTCTATTTAATAGAAAATGAGAGTCTTCTGGGGAGGAATGTCTGCGGCTACAGTATGTTCATTATGATAATCATGTTAATCTGAGCCACTGCCAGCTTGTGTGGAATAATGGAATCCTAAAAGAAAGTAATAGATAATCAATCACCCGAGGACAATTCTCAGAACGTATGTGTATATATGAGGATTCACTCTTTCCCTTATAATAATACTTTCATTTTCCTAATTTATGGTAAAATTTGGTCATCAGTGTGTCAGTAATGCCCGAGCTGAGGCAGCACCAACTTCCCTTAATGGCTTCAAGTATTAGCAGAGTCTCTTGCGATAAATCTTATACACTACATTTGTTTCTCTCTCTCGACTCTTAGTTTACCTCTTAAATATTATTAGGTGATCAAATAACGAGCATGATGATCGAGAACAGCATTCCGGTAAGTTTGAAAAGGAGCCAAAATGTCACAGAGCTGAGATAGGTTTGCGTTGTTGAACTAAGCAGAAACTATGCCTGTGGTAATAATACTGTGTATATATACATATACATATATATATATATATATATATATATATATATATATATATATATATACATATACATATACATATACATATATATATATATATTTATATATATACATATAAACATACATGCAAATATGTATACACATACATATATATATGTGTGTGTGTAATGTGTATATATATATTTCTGTATACATATATATATATAAATATACATATATGCATACGTATATACACACACACATATATACACAGGTATATACACACACACATATATACACACACACACATACATTTGTTTTCAAATCTGAGGCATATATATGCACATATATATATATAAATACTATAAAATTGGTTTCCAGCCCAATCACATCTTTAGAACCCGCCCATTCCAATAAAAACCCTAGTCCAAACCTCAAAGTTGCCAGACAACCGTGTAAACCCGTAAAATCATAACACATGCAATGGAAAACAACACATCCAGTGCTTCACATCTGCATCAAATAACCATACATTAATGCAAATGCAAATTGCAACCAACAAGAGCGTGCAGTAAGTAAGTCAACCATAGGCTACACAAATTGCAACATGAACCTCTGGCATCCTAGCGCCAGTCCCAGATTAGTAATAATGCCAGCTGCACGTAAAAAGGTGCACTTTTAAGCTGTGTATTCCTAATAGATTTCATTATTTACTCGCCAAATGTGGGCCACCCAATGTATTTTTTTTCCCGCCTGACGTAAACAAAAGTAGTCCAATCTGGCAACAATGTCAGCATCTTCACAACCATAAACTAGGAAATAAGTTGGGTGATGTAGAGTCAGTGTTGTACGATATGGCTTTGTCGTTTTCTTTGGACACTGCCACAAAAAATAAATATGACAGCTTCTCAAATTCACTTGAAAAGTTGTGCTGATTGAATGAGATCCCGAGGCTGCGCAGAGTTCACAGGAAATGGCTCAATTTGCATAAAATGTGTGTGATTGCAACACCCTGAGAGAATGTGAGCCAGAACAGCTCACAGGACTCTTACCAAATAGTTCATACGTCATCTCCAGCAACAGATGAGCCGATATAGAATAGTGCGGAGAAATCAAGTGCAGCGGAGGGAAATATTACGAGTTTGTTTATTTTTTCTTTTGTGTCACTGAACAATATTAATAGCCCTGTCTCTTGTTTGCTGTCAATACCACCTGCTGCTTATGCCGTTTCTCCACTCCCGCTTTGCTCTCTTCATTAGCTGAGGCTATCCCTTCCTGACCTTCCCCTCACGCTTCAGCTGCCACAGCAACACTGTCGGAAGCGCAGCGATATTTGAGACTAATTCATTCGATAGCTAATAACTAGCTGTTCTGCGTTGACGTGTGCAGCTCCCAGGTTCCTGGGAAACTGTTTTGCATTGTTTGTACACCTTCCCCTGAATAAGGCCTTTGGAAATATATTAATTCAGAGGAAAACAAACAGGAACAGTTCAAATTAACATCATCTACTTGCGCAGACAGCCGAGTATTGACTCGCAGCGATGTCAGCCATCTTTTCTCAGAAGGAGGGAGAAGAAAAAGCCAACAATACTCCTTCCTCCTACACGAGATCATGTTTGGATTCAAAGTGCAAAGAGACCAGGAGGTGTTCACAGATGGTGTGTTGTCATTGTGTTAGAGAGTGTGAGAGAGGAACAGCAGGGTAAAAAAGGGGCTGAGCCAAACGGTGTGCTGCATTGTGTGTGTTGTCTTATTTTCCACATGGAAATAAGATTTTACACATAAATAAAAAACATCTATATATGATGATGGCAATGGATGGATCATTTGGCCGCTGCTGCATATTAATCAGTGTGTGGGAAACGCTAACATCAAAGCCGCCAGCCTTCCAAACCACACGGCCATCCAAACATGGAGTGCTCTTTATATGAATACCTGGTGTGACCTTCTTGTCCTTGGCATTTGAAATGACGTGCTCACCCAAAGGAGCTTGTTTTGCTGTTATCTCGTCTATAACCACAGACCACAGATGCAATAGTTTACCACAAATCAAATCCCTTGCTATTAAATTACTCAAAACTATGAATTTAAATGCAAAATGTTTCAACCAATCACATGTAAATACATGCAGGAAATGGCTTCGGTAATTAGCAATGTACAACTCGTGCTTTCTTTCTCAGTATCAACAGGATAATACGCATTTATTTGACTCCTCACTAATTACACAGGGGCTATTGAGAAGCAGCCAGCAGCACAGTGTGAACTGGATGAATCCCTGGTGGGAAAATATGTATGCCTTCGCATGTTAGCGGACACATGCATGGCCAGCATTTGTAATTGCTCTGCCAGGCAGCCACTTAGTTCTTGCTTGTGTTAGTGCTTTGCACCCTTAGACTGCTCTTTAGCATGAGAAACACATGCTAATTTGGACTAAGGCCAAGCTAACTTAGTCCGTAAAGAATACTCTTCCATTTAGCTCTGAAAACACCAGTTAGTTTATTTTTGTTCATTAAGGATCAGAGCAGAACTGGAGTTACAAAACTCATTACTCTGCAAGTGGTGGCTTCCTAAAATCCCTACACTGAAATACACATAAAGTAATTATCTAAAGACATTATATGCCCACTCCTGCATTGGAGTATGTAAAAACAACAAGACTAATGGTATATATTTTTGCTGCAGTGAACTTATAATGGCCAAAATGTTTCCATCACTTTAAATCCATATAATTGTATATTTATCGGGTAGTTTCATTTTGGTGAACGTCAACCACATTACATCTCTCTACCCAATGAGGAAATTTACAGTTCTACTAGTTAGCCAGTGTGTTGTTTTTGCATCACGACGACTTATCGCTGTGCATTCTGCTACCAAAGCTCTCACTGTGCAAGTGCAAACAACGGGGGGGAACCAAACAAGACAACAAATCCCATGATCCCACGCTGCTTTCCGACATCACCAAAGTAGGTGTTTTTTACAGACATTCTGTGCATTTAACTTGAACAAAAAACATAACGGTTTAAATCAGTCTGAAGCTGCAGTTGTCGTACACAGCGTTAAGTTTGCCTGGGACCAATAACAGAAGATGGCCCTTCTCACAGGGAAGCCATGGACTTCATTAGAGCTGAAACAATTAATTGTCAACTATTTTGATAATCGATTAATCGATTTTAAGCTAACAAACATGAACAAGACTTTTGAGAACATCAGGTTTGACAAACACTGATCAGCGTTTTTTTTTGGAACATTTTCTGACATTTTCTGAACCAAACGATTAATCGAGAAAATAATCAACAGATTAATCCATTACGAAAATAATCGTTAGTTGCAGCTCTAGACTTCACCCACAATCCTAATTACTGAATATGGCTGACCAGAAGCCAATCTCCGTAGCAATTTCCCCACATTTCAAGCCCCAAGGATACATATCCCTGACCACAGCCTCTCCACTGAGACAAGACAGTAACTACTACGACATGACCCCCCCACCATCAAACCTCCTATAATACAGTAAACAAGCTGACCTCGACAATAATGAAAAAACGTATCACTGCAGGATCAGTAATGATAGGCCTTTAATGTGACTGCGGCTCGTTTATGCTGCAGTATGTGTTATGTACTGCACATAATGGTGCTCAGGTTACACAGCTGAGACACTTCTCAGAGGTAAACCACTACAACACTGCGACTCGTATAGTATGACGCCGTTCAGGATTATACAGTGTCAGCATCACATACCGCAAATAGCGTAAAAAGAAATGGGGCCACAGCAAACGTCATTGGTGAGCCCACTGGATCACGGCTGTCTGTGTTTACATCACCATCAGTCCGGTCAGTCCAGCAGTTACTCAGGGTCTGGCAGCTGCTCCGACAACAACCTCGTTGGCTAGAAATTATATTTATATGATACTTGCATTTATCATTATTACGTTGTGATGACTCGTTAAAATTAGTGGTGAGAATGACGATTACAGGAAAACACAACGGTTTAATGAACGATGTTTGTAGTCTTTATAGCAGCACAATCACCAGGAGGTGAATGCTGAATGTGTTTATACCGAGTGGAACAATTCAGTTTCTGTACAATATTGGATGTATTTTTTCAAGTTTCCATTTGGAATTGTACCAACATAACCAGCTACCTCCAACCAATCCATTTTACAGCACCCTTCCCTTGTGGTACTAGAGTAATGGTACGGAGTTCGACCCACGACAATCTGCCGATTGAGCTGCAGAAAAGCGTCACTCCAATATTCTCTACTCTCACACAAAGAGTCACAAACCGAGCAGAAAAAAACGAGCTACTGGATGTCCTCTACTGTTGTCCATTTGTTGCTAGCGCACCGTGGGATCATCCCTATGTTCCCCGGGTCCTATGTTCCCCGCTTTCCCCCAAATGGGATCTTCCGTTTCTCAGTTATTACGAAGATTTTTCAGGTCTCGCGTTACTGTTACTGTTATGGTTATGGTGACCGGTAGGGTTAGGGAAAGGGACAGGGTTAGGGGTTATATCGCATCGTCATGTGACCACGGCTCCGTGGTAGCAAAGCTGCTGCATTTCATCCAAAGCTGTGTTCACACTAGAATCCAGATTGACTGCTAAATTTGAACGTTCTAAAAACATTTTTAATGCTGGCATCCCATCATCAAAATATATCCTCATTGTTCTACTAAATGGTTTGTGAGTAACCATCGCGAATATGGTGGGACACCTGGCTCCTGAAAAATAGGCAGGGCCTGTGTGTGTGTGTGTGTGTGGGGGGGTCTGAAATTGCTGAAAGTAGAACACAAAACAACAAAATAAGCATTTTGTTCACAAGCAGGTTTGTTATAAAATGATATACAGTATAATGTTAATGAAAAAAAAACAATTTTGTGTGTAACTCATGTATGTGCAGCCCACATGGAAGATGGAGCACAAACAAATATCCATAAAGAAAACTGCCCAGTCGGAATTGATCACCACCTTTACATTTAATAGAGCACAGCTCGATCGTAACACATTTGGGGGAAACCTAACTTTATGAGGACTGTATAGCAAGTGAGGCTGCTGAACTGAATGCTTTGACAAGACGAGCGTTTCAGAATCTGCTTTTCCAAAAGCAGCGATCACTGAATCCATGAATCCACACTCGATGCGAGGGGTCCATAAGGGTCGAGGGTGTCACACATCTTACGGTGTAGACTGTAAAAGCCCTTCGAGGCTAATTGTGTTTGCAATGTCGGGCTGTGTAAATAAACTCGACTTGACGGGATTACAATAAGATGTCCGGACCACAACAAATGAAAGCATCTCAGTTTAAAACATGCATGCCCTCCTTTGCATTAACATTTTAAAGCATCTAATTCACTCTCGTGCATACTACATGCCTTCACTAGTTATCCCATTAAAAATTTAAATCGCCATTACTTGTTACATGCTATAGGGGCTGGGTCGAATTAAGGAAAAGCCACAGCTCTTTCTCTCTCACCCGAACAAATACAAGCACAAACACACACACAGTCTGGTTTCCATTCACTTCAGAGGACATTACACTGACTTACATTCATTTTCTAGAGACTTACTATAACCTTAACCATAACTACTACTCGCCGAACACTAACATTAACCTAACCTCATCCTAAACATACCTTAAAATGTTATATGAGAACTTGCTTTTTGTCCCCATAAGGAAGATGTCCCCATAACATGAGTAATACTGGAAACACACACACACAACAAATACTCTGTTTGCATTAGCTTATTTGCTCTAAATTGTGCAGAGTATTCAATCAATCTATTTGAAAGGGGGGAGAAAAAAATATGTTGCCACTGTGCAGTGGAATAAAGCCAGGTGTTGGCGTCCACAATATCCTGGCTCTACTGTATAATAAAGAATCAATACATCCGTCTGCAGAGAGGAATGAGTTGCCTCGGGACAATGTAGTGTAGCAGCAGCAGCAGCACTCACTTCAAAACACACCATACAAAAAAGCACAAAGACAAAAATAGGACAATTTATCATTATTTGGAAAACAACGACATAATTAGTCGATAGAGATACTTTTGTGACCGACCATTATGCAAATGTTATAATCTAATTGTTCTGGGGCCAGCTTCAAATGAATAATGCATACTGTATATTGCAGTAAGAGAGGTTAAAGCCAATATTCACCAAGAAGAATGATCTCATTAGGAGGATAATACACAGTGTTGTACTCAATGCTGGCATGCTTTCATCAAGGAAAAGAAATAAACAAGTATGACGATGGCGTCATTGGCGCAATGAGATTGTGATGCATTGTTCGCCTGAGCCGCAATCATTTCTCACGTGTCGTCATGTTGAATTCACACAGTGTCACTGACTGTTGCATTGCAAATCCTCAATCCATGCGCCATATGTGATGTGGGTGGGGGGGGGGGGGGAAGATAATGGCTCTTTTAAGAAAGATTTGCATGAGAAATGTTCAAACAGGTACTGTACGCGATAAACTCTCCCCCACCCAAGCCTGATTTAATCACGCTAAGATCCCCAGCAGGAAGTTGTGTGGTGTTAAAGATGTTGCAGCCTTTAAACTAACTAGATTTGTATGTAACTGATGAGATCATATTGCTCATATTCAAATGTGGGATTGTTTTTGTCTCTCCACAGAATGAGGAGAGCAGATTCTTATCTCGCATTGCTTTGATAAAAGAAAAGAAAAGGGCGATCTCGTCACGGACCTGAGGAGCAATACATTTTTCAGTGTAAATGGTTTTTACAAGCAAATGAAAATCAAGAACTTTTCCAATATAAATGCTATCTTGAGGGGGGAAAAAAAAACAGTTATTTCTGGTTCAAATGCCTCAAATTACCTAGAATTATGCTCAACATCAACACAAGCCACAGCACAGAGGAAGAGGAACGTCATATCTTTATCTAACATCATCTTACCCTAAAAATGTGCTGTGGCAGAATTAAATATCAAGCAGCAGAGTATTTGACCATGTGATGAACATAAATCACCGGCTTTAATATGTTTTTAACTCCACTGCAAACACAGGCTCATCACCAACTTGGTCCTTTTTAACTATTAAAAAAATTCCTGACTGAATATAATTCATTTGTAATTCAGAATTAATTAATTAATTTAGACTTCTTTTTTTAATGTTTTGCTTGTAATGGTTTACACTGTGATTATGGCCCCAACCACCAACGATATAATATGGTATAATAATCAAACAAATTGATCATTGAAAAACAGGGGCTTTTATTCTGAAAATAACACTTTTAATTGTGTTGTAATTGTGTCTGACTTCCTGTCCCGCGCTGTCCTCCGGCAATGTCAGCAAAATTACAACAGTGGAATTCAATAATTATTCAATAATTTAAAGTTATGTAAAGGTAAACTCAAAATGTCATGTTCAAAGACACTTTTTTTTCCATTTGTTTCAAGTTCAAGTCAATGAGTCATTTTTCCATAATGTGACATTAAAATAATCAGATCTCAAACTGTCTGACAGGCCTTGTCAAAGTTGTTCCGAAGCAGTTCAAGATGACTGAGCGTCAGCTCGTCATCTCCAGACACTTGACTGACACCGTTTCCTCCTCTGGTCCTTTATTTTTTAGTTACTTGCTAACTCGCACATAAATAATGCAACGACATTTCCCTCTGACTTATTTGCAGTTTTGCTCCATTTAGTTGTGTTGCCATTGTTGTGCATAGAGAAAAAAAACAACAATATAAAAGTTCCCGATGGAGGCAGCAGTGGATAATTTCCTGCAACATTTTGTTTTACAACATTTTGTTTTTAATTGTTTTACAACTAACTATGATTTTGAAATGAGGCTTGTATATCCCTTGGCTTTGGACTCATCCATTAAATTATAATAGCTTTGGTTAAAAAAAACACCCTGACCTTTGACTTTATTTATATTTTGCACTACAGCATGTTATGAGTTGCAGGGCACAGATTGGTATACTGGCCTCGATTGATCTTAAGTGAGTAAATAAGTCATTTCATTTGCCTGGAAGGGCTCTTTGATGAGGACCATGGTTAGTGTATGATACACACAGTGAGTAGGAGGACATGTACTTTTTCTCTAAATATCCTCTGGCACTAAACCAACTCCCTTGAAATAATCATTGGACTATGACCATGTTTATAGAGTGGCTGGAAGAGAGGACATTAGCTCATTCCTTTCACTATCTATTAGACTATCCATTATTCACGACTAATAAATAAATAAATAAATAAATAAAGGTCAGTGTTACAGATTGAGAATCCCTGCTTATCATAGCAGTGTCACGCGCTTTTATTCTCAGTCTTTAGGTACTGTATGTGTCACTGTTTCACACTGGGTTAAAGCTCCTATCACTCTGATGCTTTGCTCTCAGGGAGACGATGTAGACTTTAGTGCTGCAAACGTTCCACTATAGTTCCGTGGCGGCAAAGCGTGTCAAGTTTATGAAATATGCTCTTTTCCTTGGTTCAAGATGGGACACAAGTCCTTTATAATATTCATACATGGCAGGGAATGCAAAAGGGAAAACGTGTCAGTGCAGCAGCAGCCTAACTGTTTTGGGGGGGTGGGAGGTTGACAGAGCAGTGATGTGCTCCTCCCAGTGCATCACTTCTGAAACGGATGACACGTGAGAGCGCAAGATTGTCACCAAGCAACAACATTCACTCCCACACTAATGATCTTGCCTAAGACGAACGCTAAAACGGACAGAGGAAATGCAACAAGCATGGGGCTGAATATAAACAAAACAATACAGCGAGGGTGATAATGATTTTTCTCCATCGCAATTTGGTGCCACCTTTGTGGACATGGTACGACTGCAAACACACAAAAAAAAACACATAATATTTCCCTGTGCCGCGCTTTCTGCCTAAACTACTGATACAACAGATGGCAACAGCCTTAGGAAGTGTACACAAGTTCTGTTTCAAACGTAGAGAGGAAGAACGACGGTAAATTAGAAGCCTTTTTTTTTGTTTTATTTTCCAAAACCATTTTCCTTCTGTTGCGTAAAAACAAACAAACACTTGATTATGATGCCTGCAAACAAGATACATAAATGGCAGGGTGACTATGTTGATGGTAAAAGGACACTGTTCTGCATTTCATCTCCAATCAAATCCAGGTGTCAGACGCACAAACGGAGAAAACCAAACATGATTCCCAATTAGCCGTAGCTGCGCTAACACTTAAATGACTTAATGTGATGACAACAAAACCTGTGAACTTTAGAATACCTTTGGCAGATAATCATGAAGACAAAAACCCTGAATAAATCATACATGACGATCACTTTCAAGTTCTCAAAGTCCAGCATTGGATCCTATGCAGAAACAAAAACATGCAGCATTTATAATAAATGCTCATTCGGGAGTGGGTTTGATGAGTCAACAGGGGTTAGATCTCAGCAGGAAGGTAGAGAGATGAAGAGGGAAGAAAATAAATGTTACATAATGCAAAAGGCCTCATGTCCTTCAGCTCAATAACAAGGTGCTACGCTACATTACCCCCTAAACCTCCATCCTACTGGTGCCTATTCTCATGAGAGCCAAACACATTTGCAAAACATTTATTTTAATATGGCATTTTCAACAGAAAAAAAAAATTCCCTGAAGGATCATGATAGGCGATTGAAAAAACACCGACCATAGCAGCTGCAGCTTCATCACAGATCCTCAGAATGTTATCTGCACTTCAGTGCAGTGTTTTCTCTGCACTTGGTCTCGATTAATTACTTCTACATGTCTAAAGATCCAGAGTGTAACATTTACTGTAGGGGGATGTATAGTTGCTTAAAAAACGTGCTTTACGTGTGTTTTGTAAAGCGCACAAGTCCCAAAGTGATCGGGTCGAGTTTCAATTTAAAACCCGAGGTCACTCAGAAAATATGATTTATTTTTAATGTAATGCAAGAATGAACATGTCCAAGTAGTTAAATTGGCTTAAAATAATTATACAAGTCAAAAGTAGTGCATTGCAAAGGCTGCAATTCAATCCTTCTTTTCTGAAAAACATGTACTTTGCAGCCAAGAATAAGGTTTTATATTATAAATAATAATAGTATGCAAGATGTATGCTTTATGAAGGCCACCATCTTGAGCTGCCATGTTTCTACAGCAGCCCGACAGACCTGTTTCTCATAGTATTTTATTTTTGAATTGAACATTTTTAAATATGTTATCAGTTTTATTTCATTAGGCATTGTGCACCAGGTATGACTTCCTTTGTTGGAGAAAGCTGACTACGGTGGGATATTTTTGAGTTTAGAGACTCTTGAGTGCTGAAGACGAATGGCATGGTTTGTGGTATGTGCAAAGGCCGCCATAGTTCCCTGAGGAGGAGTCTGCAGTCTGACCATTACACTCTTAGAAATAAAAGTGCTCAGTAGAACCATATAAGGTTCTTCGGCTTGTCCTCATAGGAGAACCCTTTTTGGAAACCTTTTGGAGGGTTCCACCAAGAAACCTTTTAAAATCAGGAAAGGGGTTTTAAATGGTTCTCTGGTTCAAAATGGTTCTTACTGGAACCATTAGTGTCACCAAGAACCCTTGAAACACCCTTTCTTCAGGAAAGGGTTTTCAGAAGCAAATGGTTCCAGGTAGAATCTCAGCCCTTGTAGAAGAACCCTTGTGGAACCCTTGTTCCTAAGAGTGTAGATATGACTAATTCTTACAAGACTGGACCTTTAACTGGTGATCTAATAAATGTGGGTCATGATGAGAATGAGTGTTCAATTATGACTAGCGAAAGCTAGAAGCTAGAAAGAATTATCTGCAAGTCAAATAAAAAAATGACATTTTTCTTCCTTAAAGGCAGAACAAGAGAAGAACAATGATCATGATTCCCTGAAGTATTGCATGAGGTAAATGTCTCTTCCAATAAAAACGATAGCATGATAGGTTATCAAATTATAGACACATGTCATAAACGTGCTGGCAGCTCCAAAATAAAATAAAATAAAATAAAAGTGACACATAGAGGGTATTATTTTCTCCTTTTTTATCATGAGACAAGTTCTCTGTAGGATACCCAGGAGTTCAGTGAATATCTGGGGAGGAAACCATGGGGACACAGGCCATCCCCTGTGGTTGAAGGGGAATAAGTGGAAGAACCCCCTGAGAGATGGAGTCTTTGAACATCACTTCTCCCCCGGTGTCGATTCAGGAGACCGATATCAACATCATTTTTGGACTGCATGGGTTTAACTAAGGTTCAGCTCCACTGACCACGCACTGAACCTTCTGATTTTATTTCACTTTCCATGTGGGAACAACAATTCAATCAGAGCGTCCATTAGTCTTAATGTTCAACAGGTGATTCTTTTATTTCCGAAGGACTCATGATGGAGTCTTTAGACACCGTGTGGCATCACAAAAAGAAGAGGAAGTCTCATGCTGGTAGCCATTAGAGAGGAGATTTCTCATCAAATTGTACAGGAAGAGATATTTACAGAAGGTAAATTATTACTGTGTGGGCACAACAAACAACAGAGTCTACACACAGCCTTGACACAGGGTATCTGCAGGTTTGAGCAAGTCAAATTTAAGACTTTTTAAGACCTTTTTAATGCTACCTTGAATGAAATTTAAGACCGAAAACACTGTAAATATAGGCAATAGTTGGGGATCTTGCTGTATTACAACCCAAGCATAGCAAGTGTAGTTTAATTGCATGTTTCTGACCAAGTATAGAACTACATCTCCTTCTCAAAGCCCCGCGAGAAAAAAAAAACAAAAAAACATTTTTTAGATAGTCCTGGCCTGAAAAATTTAAGTGATACACTACCGTTCAAAAGTTTGGGGTAACCTATATAATATGTTTTGGTGAATAAAAGTCACACTTTTATTCACCAAAAGTCGCAAAATGAATAGAAAAAAAATAAAGTAATATATATATATATATATATAAAAATAATAATTTTTTTATTCAAAATATTCAAGTTTTAAGCTGTGCTACATCATTGCACAAGGGTTTTCAAGGGTTTTCTAATCATCAGCCTTCTAAGGCGATTAGCAAACACAATGTACCATTAGAACACTGGACATGGGCCTCTATACACCTATGTACATATTCCATTAAAAACCAGATGTTTGCAGCTAGAATAGTTGTTTACCACAATAACAATGTGTAATTCTGATTAATTTAATGTTACATTGATTGAAAATAAAGTTATTTTCCTTCAAAAATAAGGAAATAAGGACAAGTGACCCCAAACCTTTGACCAGTGTACATGAATATAAGACTTTTTAAGGATGAGTGGACACCCTGTTGACATTAAGACTCTTGTACACTAAGAATGTGAAAATCATGCCATTTGTAAATTTGCTGTTTTTCCACTTCAGCTGCTACATCATTATGTGCCGTCTGGCACCATGAAACAGTAAAAGTTTGCACTGAAAGCCACTGCAAGAGTTGGAAAGTTGCCATTCTTCTAGGTTGTCTTTAGTCATTGGTTGAGGCTCCACCACCACCCACCCACCACCCACCCACCACCCACCCACCACCCTCCCTGAATACCTGTCGTCAGCTGTCACAGCCCATGGGACCTGTGGTTCAGCAGATAAACCAGTGCCTCATTTTAGTCTCTAGGTATTGCTCTCCAAGGCCACCCTCCCTTCTCTTCTCTCCTCCCCACCGGCTCTGGAGCTGCAGATTATATCCTCCTGTCCAGGGTGGAGAGTCCAACAGTGGCGCCATTTTTATATATCAAGATGACAAGGCTGTAATATATTACATTGCTTTATTGTAAAGATAATAAATGCCTCTGTATAACTCCCCCCCAAAAAAATCACAGTCATATAAAAGGTAGTGACGGCTTCACACCAGTTCTTTTATTTTCGTCCCCTGTGACTTTGCTCATCGCCCTGTCAAAGGGATCTGTTATCATAGGTTACCGCAGCTCTTGCTACCTTTTAAGAAGGCGTTGCATTCTGGGTCTCTGTTCGCACGGCCAGGCTGATCTACATCGTCGTTCTATCAGTGCATTCCATTGTAATGAGCGGTGCCAGATTCCATAAAAATATGCAAGGTCGTCTTACTGCAGAGGCATGGTAAATAACACTGCCAGCATTAATTGAAGTCATAATTAATGGCCTTTCCGGAGATTATATGACTTGGCTCGCAGCGGCCATACAGAGGTTATACTATATTTATAGTATTCAAACATACGGCACAAAGGAAAAGTGACTAATCAAAGCTGACAGACAGGTAATCAATCAAAGATATCAGTTGTACCTGTGGTAAAAACACACTCTATTCTGCAGCAGAGGATGTAAGGATTTACTACACATTTATACCACAATATGCATCTTTTATACACAATAATATGATGCAAGGAAATTGTTATTGCTATATTGTTTAAGATGACAATTTCATTTTTTCCATCTTCAGATTTCATTTGGTTTAGGTTTCAGAAAGACTGAGATTCATTAGGAATAAAGAACGTCCGGTGGTTTGGTTGATTAATAACCCACTAATGCAGAAAGGCAGCAGGAAAAAACAAAACAAAACCAAAAATAAGCTGCCTACCTATTTCAAACCCAACATCTTCAGTTCCATCTCAAGAGCCATATGCTCTCAATGGATGTCGCCTAATGGATACCCAAAAAGTGTTTTTTGTAGAAAATTCTACTGTGAATTTAAGTATAAATGTGTGTTATGTGATGTCAGAGTAGCCTTGTACTTGTATGGTATTGTACACTAAGGGCCTGATTTACTAAAGCTTTGCGCGTGCAAAAACGTGTGCAAACTGGATTGCACACGCAGATTAGCGTTGATGCTGATCTACTAACAGGGCGCAACGAGGAGCGCATCCCTCAGACGGGCAAAATAGCACCCGCAACCCATTTAGCGTTCTTGCCTTAATGCATATGCAATATGGGGCGTTTACACGCTATTTTGCGTGTGATGGGAGGAGAAAATGTAAATATGTTATTTTAGCACGCGCAAAGTGATTTATCAAAACCTGAAACTGATTGCGGTGTTTATTTTTGCGTCTACATTTAGCACGTTTGAAAGGCAGGTCTTAACTGGCACAGCGGTGCGCGGCGCGCACATGGCTGCGGTTATTTATAGTTATATATATTTGTAAATCAGAAAATTACGCATTTCCAGAGCATGTTCAACTACGCGTTCACAGATGACGCACATTCATTTCTTATTTGGTATATCTGAATAAATTAAACATAGATATCCAGAGGAGAAATGCGTGTTTGTATTGGTATGGGCTTACCTTGGTCTGCAGTTTGTGGTTCAAGGAGGGCTCGTACCTATGTTCCCCGGTTAAGACCGGAGGAACGGGGAACCCCGCTTTACCTTAACGGGTCCAGCTCTAACCTGGTCTACACGGCGAAGCGCAGGCGGCACAGTGCGCACACGTCACCAAAACCTCACAGGCAGGTTACCCTAACCCTAACCCTTTCAGTTCCAGGCACATTTAAATGCAATAAATAATCACAACAATCACTATTTAATGTAACTATCTGAATCAGCTATATATATATATCATCTATATCGATTGTCCCGTTGCCTCTGACGTCAGATCAAAGGCTGTTGGCACGCGTAATGGAAATTCAGCCTGACTGAATTAACGCAGATGAAACCAGGGACGGACTGGGACTAAAAAGCCGTTGTGATGATCCGCTTTATTTATTTATTTACTTATTGACAAGAAAGTCACTCATCCATTAGATCCATAGAAACAGCAGAACTCGCTCCCTGGCAGCTGTCAGTGAGCTGCAGGTGAGTCAGGAGGAGAGCGCAGCACCTTCTTTTTTTACGTCAGGTAATGATGGAGCTGTCCAAAATACCGACGCAGGATTATAATAATAATAATAATAATGATAATATAAAAAGGTCCTATGGACCCGGGGAACAATATGTCATATATCCCTCGATCCCAGTTATCTGCTCATCGCAGAACGTCACTTTCTGTTCAGTGGCTTCAAATTTAATTCAGCGCTTCCGTTGAGTCTGCTCTTTCTCCATGTGGACAACTCTTGACTCGCGCAAAATCCTCATTTAAATAGGGCGGTCTTAACCACTTCTGCGCCTGTAGTCAATTGCGACCGCAATCTTAGTAGTTCACCCGCAAAACGTAATCCAGTAGCGGGCGCAGTCTTTCTGCTCGCGCAAGCAATTTAGCGCTCGCTATTTGGAATCTTAGTAAATCAGGCCCCAAGTGCATCCTTTCGAATAACTGAAAGTTGTAAGATAATAAAAAGTACATGAAGCAATGTTCACAAGTCTCTTCATCAAAGCATCTCATAGAAAAGATGCCACTGTTTTTACCTTCTACCTTAGTACACCTTAATCCATCCCACCTACCGGGGTCACAAGGTTGCGTTTGGATAAAATCATTCAGTACCACTTAGCTCTTCTAACACATAATTATATAATAGTGACATTAGCAGTGAGGTCTCCATCTTTTACAGGAACAGACATTTCACTCACAAGTAGCCTATTAAAAGAAACAACCTTTTGCACTCTAGGAGATTTATAATATTTGCACACTGGGGTCAAATCGTTCACTGCCAAAAACGATGAAGTCCTAAGTCTATCTATGACTTACAGTGATAAGGAACCTGTAGTGAATGTTAATAATTTGATTATAAAGGCTAATACAGCTCATAATAACAGGGAATCTGCTGCAATGTTTACTGATTGAAGTGCCAGAAGTGTGTAAAAGTGCAATTCTGATTTTACTATTGGTGACTGGCTGATCAGCTTCAGCCCCTTTTGCAAAAAAAGGTACAATTGCTGGCACATATTAGTCACAGGCTTTTGTATTGCAACTAAAAACATCATGAGTGACAATACGAGCAAAAAATAAAGAATGAGCATTTCATCTTTTAAGAACTAAGGTATCAAAACAAATGTCAAACTAACTGCTGAATCTCTCTCTTTAAAACCTTGAAATAACACTGATCATATTCAGAAAAACTCAGATTTATGGTAAAACTCTTCATCCAGTCAGGGAGAGTGTTATTATTACTGAAATGCATAATTACTGAGCTTCTATTAACTAGGTTCATATAATAAATAGAGGACATAGAAGAGTAAGGCTCCCTACACGGGATTGGAGAGCTAATACAACTGGAGAAAGTTGCAGGAGAGGAAGAACTCTAGTAACAAATGTAATACGAGGCATGGCAGCCATCCATCTCACATGTCCAGAACTGTAAACTGGATATACCACTTTGAGGATGATTGCGTCTGGGTTTTATTGGAGCTGAAAGGTGCAGGACAATTGATGGCAATGTGTGTGTCTATGATATTAGGCCTTATGTCACTTCAGGTTCCTGTCATTTTTTCCCCCATCAGTAACTTCCATTGTCAGAAGTATTACACGTACACATAGTTTCAGGTAACAGTTTTGCATTAATTCAAACCTAATGGTTTGAGAATAACCTGTCTGTCTGCTTGATAAATACCAATTATAACTTTAGTACAATGGGTGAGAGATAGGGAACAAACTGAACAGGCAACAAATTCACCATCACCGTTACTCATAGCTATTAAGCGATGTGAAGTTCCTCTAAAGCGCGGATGTCTTGACTATGCAAAACCATAAAAATGTATTGCACCGTGGTCGTGCTGACCATTAGCATTCAGCAAGGAATTGACAACTAACGAGATGCCCACTGAAACTTCGGCGGCACAACTCTCACAGCTCTCTTGCCCAGTCACAGTTTCACTTAAGCATTCCTAAACACACCGCTTCATTTATAGCCCACTTTGAAGACGGCTATGCCTCATGTCTTTAAAATGACCACAGCAGCTGTTCACAGGGACAGAGGGAAAGAACGCAAACTTCTAACACCCCCTGAGCCTTGAAGCGAGAAGCGTTTGATACTAAAAAAGCTGCCTTTGTCACTCAATAAATGTTAACACGGGGTCCATACGATAAAAGGTGAGACTCGCTGACAAACGAGGCGCCGCAGCATAATGCAGTGTGACAGATTTTGCGTGAGTGGAGAATGGAAGGAAGCAAGCAGTGGTCGACTTACAAGTTTGATCGGTTTCGTCCGAGTCGTCCGGGCAGTCCGGCTCGCCGTCGCAGAGCCAGGCCTCGGGAATGCAGGTTTGAAGGTCGTGACAGTGAAACTCCCCAATGTCACACACAATGGCCTCTGAATGACATGAGAGAGGGTGGAGAGAGAGAGAGAGAGGATGCAACATGAGGTGATGTACTGAGGTGGTGGGTCACATGTTTCATTAAAAAACATGTTCTGGAGGTAAGAGTAGCAGCAAATGGACCACATTTAGTACATGGATATTGTGACATTTTCATGAGGAATGGAAGCATGAAGCTGAATGAGACAGGTTCAAACCTGCTGTACATACATGTTAAAGTAGTAGTAGTATTATACTCTACTTCTACAAGTTAACCTAGTTCCCTGGTGTTCTAATGTCTGTGACATGCTTTGGTCAAAATACTAGTACAGCTCATTGTCGTCATAAAATGTATCCACTGGACACGTAAATCCACTGAGGCTGGAAGTTTGTGTGGAACTCTGTGCTGCACTGGGCAGCCAAGAATAGAACACTTCGCCGACTTCTGCTCTTCCAGATACTATTGCCCTCGCCTGCACTCTCACATTTACTTTTAGGGACAAAGCGGAGCTCCGCGAGACAACAATTCCAGGAATGTGTCATTGTGACTTGGCAATGAGTGCAGAAGTCAACATCGCATGTTTTATCTTCTGTACTTAGACTGGAGAGGACCACAAAAACAGTCATCTTGTTTCACATTACCTACTCATAGGGCCTTCAGAGTACCAAATATAAGAAGTAAAAAGTTGATTTTGCATAATATGCCTCCTTTAAGCTGTATGATCTGTTGTCAGTGGCATTTCTTCAGAGTATTATATTATCTTTAACAGAGCACGAGGACACGCATTTTCTTGCCATAAGATTAAAGCTGCACCACAAGAGGCAGAAACAGGCGGGTGCTGATGTATTATGATTTTGACAGCTATGTCTGCTCCAACAAAGACATGATGTCCTTCATGCCTTGGAAAACTAACACAAAGCAGTTTGGGCAAGTTTGTTCTTATCTTTTCTTGCTTCCTTGGTGTCGTACTTGCATTTGATGGTGGAATGGGGGGAGTTCAGAGAAAGCCCAGTGAACTAAAATGTCATCATAGCCTTTCAATACAGCAAGCATCCGTCAAAGTGTTGACATGTTTCCTGCCGGTAGCTGTCAGAGACTCGGCTCGATCATTCTGCAGAGTGACATAAGCTTTCGCTAAAGATTTGACACCACAAAGTGACCTGCTGCCGCTACTTCTCCGTCAGCGTCGAACAAAAAAACCCCGTCATTTGTGTCTCAGTCTAACCCCACAGACAATCACATCTCCTCCGACTCCCACTCACTTCCTGTGTCTCCGTATGTTCCCAGTTTGATCCTAAACCATTAGTAGTGGGAGTGGAGGAAAATGGGAAATCGGGTCTGCAGCATTTGAACAGTGGGAGTGATAATTCAACACACGGCTGCTCTCTGCCCTGGCACCCTCCAGCAAATCCACTACCCAGGGACAAATCTGAAAAGGTCAAACATCTCATCCATTCTGCCCCTTATATTCCCACTGATGCACTATATCTGAAATCTTGTGATTCAAATTAAGGCAGCTTTTGAATATTCAACGTACATTCATCAAATGTGCTTTATTTAACCATCATCGACTGACACAATTTTTCTCCTATTCAGCAAAACATACCGTGAGCTACGGCACACTGGAATATGATGGACTGTGCACTATTTGACAGTTTAATAGTAAAATATAATTAGGGTCACACAATCTTGAGACATTAATTACCCAAACATTTATTGCACCTTTAAGCACATGGGAATTATAAATGAGCAGAGTCTGCAGACTATATTATTTAAAAAAAAATTTGAAGGCATCAAAGCAAATCCTGGACTTCAGGTTGGTTGGCAAAGGCACGCTCAGTTAACAGAAGTCTCTTAAGGGATGTCTCCTAAGCCTTTAAAGCTGAATTGATTACCACTGAAAAGCAGAGGCTTGGTGACAGAAACGCTATTTTCTGAGCTATACTGATGGAATATATGAAAAAAAAAACAATAACAGCAGCCCAGTTACCTACTGATGCTCTACCTCCTGTCATGCCACTTCACCTTGAAAAGCTACAGGGCCAGATACGACTCAAGCAAATTACCTCCTATACATCAATTAATCTCTGCCTTCCCCAAACAGCTTCTGCTTGACAAATCCTGCGCTATTTCTGCAGCCAGTGAGGGCATGACATTTGTACAAGGAAGCAAAAAAAGGTGTTGAGTTTCAAAACTTTTGCATTTTGCTGCAAATTCCAGACAACATGTCAAGTAAAGGCTGCAGCTCCCTCCAGTGAGTAGGCAAAAGGGGTTCCTTTATAACACTAGTGTGAAAACACCCTGAAGTACTCATCTGGGCACATTACTGGAATAACACTCTGGCTCATAAAAGCCATTTTGCGACTGAAATAAGCCGAATATTCAGAGGAACAAAAAAATCCCAAATTCCTAAAAGAGACAGGTTGGATGTTTTGCACACGTCATTTGTCAGCTTAAAAATGGAACACTGACCACCTTGCTGAATTTTACAGTTTTTAAATTATGTCAACTTCAACGTCGTGATGTGATCTGAGACGCTGAGGGCATGTCCACTGCTGAATACTCGCTTAAACGAGGACCAATGTACCTGAACGTCAGTTTTCTTCAGTGTCCGTACAAACAACATGTAGAGAAGCAACATTTTCATAATTCTGCGACATACTGTATGCTAACACAAAGCTGCTATCTCTCTCTTCCTCTTATATCAATAAAGTGGCAACCTTAAGAGAATGTTCTCTAAAGGGTTGTATGACGGTTGTGACAAACTGGTAATGTTCTGGGAAACAAAAATTGCTAGCTCGGATAGTATACCGCTTTACCCTCCACTATAGCTGCTGGTGCTGGTTTTTGGAACAGCAGACTGCAGCATGCACAGCAAATCTCTTCATTCTATGCTTTGCAATGCAGCATCCGCTCTCCTATTCTCTCAGTCCTATTAAGGTCTGAATTACACAAGCGCTTAGGTATTCATTTATCTCTCCAAACAATATTATATTCCAAAGCTATAGTGCACTAGGGCATTACAGCCCCTGAGTTGCATCAGACACAGTTCTCAATGTGGTACAGTGGATAAGTCGCGAGCCACGGGCCTATTCAAACAAACCCTAAAAGCAGCAGTGCAGTTCAGCTCAAACTGGCAAATTAAATGTCCCCCCTCTGTTGTGCAGCTGGAAAAAGGCAGATCTGAGAATATTCCTTAGTCACTGCTATCTTACAGTTGCAGGTTGAGAAGGAGCTGCTTCTCAAAGAAGTTATTTGCAGCTCATCCAACTTGCTTGGCTTTACATAGAAAGCTGAGGGTGAACTTGACAGGGCAGTGATAGTCCATTAGACCAGGTGTTCCATTCACGGAGCTTTAAAAAAAACAAAAAAAAAAAACATCCATCAACCAGTGTGTTAGAGAAGGAGTGGAAAAAATGCAAAGCGTAACATAAACAAATTATGTATAAATATACATTTCACCTTTATGAAAGGGGTAAAAATCTTAAGTGTCTGAACTAAAAACTGCAGCTAAGGATTTAAGGAAGAGAAAGGACACACTGTGAAGGACTGCATCTGAAATAGAACCAAGGACCTTGACCTAGAGTAGCTACACTCAGGCTCAATGGCAGCACCTGCTTCTATGTATTGAAACAATAACGATAACAAAAATGTCTTGGTTTCGATATAACACGGTCTGCTACTTCTCTGCAGAGCTCTTGTTCTGCACCATCCCACGCAGAGAAGTTAAAAGTAATAGTTTGACATTTAGGGCAAAAATACACATTTGTTTTCTTAAGAAGATTTACTTAGTTTGTCTCTCTTTCTCTCTCCACTCTAAAATAAATATGTATGTATATCCAGGCGCTTTGCACAAATCCTTAAAGCCAGGGGAAGAATCACTGTCTGAAAGTCTACCGACCAGCATCCTTCACTAATTAATACACTATATGATATTTGTCAAATCTATGCAAAAAAAGAGTAAAATTTACATTTTTTGGAGAGGTTTAAGGCCAGATGCCAGGACTCAAAGGAGACATCACAGTGATGTTGTAGGCATTTTTACAAGTACTGGTTACGTGCTTCTGTTATTTTGAGAAAGCCGTAATTTGAAGGTTAAATTCACATTGATTATTCATCCTAATTGTTAGATGGTTTGGTGTAATCTCTTTGAGAAAGAATGGATTGCCTCAGTGTTAATACAGGTGAGTCAGCTCGGGTTAGCGGTATTGGCAATATGTTAATGAATGTGATTTCAATCTTATCTAAATCCAGGCAAGGGAGTGGGATATACAATTTCTCCAAAGTAGATTTATTTACAAACTTCATCTACAACTTTATTATTATTTTTATTGAGCATCTAGTCTGGTCAGTAGGGGGCAGTCAAGTGAAAAATAGTCTAACTTTTTAGGAAAAAAGCAACCGTTTAGTATATAACAATATTATGACAAAGTTTCACTGAATTTCAAAATAAAAGTGTGTGTTTTGATATGGAACCATATAAAGGGAGAACTATATAGAGTTAAACACGTATTTATGATGCAAAATGAAAGAAAAGCATACAGAAATAACAAATTTTAACTTGATATTAAGTGGCGGGCCGAATGACACCATTTTGGAAGGCCGCATGTGGCCCACCAGCCACGTGTTTGAGACCTCAATCTGCATGCTTTTGGACTGTGGAAGGAAACTGGAGAACCCGGAGAAACGTGGCCATTTCTGGCCCGAACAAATAGCTGAAGTCCACATGCATTATCGCTTATACCATCATGTACCAAAATCACAAAATAACTACACCAAAACAGTGCGTGTGTGCACATAAATTTGACTTTTCACTGTGTTAAAGCAAACTCAGTGCAGGTTCCATCATGCACAATATACTTGCATAGTGTCATGAGCCAAGCTAAGCAGGTTATCGGGGATAATAACAGCATTATTTGATCTCCCCCCTCCCCTGAATCTTCATATCCTTTATCTGCCAAAAGATGCATGGCTGCGTGTATTGCATCTCAATGACGCCTAACCTGCATAATGAATCTTTATTACGAGCGAATCGCAGAAGTGACATACACCATGTGGTATTTAGACTTAAATGTCAACCGCGTCAAGTCTGATCAGAAAATGAAGACTAGAGAGGGAGAAAGGGAGGGTATTGCCTCGGCTGCCTGATGAACGATTCCAGAACGTCTCCGCATTTCTGGACACAATCACATGTGCGTGTCAGTTCTGCAGCACTCGTAATTATAGAAATATTTTTAAGAATTTCTTAGAAATCATTGCGACAGCTCGGTGTTGCAAGTTGCGTGAGAAAAAAAAATGAAAGGGAGGGGAAAAAATAATAATGATGAAAGAGAGAACCCACAATTGTATTCACAGAATCTGAGACTTAACTAGCTCCAGGAAAAAACGCTGTGCTTGTACCTGAGGCCACTCTCTGTGGCAAAACTCTACATTCTAGCTGTGGAATGAGTGAGAAATCAATTCTGTAAGACTGGAGGTTTCATTAGATAGCGCCTGACCTTCACAATAAAGCAAAGGTTGTTTTGTTTTTTTTGTTTTTCTTGACAACAGCAGGGGCACATCGAGAAAT
This sequence comes from Microchirus variegatus, assembly GCF_963457635.1. Classification (NCBI taxonomy): domain Eukaryota; kingdom Metazoa; phylum Chordata; class Actinopteri; order Pleuronectiformes; family Soleidae; genus Microchirus; species Microchirus variegatus. The sequence goes on from NC_139823.1 coordinate 12,168,411, forward strand.
ACGTAAAAGGCGATACCACATAAAAAGTTTCAGAAGCTTCCCAGCAAACAGCTAATGAGCCCATTGTCTGGTGCTTATTTACGCCACAAATAAATATATTATGTATTAGTCAAACCTATAATGATTCTTTACTGTGTAAAATACATCATAAACAGAACAACTCCTCCTATCTTTATCATTTTATCAATTTTTCTGACGGTGAAATGATGACCTCTTAAAGGTTCACCCAAATCTGTTGTCATTCTTATTAGATTTTCACACCTTTCTCTCTGAGTGATTCCTCATCTCATTATTCCATGCCACCTTCTTTAAACCATCTCTCAACTGTGATGAACCCAGAGACCAAAACCTAAAACTAATTTCTGCCATCAGCAGGTGAACAAACCGAGTTCTAATTGGTTTATCACATGGTACAGATGTAGCCTTTGCTGAAGAAGAAAAGCCCTTTATTATACTTGAGTGACATTCTGCTATCCAAGGTGAAGGCACTGCCAATACCTGCCATTAAAAAGTATTCAAAAGTACGAAGCCAAGGAAACGTAACAGGAGATGGATGCGATATGACAGATTACAGCCGTTAAATCTCTTGATACTAATATAAGATTAGCGTCTTAAACACAATGTCCACAAAGCTTTTATTGCACCGTTCTTGCTGCAGCACATACCACCATGAATCTCACAGTGTGTGTGCGCTGGAATCTGATAAGACCATCAGGGGGAGGTTACACACAGCGTATTCCCAGTCAAATTTTTTTTGTTAAAAGCTGTGAACTGTTCTCTAGCATGAATGAGGACCTGCACATTGTCGATTCATTTGCATGAGAGTGTGTCATTATACTGCCAATAATAGAAAAGTGCAGCCCCGCAAAGCCTGGCCCCCTTTTTCCGTGCTCCACCCAAGGTCACCTAATCACCGTGTTCCTTCAAAGACCTCCATCTAAACCAGCGGCAGTCGGAGGGATTTATGCCTCACTCTGTGTCATGATTACCAATCAGGTGGAGTAATAGCTGCTTAAGCAGACAGGGTTTCTGTCATCGCTGAGGGGTGAAGTGCCAGTCAAGGTTTCAACATAGTTTGTCCAATGTAGGCCGATACCCTGTGGGACATGTCAGTGCCTTCGGGTGCAGCCTCCAGATTAAAGTGCATTACTGAAGTAAGAGTGAGAGCGGTTATGGTGAGGCATCACATCCTCACAGGGCACCACTGTACCACTGCAGAGACTAACTGAGCTTACAAAAGAGTCCACTTTACGAAATAGAAAGTCAACACCATGGCCAACATGCAGTCATTGTCGATCTGGAACTGAACGTCCGCGCAATGTCCTATGCCCTGTGTCCAGACTTGTACCGCCACCTGATGATGAAGTGGGGATACTACAGGATACTACAGGATACTACACTATATTATTAGCCAAGCCCTGATAGAATGAACAATATCAGGAAAAATATAAAAACAGACCAAGTATAAGTTTTGCCTAACCCCAAAACTCAACTAATCTGCTTCTCAATAAACATGCTCGAACAACTGAACTCAAAAAACAAGTTTTGTTTTCAGTCAAACAACTGCAACTGCTACTATTCTAGTCTTGAGGCTCTTTTTTTACTGTTGAAGCAGAGATGGTAACACTTGCATCCAGGTATTTCCTTTTACTTATTATTCAATTTATTCAGTAACTGAGCACCAGTTCGGACAAAGCTATAGATGCTGAGTCTACTTGTTTCTGCCCGTATGTGATTTTTCTTTGTCCTTTTAATGTATTCACTTAATCCCATCACGCTTGATGGTGAAAAGAGAAATTAATCTCAAAATTAATTGCACTTCTGTAGTGTTTATTCAAATGGCTCTTGATGAGGAAAGGCGATTAGACTGAGGAAGGTTCAGGATTGATCATTTTGTACCATCTGTCTGTCCACAAAGCCCTTTGTCCATCATAACTTTTGCTTGTGATGTTTCTTCTTCAACTCCCTTTATTCTTTTTTACAATACGTTCACTTACACCAGCTGTAACCATGGCAACCAAGGTTGTAGCACAGACTGTATGGACAGTGGAGATAACCAGAGCCTCTGGTAGAGGTCATCGCTGCTACAACAGACACTGTCAAGTAGTTTCACAAGCATCATTCAAGTGGGGGCATAAGTCATGCGGACACACATTGTGTGCGCTGTAATTTTAATACAGCATTTGTCGCAAGTGAACAATGTGTGTTTAAAAATTATTTGTAAAGGTTCAAGATTACTTTTGCTCGAAACACCTTGATCTTTTGAAAGTTCTTGAAGAAACTCGCAGCGTTTCCATCACATGTCCTCCACTGTAGCCATCGATAATCACATCATCGAAGTTGTCGAGTCGCTGTAAAAGACTGTTGTATATAACCATGATTTGAATAGAGCCTTTTGATAATCAGAATCCCTGTAGCCTTAGACGGGTGGTGTGTGAAGTGAACAGCGTGAAGGTTATTTCGCAGTTCTTGGTGCGGCATGACCACGGCGAGAATGAAAGCTTGTGTACAGACAAAGTTAAATAATTGGGTAACGGCGGAGAGGTCGAGGCTGTCGTGACAACATAATTGTCCTGCTGCTTGAACCTGCAGTAAAAAGCTTCGATGTGACATTTGCAAAACTAAAAAGATGCTGCTCCAATGTTTCTGAATACTTTAAAAAAGGTGTTTACTCTCTTTCCCCTTTTCCTTCTTGGCATCGAGTTCATTCAAAATAATTTATTCCTTAAAATGACTAATTCATTCAGTTAATATTCTGGGCCATCGTGTAATAACAGCAAGACAAGAAAGCAAGGGGAAACTTTATTGCTTTTGCTCAAGAAACAGATTAGGTTATTTTGTTTCCAAGTTTAACAGACGTTAAGATTCAGCAAATGGAAAAATACTTTCCTAGTGTAATATCTTGGTGTGTACTTAACACTCCTCCAAAATGTGCGTAGGTTGTGCTAAAGTGAAATAAGGGATAGCTCCAGGAGCATTAAATATCTGCCACCTGAGGGCATGAGAATTTTTTTTTCTCCACAAATACTTTTCATTGGACTGTTAACAGCTCATTCAGACAGCTTTCTATCTCAGCATCTATGTTACAGTGTGATTGCTATTGACTGAGATTTTCCATTAGTGCAATTTTGGTGATGTATGAAGTTAGTTTTGTGCAACAATCTGCCTGCTGTAAATGACTGCCTGTTCATTTCGATGGACCATTCCTGCTGATTTACCCGAGTCGCTCATATTAAAATATCACACTTAAGCCACAGAAAAGTACTTATGTGCAAGTTGAACTCAAACTTTTAATAAGGGCCCCATAAGGCACTTTTTTTCTTTCTTTTTTTTAAAAATCTTTATTTAATTTTCAAAAACAAGTGTACCCTAATTCACCAAAAGGATCATTTTCATTTGCAGTCCTTATGTTGTTAAGCATAAAGTATATATATATACACACACACATATAAATATATATATATATATACACGTGTATATATATATAATATATATACATATATAATATATGTATATACACATATACATATATATACATGTATATACACACACACACACACACATATATGTATATACACATATGTATATATACTGTATATATATAAATATATATACATACATACATATACTCACAAATATATTTAAAATGTATTTCTTAATAAAAAATTACTTACATACAATTGGTATTGTTTCAACATTACTCAAAGCTGCTTTACACTACAGTTTTTCACCCATTCACACCCATTCACTCACACTATGTGGCGCATTTTCTATCACGCATATAGAAGGCGGGAACTGAACCCACAACTTTCGACCTTGAAAGACGACTCACTCCACCTAAATTATGTAAGAATTATTTAAAACTTATTTATGGGCTAATTTCCATTGCTGCAGGAACACTGTAACTTAATCACCTTCTTTGGCATATATATTTTATGAAAGGAAGATTTTTAGTTGAATTATCATCATCATTATTCCTGTTATTGTTATTACTGTTATCATTATATGATAACTCCACAATAACATTAAGTCTAGACCGGTAATGTATATTGACATGTAAACAACCAAACGTCTATATATAATATAAGCAGGAAAAAATGCTCATAATAACTTTATTTTTCCAGCCTGCTGCTGCACTTTATAAATTCAAACGGTGGTGGAGTTTTGACAAGTTTGCAGACGAATACATATCAATTATGTATAAGCAAGGGGTGTATTGTACGTTTAGTGTCTCTTGTAGGTCCTGGAGCTATAACAAGAGTCAGGGAATGATTAGCAACACACATTACTTCTTAACTAAAGCTCAGAACAGAGTGTTTCCACATCACAATTTGCCCAGAGCGAAGACCAATCTGGCTCCATTAATACTTTGTAAAAGAGAAAAAACACATTCCTCTCCAATGCTTTGGGACAAGAGCAGCTTCTTTTCTACAGCAACGCGATAAAACATGTATTATAATGCTATGAGCAAAAGATCTTGAAAATATAAAAAAAGTGAATTCTGGATGGGAAATGGGAACTTCTGTGCGCTCTGAACAAAAACTAAACAATTATCAAATACATTTTATATGTCAATTTGTTATCAAGAGTCACTGCACTCTAGAATTCCTGAGGGAGGCAACAGAGATGATGCGCTGGAGCTTGAAATCCATAAAAATGCCATAGTGCAAAGAGTATTTTGATCACAGAGCAGCCACTATTTACCGATATTACATCATCAATAAATGAAAAATACAGTAAACAGAAGCCCTGAAAGTAAGGCTGGAGAACTGATTATCCCATTATCATTATGCAGCTATTGAATCTTTCCAAGCTCCTTGGGCAATCAGCCGAGGACTCCATCGCATCTTTTATTTCTCGTTCCCGTGCAGCTTAGGGGAACAGAACAGGGATGGAATAAATCAGCTGCCAAAAAACCTCACAGCAATAAGGCATCAGTCTTTTTTCTGAATGCAACAGAAATGAAAGAGATTGTCCATATTGAACGGGGGGCTATAGGCAGTTATGAGTAAAATCCATCAGGAAAGTCAATCAGGTCAGTCTCCTTGGGGCATGAAAGTGAGTCAACAGCGGGAGGATCGGATCTGCTTTATTGCCTGATTAAAATCAATTTGGTGTGTCCGCCGCTGAAGGTAGAGAAAGTGGCGACGGGGAAATTTTCCAGCATCCCCCTCTCTCTCACACACACAACTAATTTAGTCTAATGTGAAATAAAGGGCTGTGACATCTCCATGACTGTGATTCATGATGTGTGGTAGAGCAGGGATAAAACACAAAGGTCACACGGACGTGCCCCGTCATGAAAAATAGATTATGAAACATGTATTTTGACACGCCGCGGCGGTAGTGATCACTCCTGTATGACAATGAGCAGCCGCCATATTGTATCCTGCAAGTTAATCCAATTACACGACGCCACTCATCTTCATCAGCTATATCACACACGAGCCGGCGCTCGTTCCATTCATAATGAAAAGGACAACGTGGACAGAAAGCGGCGTGTCATGTTTGTTTTGATATGATCGTTCAACCTCAATGCCAAGTCATTGTCAATCTCTTGCTGTATTTTTCTCACATAACAACCTTAATTGTAATCTGTAGTGTAATTAAGTGTGAAAATAAGAGTTTGACCTTACTCCGCCAAAGACAAATGACTAGTTGTAGGTGGAATTGTGTAACTTGCCTCATTACTCAGTATTATGACCTTTATACAGCTTATTAACAATGCTGTTAACAACCTGTGGATTTTGGTTAATATGTGCCGTACTTGTGCTCCTTTAAACAATTCACATAATCTTTCCGGAGCCTTAATCACCATCAACACAAACAGAACTATGAACTGCTCTGTCTAAGAGACCCAAGGTACTTGTTAGCCGTTAGCAGAGTGAGGGAAATAACAGACGCACATCTGTTCATTTATTTTGTACCACTTTACTCACGGTGTTTGTCTCATCTTTTAAAGGAAATGTAATGAACGCTAACGCGAATACGTCATTCATCAGACCATATTAGCACGGAACATTATCAGTAAACCCAAGAGTTGAAGTATTTTGCTTTCACCGCAATCTCGCAATGAAACAAAAACAGCAATAAAGTGCGGCAACACTGAGCAAAGATTTGTAGCGGCGGCGGTCGGATAAATCTCATGTGGTATAAACAAAGGAGAGGGATAAATAGTCAGCACCAGGACTTAAGCTGCGTGTCACCTGCCAGACACCAAACCACAAACTCTGAGGCAGTGGATCAATGAAACAACTAAGTAAACTTATAAATAAAAAAGTATTAACCCTGACCTGTTATATACAGTTTTCTCACGCTGCCTGACATTAAATCACATTAAAGTTTAACTGTTATATACACACACACACACACACACACACACACACACACACACACACACACACACACACACACACACACACACACACACACACACACACACACACACACACACACACACACACACACACACACACACACACACACACACACACACACATACATACAGTGACCATTTATATGCTCATATATATATATATATATATATGTATCTGTGTATGTATATATATATATATATATATATACATACACAGATACATATATATATGCATATATGTATGTATATCTGTGTATATATGCATATGTAAGTATACAGACGTATATATACACACATACATAAATATACATATACAGATATATACATACACAGATATACACACATACATACATATATATATATATATACACACATACAGTACATATACATACATATATATGTTGACTGAAATTTCCCACTGGACCAAATTAACTAATGATATATATCAGTCAAATCTGCCTGAGGCAAAGTTCACTCTGTGTGACTGTGTCATTCTCCACTGGAATTCATTAACTCCACAAATCAGGACTTTTTGCGACGTCTAGAATGAATCACATTAATACCTTGTACGAAATGCACCAAGTAGAAAATGTAATATTTTGATTATATCTCATTACACAGTGACCAAATATTGACTTTGTGGTCCAGAGTTTTTACAAGTGACTCAGCAGTTTTTATCTCAGCTATAACAGAATCTTTCATTTGTATACCTTTTTTTAGAGCAGGTGCGGTTTCCTGCAATCCTGATGTGGGTGTGATATGAATATTCTGCTGACAGTGTGGTCTAGTGCACCACAAAGAAAGTAAAAAAAAAAATGTTTTCTACCTTTGTGGGGAAATCCCAGAGGTGGACGCGCGCCGAGTTAAGAAAGTAAATTTGAAAATTATTCTTGAGCTGACACAAAAAATGATGAAGTAAAGGCGGCAGCATTGATTTTATGACTCTCTAAAGAGATATTTTAAAGCATACTAAATATTTCAAATTTGTCATGGGGTAAACCTTCACTGATTCTCCGCAAGTTCTGTAAAATACCTCAGCCTTTCATTGTCTGCTTTGACTGTTCAATGGAAATAATGCAGTTCTTTCTTGGGAAACGACGCTGAAAGCTTTCAACCTTTTTGCAAGAAGAAATAGTGGCAATTCTACCTCTTGAAAAAGCCGGGCGAAAGCATTCAAGCCTTCAAACCTGACAAGGTAGTGGGTGTTGTTCTTGTACAAGTACACAACTTATTCATAGAGGGAAAAACAGAAAAAAAAATTATATATATATATATAATGGCGTCTGGATGTCATGTCCAGGTGAAAACATTATTAGTGCTCTTTGTAAGGGTTCCTTTGTGTGTTTTGTGTAGCAGAATGCTGTAAAATTGTTAAACATGGTGAAAACACCTAAACAATAACAAGTATGCTTTTTTTCTTTTCTTTTTTGTATCTCTCTCCTTGGATCGATGGAAGCTTTGGTTGTCCGTGTCAAAATGGAGGCTTACTTTCATGGCTGCTTTTCAGGCGGTTGTTTTGTGACAAGATGAATGTGTGAATAAGATTTTATATAAGTTGTTTGAAGTGAATTGCTGTTTTCAAAAGAGGGTGGGGCACGTTGGGAGTATGGACATATGCATATTTTTGGGTAACTTTGCCTTAACCCTTAGTGCTCACGCCATGGTAAAATTTGCTGTGGGAAGGAATAATACACAACTCCTTATATGGACATCCTGGGGGTGTCTGTGTTTATAGGTCACATATTCAGGCTCAAACTAGAGCGTTTTTCTTTTCTTTTTTGTTCATAAAAAAACGACCCGACAGAACTCTGAACTGGGGCGTATTTCCAAATTTAACAAATTCAATCCGATTTTAAACATTTTGAGTACTTTTTGCTCTTTAGTTAGTGAAAATATAGATATATTTTTCCATCAAATTGCCAAGGTTGGATTGAAAAAAAGGATATAAGACACTCTATGTTGCATATCCTCCGTATATACTGCACGTTTAAACATAGTTTACATAGAGTTCTAAGGGGTTAAACAAGGAAGACGACAATGTAATATGAGGAGATTTCATAGGTGGCGTTTGTTACGGAGATTTTTGAATATCAGGCGAGACGACCAATGATTGAACCTCTGGACTCAGTGATGAGTTAAGTTAAGGAGAACAGAGACAATGTGTGACATGTGAAGAGTATCAGGCATCATCGCAGATTGTGAACGAGCAGCGGTATCTAGTGAGGGAACATTGAAAGGCTTAAAGTTATAGCTGTTAATATTGTACACCAGGTCTGGTTTTACGAATGTGAGTAATTAAACTTAAAGTTGGCTGAAGATTAGAATCTTCTCTCACGATGTTTTTACTTCAGTTGAAGCACGTAACGCATTCACAGCTCAGACACCGACGAGTCTAAACGACCTGCACTGCAGCCATGACTCACTTTCACCAAATGTCTACACAGGAAACAGGTGTGTGTGTGTGTGTCTGTGAGAGCAGCAGACTCAACACATGACTTCATTTAATGAACCGTTTGGGTTTTTGTACCGCTGCACTTTTTCCGATCCGTCAGCTACCAGAGCTGCAAAGAGACCGTTTTCACACAGCAATGTTGTTGGGACTCTGTTGTCCTGACGACACGTAATAAAACATGCAGGGAGGGAAGATGCTGACTGGACTGAGACGGACCTTTAGTAGGCATGAATAAAACAAGCAAAAAAACACCTGAACTCACCACGGCTAACTGAAGTTAACCACTATCTTTTTTTTTTTTTAGTTCTGTGGCTCGGTGAGTCCAGAGGAAAGCAGAATAACAACAGAGGGAGAGAGTCAGCGGCTTTAAGTGTGTTAAAAGATAGATCAAGAGGAGTTAGGTGACTTTTCCAGCTTTTTGGTGTTCCTTTAACTGGTGGAACTTATGCCTGGATCTGTGGCATGTGTCGGCTTGAGGCATCTCACTCCCCCACAAAAAATTCAAAAGTAGACGGTGTAAACACTCTTGATCTCCAAAAAATCAGAGACATTACACTGTACGGTCGCACTATGATCGCTCTACAGTAGCCTGTGCCGGAGGCCGGAGCAGTGCCATTTTACATTAACCTACAGCCGTGTGACGGAATCAGAATGAAGTCACCATGAAAAATAAAGGCCACACAATAAAAAGCAAGCATGTTATGATCGGCTATAAATGTTTGTGGTTGTTGTTTTTGGTGCTATAACATTATAAAAAGGTTACAGTGTGTTAAAAAATGTGTCAACATTTACTGGTGAGGTTGCGCGTTGTAGCGGCGCCAATGAGTCATGCTGTGCGTGCCAAATTCTGGATCCTACTGCCAGCATAAACAGTGGTGAACAAATTGACTTTTTTTTTTTTTAATCATGTAAATTGTCATTTACATGCAGGCATTCAAATTACTAATGAGAAATGTTTCCCCTAATGGCTGTTGGATGAAAATCCAGCACGACACGAGCTAGAAACACACATCTTGTGAATTATCATAAATAAATATACACTACCGTTCAAAAGTTTGTAACCTGTACAAATTTTTGTGTGTTTTCCATTAAAAGTCACTCATTTATTCATCAAAAGAGTTGCAAAATGAATAGAAAATACAGTCAAGACATTGACAAGATTAGAAATAATCTCCAGCAAAACTGTTTTCAGCTGTGCTAACATCATTGCACAAGGGTTTTCTAATCATCCAATAGCCTTCTAACGCCATTAGCAAACACAATGTACCATTAGAACACTGGAGAGATGGTTACTGGAAATCGGCCTCTATATACCTATGTACATATTCCATTAAAAACCAGACATTTGCAGCTAGAATAGTCGTTTACCACATTAACAATGTATAGAGTGTATTTCTGTGTATTTAATGTTATATTGATTGTTATATTTTCATTGAAAATGTAATGTTATATTCATTGAAAAAACGGTAGTGTACGTATTAAATGTCATTTCTGCGAGTTGTTTGCAGCTTATAGTTAAGCAAAGGTGAGGATACGAGCACAGACGTTTAAAGACGGACAACCTTTGCATCAGTGCATCAGTATATCACATGACAGATGGATAAATGACTCTAATTCTTTGACCAAATGTTTGGCAGATGGAAAGCATTACTATAAAGAGGAATTGATGCAGTTAGAGTTATGAAGTGTCCATCACCATGTTGATTTTGCTGACGTGGTCAATAACGCAGCTCCCGGGTGAATCTAACACTGATGTGTAGTTGTAATTATACATAACCGTGCTCACACTTAAACTCTTACTTCGGTCAATTGAAATATAGAGCTTCTTTAAGCTGGCGTGATGGTGTTTTTGTGTCAAATCCTTCAGTGAAAAAGATGGTACACATAGTGTATTTCACCGACATCATCAGCGGCCGTCAATCACTCAAAAACACTCATAATAAATTGCACAGAATGTACAACACAAGACAAAATCAGCAGCCCCTGCAATGCCGCAGTGAATGAACATTATCTCTTCTAACAGACAGTAATTATAATGTACACCAGAAAGGTAATATCATCTGCTGATGCCTTGTAATTAGTATTTTAATTAGTGATTTGGATTACAATTTTAAAACCAGGTCAGAGAGACGTCGCAAAGAGGGGTGTGTGCGCGTGAACCGTGCATTAGCATTATTTCTGCATGCTCGCACACACACACACACCATTGATCTGACTGCTCAGTGAGATGTCGCTGTTCACAGTTAGACTTTATCTCAAATGAAGGTCTTAGCAGGTAAGTCAATCCCATCTACGATCCACTACATATACATATCCTTTCATGTTCCCAGGGGGGAGGCTAATAAAGACAACCTCACCTGAATTTGGGCAAAAGGCCAGGTACACCGTGGATAGGTTGGAAAAAAAAAAAAACACATTCTCAGTCACACCTAAGGGCAATTTATTCTGTAACTAAAACCCAATCTGTGTGTCTTTGACAGAGGGAGAAAGTCAGATCATAAAGTACTTGGAGAAAACTCTGAATTTGAACCGAGGACCTGACACAACACCATCCTGACAATATTGTAGAAATAACCCATGTCCAAATGACAATCCACTGATAGATAGCTTTCATGTATTTATCTGTAGAGCTGAAACTATTCATTGATGAATTGATTATTAATCGGTTTGAAGCTTTTTTCAGGATTAAAACAACATTTCGGATCGTTTTAGCTTCTTAAATGTTAATATTTTCAGGTTTCTTTGGTCCACATAACAAAGAAATCATTAAAAACTGAATCATTTGTTTGTGGACGAAACAAGACATTTGAGAACATCGTCATTTTCCACTGATCAGCGTTTTTTAGCATTTTCTGATTCATCGTTTATAAACAATAATCGCTAGTTGCAGCTCAATTTATCTGCACAGACTGCTAAACAAAGGACAGATAGCTATAAAATAAGTATTAAATAAGTAAATAAGTAATCAATATTGGGTTACTATCATAATGTTAGTAGTTACATTAGGACAGGCGTGTCCAAAATCCGGCCCGTGGCCAAATCACGGTGTTATTTGACTAAATTTTTTCACTCCTGTGTGGCTTATATTTGGTTACATATCCACTTAAAAATTATAATTATGACAATGAAAATTACATTGGCCCCTGGAAATCTTTTTAAAAAAGTTTGGACACCCCTACATTACACTCTTAGATATAAGGGTTCCAAAAGGGTCCTTCTACAAGGACCCTTCTACTGAGGTTCTACCTGGAACCATTTGCTTCTGAAAAACTCTTTCCCGAAGAAAGGATTTTTCAAGGGTTCTTGGTAACAATAATGGTTCCAGTAAGAACCATTTTGATCCAGAGAACCCTTTAAAACCTATGAGGACAACCTTATATGGTTCTGCTTAGCACTTTTATTTCTAAGAGTGTAGGAGATTGAGCTCTTGATAGTAGTTACTTAGCACCTTGATCCACAAACTCTACATATTTTCTTTTACCTAAGTCCTGTCGTGCAAAGTGCAGCACATGCAGAAATGTTATTCGTCATCAGCTTCCGCTTCATAATATTTATGATGAATGTATGCAGCGCCGCTAACTGTATCCACTCTCACAACAGCAACACGCGCAGCGGTGTAAACATACAAGAACACACTGACGACAAGACGTCGCAATTAATCACGTGGCTGTTTCCATGTCAGCCGTAGTCAACATCATAAATAAAAGAAACATTTATGTGGAAAATGATGCTGTCCTGAAACACTGACAGTGAAAGATAGAAAGATATTACTCTTTGTGCTTTCCTTATGTCGCACATATTCATTTTAATGACACTAAGAACACCCATTCATCACCGTCCTCCCGAATTCATTATCAGGCAAAATGCAAGTTCGGAAGAAAAATGTTTTCTGTAGTCAATAAAAAAAAAAAAAGACACACTCACTGCTGTTAAATTATGGCCATTTAGACATTTTTCAATTACAATAATGAGCCGCACTGTGCTACCACATGAACTTCTGGTTGACCACTTTTGGTGCCCCACTGGGAAATACTTCAAACTGTGAAATTGGGAGGAGTTCATTCATTCTAGTTTATTAATTTTCAAATTACCTTCAGAACTGTTGCTGTTGTCTTCTCAGCAGGAAACAACAGTCAAAACAGAAACTGAACTTGTGAATACGATCAACCATGGACAACCGTGTACCGTTTACCAACTTCCAGTGTTTACTGTAAATTACAGTTATTTGGTAAATGCATACATTCATGCATAGTAATGTATCCAGAGTCTTACAATAAAAACCCGAGCCATTTATTGGAGAAAACAAGCACTTTGTATGGATATATGTACAATTCACATACACACACACATTTATAAACATAGGGCCCAGGTTGATAAAAAACTGGAATTCCCCTTTAATGAGTCTCCAGTTCAGCGATCTCGCCCCTGTCCAGGCAATGGAACTAGTTTTCTTCTCACTACTTAATATCCAATATCCAAACTATCGCATTCAGCGGATTGTAGATGTTATTGGACATCAAGATCCACTGGGAGTCTATCATGACTATAATAGTGCTATATGGCCATTTTCATACAATCTATGGTAAAAAAAAAAAAAGTTGTTTGCTGCATTCACCTCAGCTAAATTGATCGGATAAAATAGAAATTACATACAGCCCATTTTACCACACCCATTCTTGGAAACACTGGTTTGATTTGTTTGAGCCAACAATAAAAAAAAATATATATACTCAATTAGTTTGCGATACAGGACACAAATAGAATCAGACCTGTCTATGACCTGATTGAATTTGTCACCCATGGAAGCCGTGGCACTCTGTCAATATAGGTGGAGATACAGGGAAGATGAATCCAGTTTAGCCAGGCCGCGCTCGCTCGGACCAAATTTGCCCTATTTTCTCATGACTGCTTACACTGACCTCACATGATGAATGCTCTCCTCTAGAGAGAGAGAGGGAGAGAAACAGTGCCTGTTATTGATGTTCTCAATTAATAACCCCACACACCACCGAGGATTTCACACATGCAGACTTTTCGCTCACAACAGCATCCAAACAAACCGCTACCAGACATGATGAGGGATCCTCCTCACACGCCTTTTCAGTTGACTGTGGATGTTGATATCGGCTGGAATAGATGGGTTCATCAATAGAAAAACTGTTATTGTGGTAGAAAAACAAGTCGGTGCAGCTTTACACCACATTTCTTTTGTTTGTTTATCTTTAATTATAAGCCTCTTTGCTATATGGCACAAAACATCTCAAGGTACATTAACAATTTGGTAACACACTAGGGAACACGTATTCACCATTAACTAGGTGCTTACTAGCATATAATATAATATATACTAATAAAGGGCGTATCATACTAGCCCTTTATTAGTTAATATTAAGCACGTATTAATACCGTATGTAGGAAAAATGTTCATTCATGTCATAATAGAGGTAGAATAAGGTGTTAAATACGTGCTTAATGATTACTAATAAAGGGCTAATATGCTACTTATGTTAGGGCACGTTAAAGCACTAATGGCGGTTAGCGGCGTTAACGCACATTAACCCATAACGCGCATTAACCCATAACGCGTTTCCATGGCGACTGACCGAAAAAAGACGCGCGTAACGTTGTGTTTATGTGACTCCCGGTGGTTAAAATGAGTCTCTAAAGTAGCGCTAAACTTTAAAAACAGAGGCACACGTACGCAGGTACGCTGGTTATTTGTAGCGCTGCTATTTTCGTTTAATAAACAGACTGCACCAGTTCGACTGTAGGCGTAAGAGTGCTAAAGGAGCTAACGCAGCTAACGGAGCTAACTGGTAAACGGTGCCAGGACTCTGGTGTCGCGGCACGTAAAACAGAAGAAGAAATGCGTCATGCGTTAATTTGCGTTTACACCATTAACGCGTTAACGTGCCCAGCACTAACTTATATATGCTAGTAAGCAACTAGTTAATGGTGAATGTGTTCCCTGATCTAAAGTGTTACCAACATTTTTAAATCAGCCGAGTTCACATGCTCTGTGCTGACTGGAAATATTCTGCAAGCTGTCGATAGGCATTAAAAACATGCAAATCTTACTCCTTAAAAAAAAAGGAAGAAGATGCTTCCTTTGGCAACATGTTTGTGCCACCTGCTCCGTGTGTATAAGGCTGAGCCTGTGAGCAACAGCAGTCAAAGTGTTTCTACACTAATGGGTGAATGGCCATCTGAAGGTGATAGACTCCTGTGGCCTTGGGCCAACATGAGTCACTAGCTCCATGTCCTCGGTGCCATCCGAGCAAGGTGACTTCTACTCACAATCTTTCCGCTTGAAATGTTTTTTTTTTCCCACTTGGCTTCTTGAACCCTCAACACATACCCCACCCCTCAACATGCAGCAGAACAGGTGCCGAAACACCCGCTTCTCACAGTTTTTAATGATGATGAAATACACAACATGCAGAAATGATATGCCGGCTTGCTGTGAACTGAACCAATCTTGAGCATTGCAGATTGTAGCATACTAGCCCTTTATTAGTAATCATTAAGCATGTATTAACACCTTATTCTACATAACCTTATTCTACCTCTATTACGACATAAATG
Source organism: Microchirus variegatus (assembly GCF_963457635.1). NCBI lineage: Eukaryota > Metazoa > Chordata > Actinopteri > Pleuronectiformes > Soleidae > Microchirus > Microchirus variegatus. The sequence goes on from NC_139823.1 coordinate 12,183,824, forward strand.
AAGATTTTTCCTACATAAGGTGTTAATACTTAATGCTTAATATTTTTTATTTTTTATATATATATATATATTTATTTGATCTTTTTAATGATAGTATAGTGGAGAGAGACAGGAAACGGGAGGCAGAGAGATGGGGAATGCGCGCAGGAAAGACCGCTTAGTGCGGGATTCGTACCAGGGTCACCTGCAGCGAGGACTAACTGAGCCACCGCTGCCCCACGCGCTTAATATTTACTAATAAAGGGGTAGTAAGCTACTTAGATGCATGTTAGTAAGCACTAAGTTAATGGTAAATATGTGTTCCCTAATCTAAAGTGTTACCAAGGGTTGCTGATTTGGAAACATGCAAATAGCAGCATAAATGATGGATGACCAGAAAAGATGAGCGTTGTAAAAGAATATGCACATTTTTAGTTTAGCCTGCAGTCCCGAACACAGTCGCAGTGAAAGCATTACAGACTTCACTGCCCTGTGTTGTTGGCTCTCAGGCTGTAAACAACACAGGCTGCTCTGACCACTTTAAATTTTAATATTAATGAGGTGGTGGCTGTGTGAACAGTGCTCTAAAGCCAAAGCAACCCCCTTTGTACAGTATGTTTGAATGATTTTTCAAGGGGAAGAAACAATAAAGAATGTTTTGTCACAGCAGTGACTTGCCTTGTGTATCAAATGTATTGATATGTACGTATGGATTGTATAAAGCTGTAAATTAATCAGGGTTTTTTTTTTTGTACAAGATGTGGTCCTCGATCTGACAAGCAGCTGCATGTGGTGGAAATAGATTATAGCTACCATTTCATATACTCTTAGTATCACTTTCTAAGGCTGTCATATTATTAATTTTTTGGACATCTGTTCAAACCTGTCCCCAAAGGTGGGGTTCGACCTTAAAATTAAACGTGATGCCAACAACTGGTACACATTATATTTACAATATTTTTTGCTTTCTTTTTCAAACCCTCCAGCATATAATTTAACATGAAAAAAATGCTACACAAAATTGTGCAATATTAATAGAACAGCACTTATCGTCTGTCTCAAACAGCATTTTTGTGCCTGCACTGCACTTATACGTATTTTTAAATACGGTATAAGCTAAATATTAAATACATGAAACACATACTTTTTTTTTTACTTCGTTAAATGAGTTTTAGTGAGTTAGGATTATATCTATTTATTCTTATTTATTTGTCCTTTATTTAACTAGGTAAAAAAAATACAAGAGTGTGATTACATGATTACACAGTGCAATCACAAGAACCAATTGAGCTGTCTTTTCATAACTGATATATGTCAATGTGTCAAGTAGAGAAAAATAGGTAAGGTGTGATAATTGGCTGATGAATAAATAATAATCGGTCCATGCAGATTATCAGCTCTCTACTTATAATTCCAATTTGTGTTCACAATATACAGCCTAGAAGTGCATCAGATCCTGCAGAGGCCACTGATTAAAATAATAATATGCGGATAATCATGACACCAAACCATCTGAAAAGCATGCAGTGTGTAGATAAAGTAAGGGAGAAATATACAAGTATTTCTTCAAACTTGATTTTGTAAAAATTAACTGAATGAAAGATGAAGAAATTTCTCTTCAAATTGCCTCACAGCAGAAGTTTGCTGAAAATAGCATTCAGCCATTGGGATTCCATGCAGTATTTTCCCTCCATGAGAATTTAACCGTGTATCCAATTTTCTTTATGCAAAGATTTGGCCTTTCACACATACATCAGGAGTACTTCAAATGCACAGCACAGGGAAGGCTGAGATAAAAGAAAAGCCCCCCTGGTCTTTACAAGGAAATTTTTTGCTTCAAGGGTAAATTAGCCACAAGCTTCCCAGAGGGCTGGATGGAAATGAAATGATAGAGGTTTTGAAATAACATATTCTGCATGTTTGAGCTAATCTTTAACTACGTTACTCCTGCGAGAAAACTCAAGAAGTGATGAGACTTTGGCGACAATGCAAGATTAATTGTTTTCGGTGACCAACTCTAAATGAATGTAATGTTTTTCTGGGAATAATAGAGGGACATGAATTTACTGCTAAATTACTTCTTTGTACAGTTTTTTTTTCAAGGCTGGTGGAGCAGGTCTGTCAAACGTGAAGATGAAATGAAGTGTTAAGACAAAACACACACAGAGCCCAGTCTGGTAATCGTGTTCATTCAGTCTACACCAACTTGATGAATGGTTCTAATCAAGTGACATCCCCACACAGAACTGCTGACAAACAAATCAAAATAGAGTTTTTAATACACTTAGTTTCACCCTCTGGTCTCTTTTCGCTGGTTGGACAGCCACCAAAATGAGTTCAGGATGAAAAACGTTACCAAACGCGTTATGTAATGGCTTAATTTAAAAACTATGCAAAATACTGACCTACATCAACTAATAATGAACATTTCTGTCAACTAATATCTACTCGTTAAGTTCATACAAAGTCTAGTGGATGAGGAGAGTAACAGTGTGAAAATAAATTGAATATACGATATGTAAAATGCTTATTTACATCTTACGGCTTTTTCCTCCACATGAGGGTCGCGGGGGGGCCAATCTCAGCTTGACATAGGGCGAAAGGCCTGGACTACAGCCATTTTAGAGTGTTCAATTTATCTAATCCCCATATTAAAAGTTTCTGACTGTGGGAAGACACTGGAGAATCCAGAGAAAACGCACGCACACACTGGAAGAACATGCCAACTCCCCTTTTTCCGAGCAGGTCATTGCTAATCTGGGTCTTCTTGCTTGCAAAGGTAAGTGGTTACAATAATTTAAATGAACAATAAACTTAAAGTGAGCCATTTCACTGGTAGCGTTGATCGGCCATATTGATCGTTGATAGAGTAACGCAAATTTTTTCGATCCCTTTAGAGATCCTATTTTTGTGCATGAAAGCGGAATTTTGGCCAAAAGACAGAAGTAACAGGCATTTATTTTAACCATTGACCGAGCTGCCGTCATGTGTGGTTTCACAACACCATCCGCAGCCAGACGCAACTTATGAATAACCTATGAAGATTTAGTGTGAGCGTCGTTGTCCCCCCCCCCCCACACCACCTGGCATGCACCACCATATGGTCACATTCACACTACATCCAAGCAGGTTAATTTTATTCAAAACTGTGTACATAAGAGTAAGGGTGAGAAAAAGTAAACAGCTTTCAGTTGCTCGACCTTTTAAAATGCACTTTTTTCCCTTTCTTTTTTAAAAATTCATATCCATTAGGAATTAACCTTTACTCTAGGCATGTAACATTTCTATTTTAACAAAGCATACATTTGTTTTACTGTACTAAAATGCAACTTAGGATGCAGCTACAGAAAAACGCCCTAGTCAATCTACCAAAGAGAAATTGACAGGGAGGATTAATCTTTTGAATGAAAGAGTGAAGTGAACATTGATTGGAAGAAAAAGTATGATAATGGGAAGATTAATTAACACAATATGACACAATTATAAGCGATTGAACCCTTTAAAATCCCAATTATTAATTGTTCGTGCAATATTATCACCTAATAACAATTTGTTACCTTTGCCAAGAGGTCATCTTATTATCAGTGCTTGTTGATCTGTATATAACTCCAATACTGGACTTGGTTTAAAGTTTCTGGGGATGCAGGTTATGACACAGGGAAGAAATTATTATATTTTTGTCAATGTGAACTCGAGAAATTTCAGGAAAAACAATTGAAAACAAATGTTTTCCAAAATAGATTAGTTTGTTTGTGTGGGAAACTGTGGCAGAGGTTTGCACTCTCAACTATTGTCAAGTATTATTAGATGATAAAACTTTAAATTGATGTTGCCTTTGGATGCAGATGCCTGCTGTTCTCACACTGCGAGTGTGTATTTTCTCGGGGGGAGTCTGTGAGCACATTAGTTAATGCTTGGAAAATACTTTGTGAAATTGGCCTCGTGCTCCATCGTCCAGACCGAGAACTACTAATATGATCTAACCTGAAACTACTGATCTAGCACTATAAATTCCATAAATTCTCATGATTAATTCTCATGATTACCTTCACTTACCGACTATCACAAACAGTGATACTTATTATCACTCTCTTATTCACATCTGTACGTGCCTTATCAAAGTTATCGTGTGGCTTCACCAAAGACAATTTATCCTGAGATATGTTGCAAGTGTATGACACGTCTGTGTCTGCCTGTGTGAAACCAGAAATGAGCATTAGGTGATTGGACTTGAAAGAACAAATGCCAACTACCCAATTAATGGCTGATCAATTGCAGCAACAAGTGGTCAGCACTTACATTCCCAAGAAAAAGGGAGAGAGCAGAATGGAAACAACCAGGACATAGTGGGGTCAACTCGGCTCTCCGTGTCCACTTAAAATAAGCAACGCAAGTTTAAAATAAGTGTGTCGCCGGTGTAAAAGAAGCAAAAACAATAGGTATAGGGTCATATTTTTTCACTTGTCAGAACATTGGCAGCATTATTTTGTACAAACTGGAGCCATTCAATCAATTTCTGGTGGAGGGCCACTGAATAAGTAATTGGAACAGTCCGAATGTCCGTAAACAAAGACAAGAATACAAGTTTGTGAGACCTGAAACAAGAGAAAATACAGAAATAGTAGAGTAGAGATGTATTAAATCACAGGAAATGCAAGGGAATTATAGGGTTTTTATAGCCCGGGTCATTTCAGACAACAAGGGCAGACATATTTCTGTGGCTTAATAACATAAAAAGGATTATAGTAGATAATAGAGGCACAAACCACATGGTCAGTCTCAAAGCATACATGAGCTCTTAATACGCTGTGTTGCATTTTATTGGTGCACAACACACAAAACACACACACATCTGCTGCATGTTTTATCAGATCTGGCAGCGTCTGAGTCAAATTGGTGGACAGGCATTAGATTTTCAGGTTAATTATGTCAAAAAAACAACTGCTTTTATCATCTTTGTACAGAACAGAGTGGAGTATTTTAACTAACACTGTCAACTACCACAAACTGTGCGTCAGTGTGCGTCATTTACACCACAGCAGGCGACACCCAAGTAATGAAATAATACACATACTCGTGTAAATGAAGCTGTGTAGATTCTTTTTGCTCTCAATTCATTTTTTCATTGCAGAGAGAACAGTGTTGTGTAATGTCCATCACATGGAGGTAGATGACTTTCTCTGAGATTGTTCGGATGGCACTGTCGGCCAAAGATATTCTGATTCCCCCTCGTTAGCTCCAGTAGAGACTTGTTTTGTACTGTATCCATCAAGTTTTCGCTCTCTCCAAAACACACATGCACAGGTCTCTATGAACAACACCAACAACAATCTATCTTTGCACCAACTGCAGATAAATAAGCACTTTTTCCAGCCCATACACTTTGATGGGTTATTTGTCCATAATCCAACAATCAAAAGTCCAACAACTGCTTGTTGAACACAAAACTATCAGGAAACACAGATGACTGACAGGCCTGTTAGCATCAATGACCATCACGACACATTCACTGACCTCCGGGAAATCTCATTTACAATAGAAACGTGATACAGATAATCATTCAATTTCCAGAAAAATGGTGGGGCCTTTCTGAATGAAGTCCAAAAACAAGTTAATTGACAGGAAGTCATGAAATAAGAAGCACAATCAAAAATCCGCTTCAGACTTCTGACTACCTGGTGCTTGGTCGTTGTGTGAACTGTTGGGGTTTCTCTTCTCTGTAACCCTTTCTTTTACAGTCCGCTAATTACCAGGTATTTACCTGATTATTATATTTACTGGGTAAATAGCTCGTAATTAGGGGACTACCTGCTTATTACCCAATAATACACTAAAATGTGTCATATAGTTACCAGGTAAATGTCCAGTATTTTGGCCATAGTTTTATTGTGTTTTCTTATCACCATTGGTAATTACCTAGTAACACTTTTGTGTTCCCATGAATTTACCAGGCAAAAAAAGAAAGGGTTACTATCTTCTCTTCTTGTTCTATATGATCAGAAAGTGCTACTATACAAATACAATTAATTTCATTATATCTATTAAGATGATGGTGAATTAAATAATATGGCATGACAGGTGAGGTATTGTTGAAACGGGCAATGCTTTTATCAGAATGTTTGTAGACAGTTTCTGAGAAAATACCCTTGTCTGTTTAGAACAAATGTCCTTTGATTATTAATGCCAGGAGTTGACTTGCTTCTGCAAGCACCCGTCCATATTTCAAACTTTAATTATCGTTATCTTAAGTCATTACCTCTCCGCTTTTATGTGTGATAATTAATGATTAAAAAAAAAGAATAATAATAAAATAAATAGTGTTGCAGTTTGAAAGGAAAACAATAGCACACAACACATTGTTTACTCAGGTATACAAGTAATTAGTTCCATGATTAGAATCACCTGAAGGTCAGTTACGCCTATGAGAACTCTGAGCGATGTGGGAATAATGAGGGAAAACCGCATTTTGTAAACACACCATTTTCCGCGTTCCTTGAAAACCACTTTGTTTCGGATGATAAGGGATATCTTTGACATGTCCAAGAGCAGAGATTGAGTGTTTCAGTGTTGTAAGAGAACTGCACCGTCCAACATTTTTTAAAATGTATAATATTATGTATAATAATATACCCATAAGCAGAAAACAGGTCAGCTCTCAGTGTGGTGCTTCAAACATCACCCATCAGTGTGGAGAACTGGACTACTTTTCCACCAACAGCTGGGCAGCACCTGCAAATCTACCTTACCTGCACAGTGTTGAGTAAAACTCAATGTCACCTTTTAGCTTGATGTAAAAAGACCTCACTTTACTACTCACAGAGTCACTTAAGAGATAAATGAGCGCCGTTTTTGTCAGTGTTAAAAATATATCTCGAGATTGAGTGAGAGATTCACCTTTTTCTAAAACCAGCGTTAAAAAAAATAAATCAGTTTTTTAGTTCATGGTCTGCCTGAAGTCTCAGATGACACAATTAAAAAATGCATCCCAACTCAAAAAAGGCATTTCCACAGCCCAGTGGGTCTGTACAGGACTCAGCAGAGCAGCATCAATCCCTGCCAAAGGCTTCTGTTGTGGAGACAACAAAAATAATTACCCTCTGTTTTTTGGACACTGGTTTACTTTCAGACACATGGATTAAATAATCTTTTTTGAGTTTCTCGTCGAGTTTTTCGCAATAACTACTCTTTTCAGCGAAGGGCAATTTTGACAAATAGTGGGCGATTAAAACCCTGCTATAGTTTCACGCTGTGTTTGTATTCTGTTTTTACAAAAATAATAATTTCAAGCAGTCTGCTTTAAACTGCAGTCAATGATTTCATATATATCAATACTTCTATGAGAGGGCATTTAGTTTTGGTCTGATTAATGTGCCAATTCAGAGAAAAACATATCTTTTACTTGCTGAATTGGATCGTTTCCTTTTACTGAAGACCAACACTTTTAGACAAAGCCACATTGTAGATGAACCTAAAAAGAATACATTTAGGGTTCTTCCGGGCGAGTCCCCCAGAGTGTTTTGAAAAGAGTGTCCTGGTGCCTTGCGGGGGTGACTGCAGGCTAGCGATGTCCCAGAGGCTGCTTTGGGCACAAATGTTTCATCTTTGCTTCTCTCGGTGAATCAGCACTAATCACTGCTCCACATAACATGCAACCATAAGTCACACCATCAGCTCAAAACTCACCAAATTATAATAGTGTTTCTTTAAAACTGGTAAATGATATATTATCATTATGAAGCAGTCAGCAGGACAGACAGTGACCATCAACACTGATATCGACTGGCGCCGTTATGTCACAACAAAAGCTAAACTAATAAAATAACGACTAGAGGACTGCACTTTTGAGCCGGATTCAGATATTTGGGGTTAACGGTAACTATAGGTTAATCCTGGATTAGAGGGGTTAATATTTGGATAACTGCCATGTCAAGTGAGGCAGCACATCTCGAGACACAGAGACAAATACAAGGATAATGTAAGTGCAACAGTTTTTATCAAGCAGCAGTCATATTTGACTTATATTAAAAGTGAAAAATAAAAACCTTCAATTTTATTACCAGAAAACGTAACCACACCTTATTCTTAAATTGAATTGATTAAAACAAGCATGCCAGTTCACCTCACCTTCACACTGCCGTCTTTTACTTTTTTGTTGCATCACACATTCATCATCGTTTATACAACAGAGCACATTTTGTCTGTACTTACAAAACATTATCAGACCATGATGGTTGCTTTGTTATCTTTCACACGATCATGTGTGTAGAGCGACAGAAACTAACCTTCATACCAGATGTGCAAGATGGCCAATCGAGAATGAGAAAAGGGACATTGTGAGTAAAGTGAACAAGTGAAATAACAAACAAGTCAGCTCTAGTTCATGGACACATGCAATTGTCCATGAGTAAATTACAGTTGTTAAAAAAAATATAGTAGGGACTTTAAATCCAGTTTCAAATTCAGTTGCTACTTCTTATTCAAATAATAGCTGTAAAATGATGTAATTCACCTACACTGTAATAAATTGTTTGGATTAATAAATTATTCTAGATTAGTTCCGTCATTCTATTAGATAAAAAAAAAACTGTATGCAACTGCTTCTATAAAATGCTTGAAATTAAACCCTACCAGCCACATCTTGTTGTTCAGCACCATGGACAGCGCATTCACCACAGCATGCACTATCTTTCATTCTTTCAAACAACATTCAAGCATCACTTAGTCGCAAACACAATTATTATTATATACAATTGAGTTGTACATTTAAAATTGTTGCCAAGACGAGACACAAAACCAAAAGTTTGTGCAAATGATTTGCTTTTTAGAAGATACTTACAATGTCATTAAGTGGTTTGGGTAAAGACAAAGTCTATAAAAAAAAAACTTTGCCATCAACATCCAAATGTTTTTTCTTTTTTTCGATTAATAATTGAATAGCCATTGCAGCCCTAATAATATTAAATAATCTACAAATAGCCAATGGAAAAACAAACTTATCCTGATGCATCACTGTTGCTGTTGTTAATGAAACGTGCTTCACAGCTCTAATCTAATGACAAGGCACTGAGATGTGACCAGTGGACACGTTTTAACAACAGTAAAAACATTTAGAAATTAGCTTAAAATGGACCAAAGGGACCAGCAATTTTTTTATCTTATCGGTTCGTAATTTTTTTGATGACTTTTCAACAGTAAGTCACGCGTTACCAGCTCCAATTACACTTATTTCTTGGGCCTTCTCTAGCAGAAACCACTAATTTCTTTGGAACTAAATTGGCTGATTCTGCACAACAGAACTGCAGATGAGTATTTTTAAATAAGTGTAGATTTTCATCTGTTTTTACCAAACATTTTGGATCAGCACAATTATGGATGCCCCAAGTTGACAATAATTGTTAAGCAAAACAATCTACTTAAAGCTAAATCCATACATGCGAGAGACCAGTTGATTTAAAACACTGAAGAACTTTTATAGATATAGATATAGAAAACTCCCAAACATATCCTTAGGAACAGTATGATATGCCATCATCATTTTAGTCATCTAAAGAGTAAGTCCATTGGATGGATTTCAGACTCTATCACTAAAACCGTCCTAATTTATGTAGAATTATATTGTATTTGTAAAAATAAGCAACTAAATGATGTTTCTATGGGATATAAATCCAGGAGTTCAGCATATATTCAGGGGCAGCTCGGCCTTTCCCATCAAAATATTTGTAGCATAGGTCAAAAGCTTGTCCTTTCGCTAACACCTCCATTGTGAGAAGGGTGACTATATTAAGGCTATTTATACAGAAAGCGAAACAGTGCTGCAGGAACATGTGGTAAATGTCCCGTTGATTGGCCTGAGGGTAAACTGGCTGCCATCAAGAGGCGGTGTAAGGTGAGGGGGGGCAGTGGACGAGGTGGGAAAGGGGAGCAGCGGCACAGCAGGTAGCGAGCTCCCAACTGTTCAGTTGTGTGACCTCTGGAAAGCATCCAGCTCTTGCCCTGCAAGACACAACAGGCTTTCACCTTTCAAGCCACGCATTCTCAAAAGAAATTCTACATCCGCCAGCCAATTAAATAGTTATGCATAATTTACCATCTCATTTGGCAAATCTATCAAATCTATCTATCTATCAAATTTGCCGTTCATTCTTGGGAAGTTTCCTTCTGTTTCCAAGGACGGGGAAAAGTGTTTTTATAACCTCGTTCTCCTGTTCATCACGTTGACCCTCAAAATCCTCCTTTTTTCACTCAAGGAAAAGCTCACATATGGCTTTAACCAAACTACTTGTGCTGATATGACTAATGTAACCCCTCCAGAAATATGATGGCAGCTTTTAAATACAGAACAACTAATGATAAAGCTGCAAAAAAAAAAATCTTACGTCCCTATTGTGCAAGGCCAGCACAAAAGAAGCATCATACCTATGAAATGAGAGTAACCTCTTTGGAAGAGCCTTCGCTGACCATTAAAATTGTGGCCTAGGGGTGAAATCACATTACAGAGATGGCCAGAGATTCGTATTCCATTCAGCTCTATTCTTAGCGAGCTAAAGGCAGGTAGAACACATCTCCTTCATCCTCGGTATAAAATGAATCCCCTGGTTCTCCAATTAAAAGATAGCAGTGAAATACAGCAGACGCAGAGCTTTGATAGCATACCTGCCCACTCCAGTCAGCACGGGTGCAAAAGCAAAGCTTGGTCCATTTAAGCCTGGAGGGGCACAGTCGACAGCGGCAGAGAGTGACACGCAGGGACATTAGCGGACATCTCTCAAGATCCAAATCCTCTCTTTTTGCTTAACGGCTACAGTTTTAATTGTCACTGACTCTGCCAATCATTCCATGTACATACTCTCCTTCCTTCTTGTCCTTGCTGTCAGGATAAATGATGGGACCTAAGCCTGACATCTCAATGACCAAAGCACCCGTGGCACTGAAGTGCTTACTTTTCTAGTGAGGGAAAAAAGGAAAACTCGCACATAATACATCACATATAAATATGCACACACATTTTCGTTGCTTGGTTTTGTACCGTATAGATTTTCTTTTATTTTCTTCAGAGAGCAACCTTTGAATATATCTCTACACATTGACATTTCTATACAACTAATGGTGGTTTTCCACTATAAAGTTCTAGCACGACTCTAGCATCTGGTACCTGGTACTTTTTTATAGTATTATAGTAAACAAAAACTAAAAACAGCAGTGAATAAATAATTTAGTTAACTGAAATAAAAATAAAAACTACAGTGAGCAAAGCAAAACTAAATAAAACTAAACTGAATTGTAGATAAATTCAGCTTCGTCTTTTTTTTTTCCATAACTTCATTCTGGAATACAGAGCATTTGAAGTTTTACTCTTGATTTGCCTTTAGATGTTAAAGGTTAAAGAATGAAATTAAAGGATTTGATAATCCAAATTTGGTGTCACACCTTTCCAAGGCTTTCTCTCAATACCTGAAAAACTAAGACTAAGACTAAATAAAAACTCAACTGAAACTAGTCAATTCCTCATCTCAGGCATCACTGCACAATGTTACTGCAAGAAATCAGACCGTGATCCTTAACCATAGCAATGTTCGATAATGCTGTTGTCACTACAAGAGATCTAAATTTGTATACGAACATACAGTTTTTGCAGAAAGAGAACATTTTCCACAGAACAAACACTGAATGCTGCAGTTAAACGCCGTGTAGTAACTTCATTTCTTGGAAGCACTGTTGCAGATGGTGGATGAAAGGAAAAAAGGCAAATCTCTTAGATACAGCAGATGTAAAAGGGCCAGCTAGCAACACATCCGTCTTTTAATCTTTGCCAGGGCGCACAGCGGAAGATGTAGCGGCGCTTTCACTGCTGAAACTGCCAGAGGCCTTTCGATGTTTAACGATGAGCTAATCTTACTGGAGATTGGCTGTTTGGTGACTGAAACTCCATCATGTACTTTGTCCCATTGTCCTACTGTTTAATACTGCTTTTATGCTGTACTTGTTCAGTGAGTAGTGGGAGAAATTTGACTGACTCTTGCATAATGTACTTCATAAAGGTCCATTCTTTTACCTCATCTCATGTGGTCTCATCGCACTGGTACGACTGCCATTGAAACGCAGATGTTGGAGGGTTGATATAATGTATTATAATACTAAAATACTGTTATATATTATGATATCTGGTCATTTTGAAACTTAACACAGCGCTAGAAGTTCACTTGTATCAACTTTTTAAAGTTGCGAAAAGTTACTTTGGACCCGTGTTGATATTGAGGATGCTGGTTTGTTGTAGTGGCCATAAATAAGAGCCTTTCAATTGTGGTACTGTCAGTTTCCAATACTGCCATTGCTGTCATCCTTTCTATCGAGCCCAATTAACTGTGCATGGAATAGTAATGGGGACGAAGCAGAGTTTTGTAGCAGGGATAATGAGCATGCATTTTTACCCACTTTGCTGCTACAGTGCATTGAGAAAGACACCCAGTCAGACAGTAATTGAGCTGGCCTTTGGGCCAGTGTTTTCGCTCTAGCAGCAGACACACACACACAGCCTTGCCTGCCTGCTGCCAAATAATAAATAAAGACACCACTGGCATATTCTTAGTACAGTTCACTGTTTTAGCAGAAAGGCAACTGAAGGGAGGGAATTCACTCTAATCAAGGTCAAAAGTCCCGACCGAGCATAGAGTTGACGGACGCCAGAAACAGGGGAACATGCAACATCCAGTGAGTTTTCGAAAAAGTGATTTGGAATAAAATCAACTTTGAAAATCAGGGAATCTACAAGTCATTACAAAAGTCTTAAAAGGGCGAAGCGATCACGACATACAGTAAACAAACATTTATTGAAATTGCTGTTGAACTGACAGTGACAAACATTTACCCCAGTGTTGTGTAGGATTGTTGTGCATGAATTCATGCAGTGTTGGACCCAAGCCATTTATATGTCAGGCACCATCTGGTCTTGGTCTTTTAGTCAATGCCATGTCCCATGGTGAAATTCTTAACACACACACGTCATCCCATCATGTAAAGTATATAGCAGTACTGCTATCAAGATGATGATCTGTTTGTTCCAGATTAAATCTAGATATAGAAGGTTCTCCTCTACAAATACTGTTACACAATTCATTCAATCCCAACCACAGTAGGTGCTTAGTGTCCAAAAGCACAACAGTGTGGTTTTATTGGACTGGACAGAGTGAAGGCAACTGAATAACGGACAATTTTAGTCAATCTAAATCTGCCAAAGCATCCACAAAAACAGGTTTTGTTTCAGGAAGAGTCTGTTTTGCAGACTTTTATGAGAAGAGAATTTTTCACGTCAGCCAAGTTAGTGTCATTCTGTAGAATTTATGATCAGTGAAGCAAAGATGTAAATCACACTGCTCATCTTCTGGTAGAAGAACTAGAAACGAGCTTACTCTCCATCCAGATGCCTTGTTCTGCCCATAACTGTCAATCAAAACCAGGGCCACTGAATGATTAGTCGTGAAACAGCCAAGTTGATTCAGGGACAGTTTTCAAACTGAAAGTCAACCAACTTTATGAAATCAACTGAATTCAACACTTTCTACTTTTATGTTTCCATTGATTGATGGTTCTTTCACCTCTGAGGCCACATAACTGAAATAACAAACTCAGATTGTGTGTTGTGAATGATGATTGCGAAGCATTATAGATGATGGTTACATACAGATCCTCGCTTAAAGTGTTAAGAAACCAAAGACCCATTTGTGATAATAGTCTACCATTGGTATGTCCGTATAAGTGCGTAACCACTTCACAATAAAGAACGATTTCTGTTTTTGTAGCCTTAAACTATACCTTTACATGTAAGGTAAGGGCCTTGATATACAAAGACCACCATCTTCTATTTTTTTTTAAGTGGAAGCTTACAGAACATCTTTGAGGTATGCAAAGGCCACTTCATGTTCCCTGGCATATACGAGAAAGGAAGGATCTACATTGGTGCGGTTCTGACTAATTACGAGATACTTTAGAGACAAGTACATATAGAAGTATAAGAAAATTATATTCTGGTTATGTGAAAAAAGTATTCAAGTGAAGAAGTGGTATATCACTGTATATATTAGCAGAATTAATAGGTTCTAGCGATGGACATGCAAGATTGGCAGAGGAATGTTAATGTCGAGCTCAAAGCCATTTTGTTTCTAATCACAGCCACATCTATTACGTTGCCAGTCTTGATGATGATCTCTGACAGATTGACATGGCTGCTCTTTGGGAGAATTCTCATAAAACGGGAGCGTGTATTGATTAGCGGGGCCTCCAAATAGCATTCAGCTGATGCATATTTTATTAGCTTGCACAAAAACAAAACAGATGCAGAGCAATCTCATTTGCTAGTGCTCGCGCCGTCTCAGGAGAGGCGGGAGGGCCCGGGCAACGAGTGCAGAGGAAAAACATGCGCCAGGATTTGCAACAAAACAAGGTGCAAAGAAAATACCAGATTTGTCTTTAAAGTGTTTTTTTTTTGTTTTTTTGTTTTAAACAAAGAGGCCACTGCTGTCGAAAATGAGCTCAACCTTCCCAGAAAATTGCCCTTGCCCACTTTGAGCAACAAGCTTCACAAATGTGAAAGCACATTTCCACATCCTAATAGGCTTGAGCCTCCCCCTAACTCTAGTCATAAATAAGTAGGATTTCCTTTCACACTCTGCACCTCAATACCTGAGAAAAGTCACTTCAAGGTGATACCTGGCAGAAGAGGATCCAGAGACCTATTGACTTTTTCCCATTATTAATTCAGTTTCAAGCTTACAGCAGTGGCAGCATCATTTCAGAAGCAGAGATGAGAAAGTGGAACATTTGGAGGTGTAATACTGTGACTTCTCGCTCTCTGCTACACCTTTCAATACCCACACCAAAAGAGATTGCAGGGGAGCTGGCCACATGTCAGACCAAGACAGTGCATCACTTGAATCCAAATTTTCATTCCATATCCATGACAAACTTTAAAAGCATGGCAGTGTTGGAAAGTTTGAAATGTGTCCTTATACTGTAAAATTTCTTATTTCAAAATTGTTCACAAAAGGCTACTTGAACAAAGTCAGGTGGCAGGCAACTGTACGATTACGGTGTGAACATGCACAGCAAATTCGGCATCTGCAGAGTTTATGTCAAATACTGCCAACCTAAAACGAATGGATTTCTCCCAGTTCTGCTGATGGCCTGTTTGACTATGAAAAAATAGACGAAAGAATGCAAGCGTAACAGCAAAAGCAGGCAAACACAGTAGCATTTCACACAAGTCTACAAAGAAGCAAGGCAACAAAACACTAAACCCCCCCACTAAGATTTCACACACTCATTAATAAATAACAGGCTTACATTTCCTCTATTACTCGTTTTGGGGAAGGCACTTGTTTTATTTCGCTTCAGTGTGTGTCTCTGGTGTGTTCTCGCTCTGCCTTACAAGTGAATTCTCCATCTCAACCCTAACTCCAATCTGGCAGAGCACTCAGAAGTCAGTGCTGACAAGATATGGCATTAACATCTTAAGCCCAATTATCACAGTAGTGCTGTATCGCAATTACAGCTCTAAAATGTCACCTCCTTCAGCCATCATACCATCAAAACCAAAGCGGAGTGACTGCTCGCACCAACCCAAAACAGTTGTTCTAATTCATTAAAAACAGCTCATGACTTGAGCAAATGTTTCAGGGTTTTTTTTTTATTGTGACTTTTCAATTCTGCAGTGTACCGTGGACCCAAAAAAGACCATTAAAATATCTATGAAAAACAAGACTTGCATTAGGCAAGTCCAAAGAAATGTGTATTTATATTCCAGGTAACAGACATTTAATTGAGATCACCCTTTAATGAAGCGTTATCCATCTCCGTTTTTTGAGAAATGTCCATGGAGACTATCAGGCACTTTGACAGAATTTAATGAGCGCCAGAACCTGGCAAAAACAGCTCTTCTATGCATTACACAGCTAGCTGAATAACCTCCACTTACCTCCATGAGCTAGCATAAAGTGCATGTCACAATTCACAGCCACCTTTGTACTATAACATAATATGACAGCTGTAACTTCCAGAGCAAACCACATATCCACTTTTTATTTATTTTACATATGAAACATCATAGTGAGAAAGGAAATCTTCAGTTAGTAAAAACAACACACTAGCTAACTGTTAGCTTGTGAGTTGTTTTTACATTTTGTTGGGTTTATTTGTCGCTAACAGACAACAATGACTCGTCGCCATTTGCCATTGCTAAATTTGGGACATTAACACACATTTCCAGGATCTTTGAGACTTTTAACATGTCTAACATGCTGTTAAAAGTTTGCCACACACTTTATGTTAGCCATGAAGGTAATCGGACATCATTCAGCTAGCTGTGTAATGCACAGAAGAACTGGAAGAGCTGTTGTTGCCAGGTTCTGGCACTCAATAAATTCTGTCATAATGCCCGAGAGTCTCCATGGACATTTCACAAAAACAAAGATGGATAACGCTTCACTAAAAGGAAATCAAAATTGTTCAGTTTGATTCCTGTGTCACGTTTATCATTCATTCAGTGACGACACTAAGTGCCGATCAGTGGCCGGCAGTCTGTCGACATCACATTTTAGCTCGCATGAAACCGTCGCCAGAGCAGGTAACAAAAAGCACCAGATACCAGGCACTATCCTTTACAGAAAAGTCATGTTGATCAGGGTCGAACTTTATAATGAAAAAGTGCCATAAGGTGCTAAAAATAGCAATAGTACAAAACAAACAACAACAACACTACTCAGTCTATGAAAGTGTCCCTGGTTCTTAATATCAGAAAAAATGTCAATAACCCAAGAGGAACCTCCTATGGGAGTTGGCAGAATCAAAGCTAAACTCCATCCTGGCATCACTACCACAGGGTTGCACGACCTTTGTGTTATCTAGAAAATGGTGTGACATGAGCACAATGTAACCCAAGAGGGGCACTCCATCACTATATGCCTGCAGATTAATGGCTGAAAATGTCACGGGGAATAAGGTCATGCACCAAGAGACCTGGCTATGAAGAGACATCTGAGCACTTCCAAGTCTGAGTTGCACTTCCATGGTCCGCTGAGAAGCCAAATGTGCTGCTGTCAAGCCCCAGCTCAGGCCAACACACATATACAAGTGTACACACTTAACATTAGCATAGTGTGATGAGGCAGGACAGGAAAAAACATTAGAGATGATTAGAAGGTATTCACTAAAGTGCATTTCTTTACTTCAACACACCGTATAAAAGTAAACAAACGCTGTCGAGCCGCCACCTTGAGGCAATGTCAAACTCAAAATAAAACTGAGACAAAGCTGCAGCTGGAGGATTTAAAGTCATGGTGTTTTGCACGAGCAGAGTTTTCTTCTTTATCAACTTCATAAACATACCACTTAAAAAAGACCAGCATGTAAAAAAAAAGAGACACATTTAGTGACACCTAATGGTGAGACTGCAGACAGACAGAGGACTCACCCATCTCTTTCCCCAAGCACATCAGGGAATACAGTGGCCTTTGTATAATGTAACGTAAACACATTCACACGTCTCTTCACACTCTCCCACCCCAATCTGCCTCTTCCCATTTATGTCCTTGCAGGTTTAAGAATCGGGATAATGTGAGCCAAGGCCTTTCACAATCGTCTGAGCTCTTCCACACTGATTAATACGCACGTTCCTCCGAGTCGGTGCCGAAGAATCTTTACCACCTGCTTCCGCCCTTATGGCATGCCACCTGGGACATCTCACACAACTGTGCTCAATGTCAGCAGCTACGGTCGTCCTCGTGTCAACAAAAGCTGCTGGAATGATGGACAAGGACAAAGATTATTTTTGAACCGGGGACCATTTCGTCAAGTACATGACCTTTCCTTAAAGTAATTTTCATTGACATATTGTATAATATTGATACATTACATTGGAAAGCTCACTCAATCGTGCAGTGGCCATGATAATAAAAAATCCAATTTTCAAAGATAAAAACAAACATATTCAGGTGCTTTTTCTACCAGCAGCTATTTGGTGAAACATTGTGAATTCCTTTTCAAGCACAATCTTCTCAGAATATTTTTCATTTAAAGTGAATAAATTAATTAACTGCTTCAACGTGATAGAATTCCAGCCTCAACAACCTGTACGAAATCAGCATTTCAGACACCCGCGAAGCAACAACATAATCACATTTGTCCTGAGAAAATCTAATTCTCAGTCAATTATCTTGGCCTCAATGGAAGCGATAATGGTTGCTCTTAAGCAGTGGATTTGGCACCGTTTAAACGTGAACACAATGTTTCATACTAAATGCATTGGCTCTGCGTAACAGTCTTCCGTATTCTGGTCGCGGGCCAGTTTCACCATCGGTGGGCACCAGTGGGGGCGGGAGACAGCGCGGCGATGTACAGAGCGGTTCTTGGACTACATTACCATTATCAGAAAATCCCATCATAATCACAAAGGAGGGAGCCACATGCAGCCCAGCTAAGTTCTTCCCTCAGCGTATTCCGGTGCCAAAAACGACGTGATAAAATTACAAAGGCTGTGTTTTACGGCAAAACTGAAAGTAGATATGTTGTCTTCCAGTCAGTCAGTCAGTCAAAATGACAGAGGCATGTAGTATGACACCAAGAGTCTTAAAATACCGCCTCGCTATCGCATTAAATAATCCTTCAGTGTCTGAGTTTTCTGAACATGAGAAACCAGTGACATTAAGACTAAATGTGGTTTCACCCCATGCTGACAGTGTAGTTGACATGGAAGACTGTAGATATGCCATTTCCAAAGCTATTCCACTCAGTTTAGTTCAGTCATTATATTGTCCCTGCTGGGAAACTCAGTTTACGGACAGGCTTACAACTCCAATTCATCACACTGTGTACGAGACATGAACCTCTTGTCAAAAATGGCCAATAATTAAGCTATACACTTTAAAAAAAAACACTAAAATTACCTAAAATTATTGTTTCAGCTCTAAAAGAATTAGAGCTGAAACAATTAATCGATTACTAAATTAATCGACAATTATTTTGATAATCGATTAATCGGTTTGAACCTTTTTTCATGATTAAAACAAGATTTCTGATTGTTTCAGCTTCTTAAATGTGAATAATTCCAGGTTTCTTTGCTCCACATAAAAAAGAAATCATTAGAAAGAAACAAAGAAAAACTAGTTAAATGTACTTTCTGAATGAATACTATATATTGTATATTTCAGGTGTTTGATTTCACTTTCCTGTAGCAGGGGATGCAGCTCAAAGCAATACAACAACAAGAAGGCACTCAGAGATGGAAGACTTCACGCAACAAGCCTATGGCGGCCTCTGCTGGTCATATTGGTGCAAGTGCAAGTGTGGAAGCACAAACAGAGCAACCAAGAACAATAAAAATATAGAGGATTGTCATATAAAATACAGAGGATTGTTTTAAAATCAGGATCAATGAGATGTTTTTGACCTGAATTTTTTCAACACATGCAGATAAGCATTGCTCATATTGAAAGCAAAACAATGGCCCTTATTCAGAGAAAATATGAAAACACCCGACACTTCATGCCAGCAGGAGGGTTTTGCATGGTGTTGTTTTTATCATTGCAGCACATACTGCACCCATCAATGACTATGGCGAATGTGGAAGTTGCGGTCTCCCACTGCTCCGGCTTGATTGAGGTGGTCCACGGTGTTTCAAAACTGTCTCTTTACAGAGATTCTTCACAGTCTACTTTTTTTTTATATATATATATATATATTTTTTTTTTTACAGCACGATTCCAGCTGTTGTAAAGCCTCTTGCCAAGTCCCCAGAGTAATTTGGCGAGATTAACGGTTGACTGCACATCCTATGGAAAAGCATAGCTCCACACAGAAGGCGTAGGACTCATCGACTAAGGCTGCACTCATTAAGCTCGACGAGCAACATTTAAAGCTGCACATGCAATCGTACAGCAATCACACACACACACGTGTACGGGGCAAATAACAAAATGTGCCAACCTGTCGTGTAATCATACCATTTAAAGTTAACCCACCACTACTCCCGACATCCTTTCCACTCGCACGCTCCTGGCAAAAAACAGCTCATACTCTCACATTAAAAAAGAACAGTTGTGTGAAAAACCGGAGCCTGGCTTCAGATCATGACATGCACGAGGCAAGGTAAAAATCAATTTTCTCCTCAAATGACTGCCGTCTCTGATCAGTACCAGTCAGAGGTGCGAGGTGAAGGTCCTTTGCAAATACAACCAGCTATTAAAATGAAATATGAAACGGCGTCGCTCCCCACAGGGGGAAGGTGCATTATACACTCTCTCGTGTTCTCCTTTAATTAAAAGTGCAGCAGGACAAAGAGACTGAGGCACAGTCCCCCCCCCCCCTCTTCAGATAAAAACTGCTTTCTATGCGAGACAAATCATATTTTCATGAAAGATAGCAGAGGAATATAGTGGTCTCTGGGCTGCCCCTGACCTAATGGTGACCTTAAGCAGAATTTGATTACAGATTCACCACTTATCACACAATACTGTACACACACACACACAAGCTCATACATAGTGGTGACCAGGTGGTGCATAGGACACTTCAATGAATAAATCAAATAAAAGCAGTGTGACAGTGGACAGTCAGTTTTAGGGCTGCAACGATTACTCGAGTCACTCGATTAAAAAAATTCCTTGAGGCAAAAAGTCTGCCTCGAGTATTTGATGAATTCCTATCTCGCGCGGCCAGTTCAGCGCAGCGATCATTGTTCCACACGGACTGCTGGAGCAGACGCACATCCGGATTTTAGCTGGCGCAATGGCGGAGACAGAGAATGAAACAGCCCGTTTCAACGTAAACATTGATGTTAGCTGATTTAATGTAGCTTACTTGGGCTGCAGCTATAGAATATTTTTGAAATGGCGCATTCTACCGATTATTCCTCGATTAATAGAGTAATCAGATTTTTTTTTTAAGTATTTTATTTATAATATTTAATTTTGCGTTTTGCGATTAATCGAAAAATAATTGGATTGAATACTCGATTACTCGATAGCTGCAGCCCTAGTCAGTTTAAACCCAGCAAAAAAAAAAGAAAAAAAAAAGGTACATTTAAAAAAATGTAATTGCAACAACTACATTCACATCATGGATAAAGTATATGAATTAAACATCAAGTGACAAATCCCAAGACAATTAACTTCAGGTTCTGCAGCTTTGCACACTCCTTCAGCCTCTCAGTTCACTGAAGTCTAGTCGGCCCTCCTCGCCTTCAGCAGCAGCTGACAGCCATTTATGCTAAGAACATTTCTGACACTCTTTCTCAAGTGGTGGCTCACAGATGTGTGTGTGGGGAAAAAAAATTCAGAGGGAAATGTCAAACTTGTATTCCTTGAGTTTTGAAGGATATATACTTTTCCAAGTTGACAGGACACATACTCTAACCCTGAGGTCATTTGCAACCATGAAAAGTTCATAGTAGTCTGTGTTTGGTTGAACATTTGTGAGATAGCAAAACAAAACTAACAAAAAAAATGTTTTCTTATGTGGGCAAGATGCTCTTGAAAGCATGAAGCAAACAAGGAGGAAAGAGACCCAGAAGAAGATACTCCAAAGACAACCCCAGGAGCTGAGGGCATTACAAAAGTCCCTACCTCTTTCATGTATGTAACAAGAGATTCCACGACCTCAGAGTGTCCCAGATTCTGAGACGAAAAAAATAGAATTTGTCTGATAATTGTCAGATAATCCACAGTGACTGTCAAATGGAGTTTGCATGTGCACATGGGTTCTCAGTGGGTCGTCCAGCTTCCTCACACAGTCTAAAAACATGCAGATTAGGTTAATTGGACCCCATCTCTCGCCCTATGTCAGCTGGGATTGGCTCCAGCCCCCTGTGACCCACATGTAGGAGGATAAAGCAATAGAAAATGAATTAATCAATGCCCATCCCTGGCCCATTTATCCCATTACATCCCTATAATCAAATCCAGTGCTAGTGAATATTCCTCACAAAACAATGCCGGATAGAAGTATCACACAGTGGGGTCATTTCTGTTGTAGTTAAGGCTAGACTCTTTGAATGTTGATGAGAATGTGTTTGCTTCATAGCTTTAGCCTTTTAATCTCATTGATGTTTGGCCTATATGAGCACTTCTCATATACAGTATTTACCAGAGCATGAAGGCACTGAGCAAGACTGCATGATTTCTGAAATGTGGTTCAAATATATGGGTTGTGACTCAATGACTTCGGGGGAAAATGTGGGTCGTTAGGCTACATAACTGTTAAAACCAACAGAGCAGAGTAGAGACATTTGATTATTATGCTTCGTCATATAATGATACACTTGAAAAAATAAGACATTGTCATCAGGCTGAAATAGAATTATAAGAAGAAGAAAGGTCAGATTTACATCTGCCAGGTGGTCAGAAACTCCACTCCAAATACATACTAAGGTTAGCCACATGAGCTAGTTGGGTTAGTGTGTCTGCTGTTCCATTAAAAGAGCGGCTCCTTCTAAAACTTGTCTTTTTTTAATGCAAGGGGGAGAAGATGAATGCAGGAGGACTATGATTTAGAATAGTACAACAATCCCAGTTTGCCATGAAAAACTCACACAACACCCACACAAACACTTGCTGTAGTTAGGCCTCTGTTCACTGAGGGCAGGGCAATTGAAATGAGCTTATCACATTTCAGAAACCAATGAGAGCACAGCACACACTGTAGATGCGCATGAAAGAAGGTGTAATAGGCCAAATAAGTGAAAATGTGCACATTAAAGCTACAACAGAACACAGCACTTTTAACTTTGATAAACATACATATAAACACAAAATCAACAGTTTATTTCCAGCATAGCTGTTTTAGCTGTTTTTATTCCTCCATTTACTTTTGCACTTGCTCTCTGACTTCACCGGATTCTCTATTTGAAACAAAAACGAAATACAAGGGACCTCTCGTATCATATTTATCAACTCACAAAAAGGCTACACATCTCATATTTGAATTATATTGGTCTGAATTTTCACTACCAAAAATCCAATCACGGACTATCACAAAAGGAACGCCATGATCTCAACAAGATGTGCCAGATTATTTCCCTCACATTGATTTTTTGGTGGTAAATGTTCCATGAACTAATGGGTGGTAGTAATTTTCCTGCATAATGTATGTAAAGCACATGTACAAATCATGTTGCACACACCATGTTGTATTTCCTGTAACTGCATTATTTTAAAATATGAACTTTTCCCTTTAGGTGTGCTATTAGATGAGAGTTTGTTTTCCCCATTAACCAAGGTTCAATGATCTCAACTACAACTCAAATTTGTGTTTTTTTTCATTACATTTACATTATTAAAATAATTACACTTTTTAGATATAATGAAATGCATTATAATGTATTTTGCCTGAGAAAATGAACACCAAACACTGGTAAAACAATGTAATGGATGCAACTCTCATTGCACGCTGAGACACGATGATGTAAATTAAACACAGCGCTTTAGGGATTGATTATTGGAGGATACACCAGTGGAGAGTTGCATCCAGTTACAATTAACTACCTTTATTATGCAAAGCGGCTGAAAATAGTCTGGTGGCTCCACAGCTGATATGAATGGTGTTTGATGTGTAATATTTATTTGTTCATGAATGGTACAAACTACACATAGCACCAGATGATATTACGGCTTATATTTAAACATGAGAATAATTTTTAAAAGTAAAGTATCATGCATTTATTATTATGTCGAGTTTGTATGTGAATTCTGATTGCTTCAATTACTGTATTTATTGATAGCATTCTAAGCCCATGGCCAAGCGGACAGGAATTGGGCTTTTTAACTGGAGGGTTACAAGTCGATTCCCTGCCAGGTCAAGGGCTGGGGTACCCCTGAGCAAGGTACACATTAAGCCATAAGTGTATTCCTAGTGCTGGTCCCAAGCCTGGATAAGAGGGTGGGAGGGTTACATCAGGAAGGACATCTAGTATATTAAAAAAAATCAAATCTGTTAAATCAAATATGCAACCATCCACTGTGGAAACCCCAGAGAGAGGAAGAAGCCTAGAAGACGAAGAGATAATGGTCACGTTATAGAATTGGAAATCTCAATGCAAGATAAATTGGGTGTTTTTTTCACAGCAAACTATATCTTCATTAAAACTTTGCTCAGGGCTTTTTCTATTAAATACTTTTACAAATGAGATCAATATTCCACAAAAATATAATCACATTCTTCAATGGGTAATTGTCTCTTAGCTACTAGGATAGCCAAGAAACTTTGGTCCAAAATAATTTTTTCTAATGATGATTGTGCAGTCATTCAGCATGTGTGTAAGAACACATCAATATTTAATTCAAAGGGCAACCCCCTTGTTCTTATCCTGCCAATTGGAGAGGAAAGAATAAGAATACACTTTGGCTCCTGCTCCAGAGGACGAGCAGAAAAAGAGCAGAACAGGGATGAGCTTCAAACTGCGGCTCCGCTCTTCAGAAAGTCATTAGGTCAGAAGTGTGGAGGATGGTCGACAAGGGGCCTTTAATAATGAAGAGCTTGTGTTCCGCAGGGAAACACCGCCTGCAGCAGGCATTCACACTGAGGCTGCTATGGAAATGAAAGATTTTGAGGTGCAGAAAGGTCCCCGTACGCCTCTGAAGGAAACTAGCTGGCCAACACTTCTTTTAGTGATAGCTGTTTGATTTGCTCGGCAGCATTTTCAGCTACAATGAAAACACACACGATTTACATTTTCCACAGCCATAGCCATTACTACCTATGGTCTAGTAATCCGACTAGATTAGATTACTCACTTTTATTAATAGGTGACAAATTTAGTGAGTCCTGATCTCAACCTCAGGTCTCAGATCGGAGCTTTTTTTTTAGCAGCAGTCCCCGGGATCAGCTCGCCTCAATCATTTATGCCAGTGGGAGTTATTTCGTATGTGTCATTGGTCATATCTTATCAATAAGTCAGTATAAGGAAAAACTGTAATAATGTACAAACACAGTCACTGTGCGGTATCAAACAGGAACGGATCAGTAGTTATTTTGTGTTTCCATCAGGAATAGTACCAAAATAACTGGTATCCTTCCCTTGGGGTACCCGAGTAATGGTCCCACGACAGTCAGCTGATTATGCGACAGAAAAGCGTCACTCCCTTGCGACCAGTATTTCTTCAATGTCCCCAGTCTATTCTGATACAAAGCTTGACGTCTCATTGAGACAAAAAGCCACAAACCGTGCAGAAGAAAAAAACGAGCTGCTGGATGTCGTCCTTTGTTGTTCACTACTGTATTGTTGTCTGACCGGTATCGCACCGTACCGTACCAAACCGAACTGTACCATTATGGAAACATGGCTGTAGAGAAGGGAATTTTTACCAATTTGGCTACAGCATAACATGTTGGGTACAACATGTAGCTAGCAGAGAGCAGGTGAAACCCCGACCCTCTCTCTCCCTCATTCTAAACCAGCTAAATACAGCCTCACAGCTCTGCTATTTAAAAGAAATACAAGTATCGGATTGGGACTCAGTGTCAGATTGGGACTCAGTATCAGCAAATACTATAGTACATTTAAAGATTGATAGGGACATCCCTAAAAATATTCACTGCAAACATCATATGAACCGAAATAAGTCAATAGAACAAAAGTGAAAAATGTTTAGCAGAAAACACAGCAATGAAACTGGCTAAAGAAAAATAAACACTGGGCATATGCAAATCCTCTCTCAAAGTCTCAAAGGCTTTGAATGAACATCCAAACTTAGCTTATTAGATAGGACGACGAGCAGCTTCACTGGCTTCTCCATAAACGGCATAGTGCATTCTCAAACAGCTTTATAGCAGGGGGCTCAATTTATTTCACAGCGAAGGCAACAATGCTTGACTATCAGGTGACACACTCAAAAGCCCGTATCATTCTCAAGCTGACCGGTGCAATATACTTCTTATTTTAAGAAAAGCAACACCAGTCTTCATCCTTTCAGCTGCGTATCTTTAACAATAAAGCTAGTGGCTTATCAAAAGCATTGAAGAACTGCAAAGGATACGGTTACAGTGCCACAGTTTCAGGTTTGTCACCGGGGATCCACCCATCCTACTTTTCATCCAAGATATAGACTCTCAGTTTATTGATAATTTGAGCACAGGTCAGAGACAAGAGAGTTCTCTCTCTGCTGTAGGGCTGTTGCAGAAAAGATTAAAATGTGGTGGAATGTGGTGGGGAAAGAGACCACAGGTGCTTGAACATGTGCCACATGACCTTTTAAAGAAAAACAGGGAACTCTTTTTTAACTAGCAAGGCTTCTAAAAGTCCTCACCATACTGTTGAACCACTCTCAATACATTGAAATTATGGTTATTGAGCAGGGATAGACCGATTGATCGACCAGGCCGATTATCGGCGCCGATGTTCTGCATTTTGACACATATATCGGCATCAGCCTTTTTTTCATCTGACGGCCAATAAGAGATCAATTTATTTATTTATTTAAGATTTCAGTTAACTTTATAAGACATGCTGCTGAGCCTGGGAGCTTCCTGCACTTTTTGTTAGAATTTGCGTTGCCGTTCATTCAAAATTTTGACGCCAACATTTTCACTTTTACTGCAAATTAATATTGGCTCCAAATATCGGTTATTGGCCTTCTTGACTACTAAAAATCGGTATCGGCCTTGAAAAAAATATATCGGTCTATCGTTATTATTGAGAGTGGGATGATCATGAGGATAGAAACTACTGACAGTGACCAGAAAAAAGTATTTAAAGGAACAGTCCAGCATTTTAAGTAATATTACTGCCGAACAAGGATTAATTATATGTCCCCACAGTAGCTGTACTATTTTAAAATGTCTATTTAGCCACTGTGCAGCTCTAAGTTGTATCCGAGAAGTTTAATTCTGGCAAAGACATCACCCTTGGACCTCCTTAGGGATACTGTAACCAGCAGAGATAAGCGGCATGTCCTGTGTGACGAGTGTCTCTGGAAGACAGATGCTGCAGCCTGACCTCTGATAACTGTGTCAGGGAGCTCAGTGTGATGGCAGAGAAATCAAAAAAAAAAAAATTGATGCACTCAGAAAACACAGGCTGGCTAGAAAATGCCTCCACTGAGTATATATTTTTTTATTTTTGTACATGAAAGACTGCAGGGAGCAGATACGTCTTGTCTTAACTGAGTGCTTTTGATGAGGAATCCAAGCACTGAGGTAAAGTCAGACATGAAAATGTTGGTTAGCCGAACAAGACAAAGGTCAAGAGAGTCTAAAAATGAGAGCTGTCATCTCTTGCTTTGCCACAGCTGACAGCGACGGGCCTCTTCCCGGAGATTGTTTATTTTTAGATGTTTTTTTTTTTTATCGAAGGCTCTTAAGGAGCATCACAGTGAAACCTCGGCGTACCTGACAAGGGGACAGACTTGTCAACACAGTTAATAGGCTGCTTTGGTGAGCTGAATCTCAGGAGAGACTGTTCTCTTATTTAAAAAAAAAAAAAACACTTGTCAGGTAATTTCTACCTCTGCATAAGAGATTATGGGGAGAGTCACACAGCTAATTACTGTCATTACAATATCTCACAACGTTTACGCAAAACACCGCTGTACAATCTCAAAGGTTAACAACAGGGAGGGCACTTTATGAACAATCACGACTACATCAGTTCGATTGATTTTTATTTATATAGCAACAAATCGCAACATAAATCACATCAAGGCACTCGACAGAGTAAGGTCAAGACGAAACAGTTAGTCAACACCATCGTTCGGCTCGGCTTTGGATTTATTGCTATACGAATAAACATAAAAATGTAAATGTGGCGAGACGTTTATTGATTATTTTAGGAGCGTTTATTATTTATACGGCGCCCGCGAATAACCTGAGAAAATGATAAGAATCACATTTAACACTAGCGATTAATCCAAAAAATGCCATTATGTGTATTTTTTGGACTGTTCATTGAGCAAATAATTTTCTTTGATTAAAATACCTTAGACGAGAGGATGTTTTGATGGACGTTTTTCATTAGTTTGTGACATATTACAAACCCAACCATTTATCACTGATGGAGAAAACAATCACTGGCTTAATCATCATCATTATGAACGATATGGAACAAGTGCTGAGCATCTCGGTGGTAATGCGGTCTACGTATTGTCTGCATGCATAATATCTGCAGTTTCATTTTACATAACGCAACATGTGTGTTTCCATCAACATACTCTAAATACGCCACATGTGTTAATAAACTGACTTTAAAAAGATGCCTTTTTTTCTGTGCGCTGTACAAGACCTTGTACCTGCTCTCCCTCTTTTTCCGTCTATTTATGTTTTACATTTTCAATTTGTTTCACTTGATTGATGATTTAAAGGAGTAAAATTAATAAATACAGAATTTAAGCGCATTACACTGTAAATGACAGATTAGGTGCCACGTTGCCTTACCTTACTTTCTTAATAGCCTTCTAGTTTTTCTATTGGCACAGGCTTATTAACGATGCAATGACTTTCTAATGATCACAGTAAATGCAGTGTCTCGATGATGAAAAGTTCCCTTTCGCTATGAGAGCTGTAGAAATCGATGACCCCTTTATTTGAGCAGAAAAGTTGCAAAGCGAATGCTGTTTGTGCATCGTTTCACTCCAGAAGCAAAGGGAAAAACATCGCCGCCCAACAAACCTCATGCAATCATCCATACTTAGTGCAGCACAAAGGAGAAATTCATTAAAAAAAAAAAGCTTCTGTGTTTTTACCACAACAACTTCTCAATGCTGTTCCCTTCACCAGAAATTATGCATCTGATAGAGCTGAAACACTAAATCGATTATTAATCAATGACTAAATGAATCGTCAACTATTTTGATAATCGATAATCTGTTTGAAGCTATTGTTGTTTGTTGCTTTTGTGACTTTTTTAGCTTCGATAACATCGTCATTTCCAGGTTCAGGGTTAAACACTGATCAACATTTTCTGACACTTTATGGATCGAACAATTCATCGATTAATCAAGAAAATAATCAACAGATTAATCAATTGCAAAAATATTGGTTAGTTGCAGCCCTAATCTGATTTTATATCCACTGATGGCTCAATTCCGACAGTTGGGATGAGAAGAGGAGCAAGAACGTGAGAGGGATGAGAGAGAGAGGAGCAAAAATAAGAGTATAATAACCATACACCACATATAATGAGACAGTAATGTCAGGCAATATAGTCATCGACACTATTTACCTAGCAAGTGCCCCCCTCTAAACACACTAGACAAGCCCTGTTCTTATTGGATTACATCGCGAGAGCCAAAGATTTCAATTACATCTGGCCACGCTACGCGTGTCATCACTGATGCGGAGTCGGAAATGATCGGCCCAGCAGATGTTTCATCATACAAGTTAGTAAACGCAAGAACAAAGGAAAATGCAGATCACAGAAACCCCCACACACACACACACACCACAATAACAAGCTCTTTTACTCAAAACAGAGCAGAGGGGGTTTATTAGTTTCTGTCATGACCTCAGGTGTTTGCTCTAAATCTTCAGTCGGGCAAAAATTACCCCGCTGCTTTACTCAATAATTTCTTGATAAGAAATTCCAGGAAATTCTATTGGCTTATCAGTGCACGCATGCACGCTCCTGTGAACACACAATCATACATAGATCTGTAAACACACACAGAATAATGTTATTTTCTCATCTCTTGACTTTTTGTTTGTTGCTTCTTCCTGTTTTCTGGGGGCTATTTGAATGTCACTTTACTGAGGCCAAAACTCTTACAGAGCCAGGTTTATTGATATAAAAAAAAACTCTGTGTACGTGCACATCTGGTAAAGCAGCCGGCTCACTGTGCCGGCTAAGTATGAATATGAGATTGAATGTGATTGTCTGTGTGTGTGTAAGCCTCTGACGGAGTGGAAGCTGCTGGTATCTTTTGCATAATGCATTCTAGTACTGTATAAGGAGATGATTAATACAGCATTACAGCAGTAAATAGTGCTGCTAAGCCTTTTTTAAAAACAATGAAGAACCTGAATTAGCCTTTCCATTATGAGTTATTCGAAATTAAATGGCTGTAAAATCTTTAAATAAAATGTATTAGAGAGCATATGAAGAATTGTTGGTTACAGTGGACTGAAAAGTGTTCTCCTTTTTGAGTATTTTCACTTTTCATTGTTTAATCAATGCACCATTAATTACCAAAAACATTACCTGTCCTGTGTTGCCTCTTGTTGGCAGGAAATGGTAATTTCACTGGGCGAAAGAATGAGTTGTAAAAATGTAAGACAATTATTGACACTGCAGATTTCTTTGTGGAAATATGTCCCCAAAATATATATATTGTTTTGGCTCTCTTTGCAGGGAAAAAAGTGTAAATGAATTAGGTTTGGAAAAAGTTGAGTGACTGTGATGTGTGTGCATATAAAAGAAGACAGAATACTTGAAATGAAAAGAAAAAAATTAAGAAATTCGACAAAAAAAAACAATCACTGGAAAAGATGTAGGCACTAAACTTCAAGATGTTGGCATGTACAAGGCCACAGAAGAAATCTCAGGAATGCATTCTCTAAGAACTGTATTAAATCTCTGTAGTCGTTTTCTCTGGGGTTTTGTTCTTTGGTAAAGGGCTGTCTCAGGAACAAGTGGCCCTTATCAGGCACGGAGCAGCGAGAGATACCTGCACCAGTCAACATGTTTGAGGCCCAAGAGCTTAATCTCTTGGTCTCTGCTCTGAGCAATGAAGCACATCTCTCTACGCAAGAGCGGAGTAACTTCACACACGTTTCAAAATCAGCAGCCGATGCCAGAAAAAGGAACAGAGAGGAGGGATGGAGGGGAGGGGGGGGGGGTGTAACCACCATAGCATGAGCGCGAGAGCACGGCTCTAATCGTATCAAAGACTTCTACAAACAAACATGGGTGAACTGTGATTGATGGGAACACAGTTAATAGGACTCTGAATCCAACAGTGCGAGTGCGGAGTGTGGAGGGTGGTGGTGGTGGTGGTGGTGGTGGTGGTGGTGGGGGGACCTGAGATCAATAGGAGCTCGGAAGCATGTTAGGGAATCATACTGAATCAGATTGATGACAGCTGGTGGTGATGTATTTCGCAATCTAATTTTAACACAAAGTAACTTGGTGATGGTGCGAGCACAAAACCCTATCCTCATGGGCCAGGCGCTATCACAGCTGCTGAGAGTGAATTGTGTTCTTGCTGCAGGTGCAGGCAGGCAGGCAGTGGCAGGAGTGCAGTTTTCTTCTTTTGATTTTCAGTCCATGTTACCATGCCATCAAAGCGCATTGAATTATTTATCCTTAGTGGCAATCTCACAAATATTTTAGGTCTTAAAAACTCTTTTAGTGCACCTTCAGGCTTGGACACAGAGTGCACTTTGACTGTCTCTCCAAATTGATATTAAAAAATCTCAAGCTGTCAGATGTTCTTAGTGCAGCCCAGACGGTTCATTGCAGTTGAAAATAAACTGGGCTGCACATATTGATGCAGTCACTCATTACCTTGCACACAGGCAAGAAAATAATGGCCAATAATTGCCCTTTCAAACCTGCAACTAACGAGACTGGATGACAGCGAGCAACACATCACAGACAGGGCACATGTAATTTGTGACTGTGCACTGTGTTTGTGCATCATATACTGTAAATATGTCACACAATACGCTGCATTTTTAATCTAAATATACTGTGTGTTTATCTTCTGTTTCATAGTGGAGACACATTCTGGCTCTTTATAAAGCAATGGCCAGGAAGGACGACTGAAAAGCAAATCAGGCAAACACTGAAGCTAGCCGAGGCATGTTTATGTTCAAATCCATCAAGGAAATAACATCATACCGTTTTAAATAAGTGCATGTTAAAAATGGAGCACATTGATGGTTCAGTATTACCTAATTACGCTGCTATGCACTCATTTTTCTTTCAAGAAGGACACAGCCCCACCAGTACCAACTGGCCTTAGGTTTGTCTGCTGAATGAAGCTCGTTGGGGGATGGATGAATCCCTTCCCTGTTCTGATTTTCGGAGCCAAGTCTGCATGATGGGGCGCTGAGCCCTCGGTCTGTGCCAGGTGGCAGCTGGGAGAGAGAGTCCCCGGCCAGGCTTCAGCAGCCCTCACTCTGGCCCTTTGGCCACCATTGCTGCCACGCGGGGCTTGACACCGGCACTTCTGACCTGGTGATTGGTAATGGCCCACTGGCATTATCCTGTGTGTGTGAGCAACTGCGTTTGTCCACACTTTATTTTGGTTCATCCAATCATTTAATCCCAGAATTCAGTAAATCAGCCGTAACACTATGGCTTCTTTCTCTATAAGAATTTCACTCCAAGCATCCAACTCCAATCTTTTCACCAAAATTAAATTCTGCCGTGACTGTGGTATGGACACAGGCAAGTGATGTTCCCTCCTCACCAAAAGTAATGAATCAAATGTTAAAGTATCAGTCAGCAAGATGCTTTCAAGCTCATAAATTGACAGGGGGGGATCTCCACATTGCCAGTTTAATACTTGGAAACGTGTGTGCCAAGAAATATAACGGCTTTTGCAGAGAAAAAAATGAGCAAATTCTACCAAACTCTGCATCACGTCTCACACACACATTCGCACAGTAAATGACAGCTCTTTCTTTAATAAACAGCATAAATTATCGTGCTATTTTTGACAGTTCATAGCACATTTTCCCTGTGTCTTTTCCTCACACTGGTGCCTCGGTGCAGAACAATGATAAAAACATCTACACAAATATAATTCAGGTCCATTAACGGCATGCATTGACCTGACATTTGACGAATCAGTTAAGTGCAAGGTTGAATTGTAAAAGAGTTCATCTCTTTATATTTGTAAAGTGCTCCGGCGGTCTAGACATAGCATAATCCCCATGGCAACATACAGTAACCACTGAAGAATACATCCTGATCACACATTGATCTCAGTTACATAGCACGGTGTAATCAGTGCTGGGTCAAAAGCTGAATAAAGAAAGACACTGCTACAGTTGCAGGTTCTCAAACTCAAATGATCTTGGGGGGGCCAATGAGCATCTAGTCTGATCAAGAGGGACGGTGTAGAGAGCAATATGAGCTAAACAATATCATAAAATATTCCATTGTGACATCACAATAACAATTATTCATGATGATATTTGACAGAATTTCAAAGCAAAAGTGTTTTTTTGTATATAAGGAATGATGTATACTATATATATAATAGCATATGTATAATAAAAACATATGCAAAATAAAACTATTCCTATTACAATATTACACAATATAGCACGTTAACAGGGTTAGACTTTAAACGCTAAACTTTAAAAACAGAGGCAAACATACGCGGTACACAGGTACGCTTGTTATTTGTAGCGCTGGTATTTACGTTGAATAAACCGACCGCTCCAGTTCGACTGTAGGTGCGCTAACGGCGCTAAACGAGCTAACGGAGCTAACTGGTAAACGGTGCCTGGACACCGGCAGTATGTAAACATGACATCACGCACATCTTTTTTCCGGTCAGTCGTCATGGAAACGTGTCATGCGTTAATGTTGACGCCATTAACCACCGCTAACGCCATTAACATGCCCAGCACTAATTAATATCACAAACATAAACACAAAAAAATAAACTTAAACACAAAAAAATAACATGCTGATTACAACTGAATGTCCTGCAACTATTGTAAAAATATTGCTAGCAAATATATTTAGTAGTATCTTCCATCTCCTCGCTGGCAGCTGTGGTTGTGGTTCAGGCCATGTTTTCATAATATCGATCGGGCGGCTGCATGTGGGCCCACGGGCCGCCCGTTTCACACCTCTGGTCTAGACCAAGTGGAGAAACTAGGTGAGACCAATCACCGTCATTGACAGAGTAAGTGTCCACTGCTGCTGCACTGAAACGTCTGCACAAGAACAAGCACAAGCGCACAGTGCCGAGCATGAGAAATCTCCTCCGTGTGCTGCCTCCTCCCGACGAGCTGTTAACCCTTATCAAAAAATGACCATGATGTACTTTTAGCCCCGAGATGGAGACAATTAACCACTTTTGAGACACAACCAGGATGTATACTCGAGTCAAGGCCTCGGTTTTCACACCACACAACTGCATTTCAACTTAAACCATAAAGCCCTACGTCCCATAGAAGACGTACAAGTCTGTTTTACTGTTGAATTTGTGTTTCAGCAGGGGTTTGCAACCTGTGGCTCTAGAGCCCCTCTGCAGTGGCTCTTTGTGGCTTTGAAGAAAAAAACCAATGTGTTTATTTTGATTTTATTCCCATGTTTTCCACACTTTCTTGGAGAGGCAATGATATTTGTGTGCATCACATCCAATGTCGCCATCAAAAACAACTTTATACATGATGCTGTCTTCATTTTAAGCATCAAATGCTTTTCTTGCAGCTCCAGATTAATTTTATTTGGGTGGATTGGCGGCAAAAATGTCTCTTTTCATATGTTCATGAACATATATATTTTTTTTTTCATATCCTAAGGCATCTTACATCACCCTAATATTCAATTTAATGGTGCATTCTATATCCTTCACCCTATAATAACCCCATACATATCTCTACTTGTAAGCTGAACCTTACGAGCCCTATTTTCATTAGCAGTTCTGGCCATAAAAAATACGCTTCACTTCATTAATAATTAACCCTCCCCTTTTTTTCTTTTTTTTTTAATTCCAAGGCCATGTCGGTGCACAGCCAGTGCCAAGCTATTGAAATCAGGTCCTGAAGAAGGAGGAGAATGAGGTGAAACTTATTGATTCATTATTCACATTTTAAATTATGCCGCATTTTGGGAGAAAAAAAAATGGCACAAACATAATTAAGTCTGTCCAAAACATCCACACTAACAGAAGTTGTGGGTCAAAAAATGTGCCTCCTCCTTCCATTGGTAATCAATGGCACAAGTCAATTTACAGCCAATGGCTTTCACAACCTGAGCAAATCCATTTCTGATTCAATTGTAACCCATTAAGACCGCGAGA
The DNA here is from genome assembly GCF_963457635.1 of Microchirus variegatus. Lineage (NCBI taxonomy): Eukaryota > Metazoa > Chordata > Actinopteri > Pleuronectiformes > Soleidae > Microchirus > Microchirus variegatus. Next base: position 12,218,761 of record NC_139823.1, read on the forward strand.
GGCAATATTTAATGTGACACCATCAAAAGCCGATGGCTTCCTTTCGATAATTTCGCTCTATGGGAGGGAGGGAGTGAGCGCCAATCACCCACCCACCCCCTTCTGCACACCAAACTGAGATGTGTGTGGGGGCTGCTTCACTGCTGCCCTCCTGTAGCTTCAGGCCATGCTTCACCTCTAGCCTGAGATAGATGTAAGAGCTCAACGGCAGCGACGCTTAGCTGACATCACTGGATAAACGTGTCGGCCACTTCAATGTCTCTTCATGGAATACAATGCAGCAGAACCGCTGTATAAGCACATGCCTTAGACGGTGACTCTGGCTCGTATGACATTTAAAGTCATGTAGAAGTGCTTAAGAAACATTAGAGCTGAAACCATTAATCGATTACTAAATGAATCGTCAACTATTTTGATAATCGGTTTGAAGCTTTTTTCATGATTAAACCAAGATTTCTGATTGTTTTAGCTTCTTAAATGGGAATATATTCTTCATTTCTTTGCTCCACATAACAAAGAAACCACTTTAATGTCTTTTCATCGCTTATGAAAGGACAGAATGCAATTCTACAGAAACATTGTTTAAGCACATGCCTTAGATGGTGACTGTGAACACTAGTATGATGTTTAAAGTAATGTAGAAGAGCTTAATAAACTATAGAGCTGAAACAATTAATCAATGAATCGATTATTAACCGATTACTAAATGAATCGTCAACTATTTTGATAATTGATAATCCGAAATCATTAAAGCTCCCATAGAGTGGTGCTATCGCACATATATGTGAGTTATGGAGGTCTACTTACATACATTAACTTGTTTCTATGGTCAAAAACCTCCTAGTTAGCGTAAATGAGCCGATCAGAAAACATTGTTTTACAATGTTTAAAAATGGCTTTGTCACGACTCCCAGCCACAGCTCTAATAAACTTATATTCAAACTGATGCTGACCCTTAGTAACAAGCTGATGACACATCTGTTTTTTTCCAACCAAAAAATGCTGGTGAAGCAACACTTGATACAAAAAAACACCCCCACCTGAAGTGCATTTCATGTGGCACTGATGCCAATATAAACAGCAGTCATTGCCTGCTCCACAGGTTTCCCCACCGCTGAGCTCCAAACCCATTGCTGACAGCACTCAGACCACCAACCCTCCCCTTCCTTCATGAATTCGCGTGCGTTTCGCTCCATCTGCTCTTTCTAAACCAGCTTTGACTGAGGTTGCACGCGTGGTTTCTGCGGTGACTAGGTGAAGACGGAGCGAGCGTAGGGGGGCCACCTTCCACCGTTTGAAGGATCGCCTTTTTCCGCTGAGGTGAGAAAATTCTATATCAAAGAAAAGGATGCGGACAGAAATTGAGCTACAAAAGGAGACCTATATGCAGCTGCCAAACTCATTTTCTGTTAATGCTGTCCAGTAAAAAAAAAAAATGTAAAACAGCTATGAAAACAGGATTCAGTCCAACCTTTGAAGGTCAAGTGTTAGTCACTAGCCAGCAGTTCTCCTGCAAAAACAACAGCGTCGTGATCTTCACTTCAGAACAGACCTCTGGACCGTCCAAGAACTGCACAGTTTGGTAGGAGGCAGAGTGATTTACATAATCTACGTTTGATATAATTTATCATCTCCAGCTACAATTTAGTGACCAATTTCCTGCATCTATATACGCCATCTAATAAATGGGGAGAAAACACAGTAGTGACATTAAGCCGAAAGAACATTTACTTAACTCGGCCAGCATGAAGGAAGCTACGTTATAGATAGTCACTGTGGAGACGTCAAATATTATTAACGCCCAAATCCCTCAGTTGTAACATGAATGCTCTCCTTGTAACACCAGGCCTGGCTTTGATTACATATTGACTGAATGGAATCCGGACAACTGCCAGCTCCATCAATTCACCGTATTCTGTGCCCAAGAAATGATTATTATCATAATTATTATGAGTAGTGCTGATAGTGGTGGTGGTGGTAGTTAATCCCCGCTGTGTGGAAACTGTTCAAAAATCAAAACAAACATTTTCTTCTTGGTAACGGACTGACTTGACTTTAATCAGCCGCCTTCTCTTTCTACATTTTCAATCAAGCACTCATAATTCTGTTAAACTATAATTAAATGAGACTCGAGCCAAAGTCAATGGAACACGGAGCACCCCACTGTGTTGCCTTTAAAAGACATGTGTAGACGTATGCTGTACACTTGTACAAATAAAAGTACTATAGTAAGTAGAACCATATAAGATTCTTTGGCTTGTCCTTTTTGGTTCCAGGTGGAACCTTTTATAAAGGTTCCACCTGGAACCCTTAGTGATACCAATAACCCTTTTAAAACCCTTTATTAAGGAAAGGGGTTTTAAAGGGTTCTCTGGATCAAAACAGTTCTTACTGGAATCATTAGTGTTACCAAGAACCCTTGAAAAACCCTTTTTTCAGGTAGAACCTCACCCCTTGTAGAAGAACACTTTTGGAACCCTTATTTCTGAGAGTGTATGACGTTTAAAGAAATATAGAAGTGCTTAATAAATTTAGAGATTAATGGATTATTAATCGATTACTAAATGAATCGTCAACTATTTTGATAGTTGATTAATCGAAGCTTTTTTCATGATTAAAACATGATTTCTGATTGTTTTAGCTTCTTAAATGTGAATATTTTCTTTGTTTCTTTGCTCCACATAAAGAAATCATTCAAACTGAATAATATTTATATTTATATATTTAATAATATGGTTTTTGGACGAAACAAGACATTCGAGAACATCGTCATTTCCAGGTTTGACAAACACAGATCAACTTTTTTTTAACATTAACATTGACAAACAATTAATCGAGTAATTGAGAAAATAATCTTTAGTTGGAGCTTATCTGTGTTGCCTTTAAAAGACCCGCGTAGATCCACCGACAATGTTCTAAAACACGTTCTACAGGTTGAATAACTCGTGCTCGTGATGATTGTCTGAGAGGTTAATGCTGTCACTGTGCATTAGCCCTGTTTAAAATATACATTTTATGGACAAAAGAAAGCCAAATAAAACGAACCTTCCTCATCATAGAAGCGCTATAGAGTGAACTCTCCCTCATTTTTATTTCATTACTTTTTTGCTAAATGTGCACAGAAGTTAAAACTTGGACCCAATTAAAACAAAAATGTGGTTGGTACAATGAAACCTGAAAGACTTATTTTGACACAAAATTTCTCTCGTTACCTGTGCTGGACTTTGTAACACACACATAGAAGAACACTCACATACACTTCAGCAGCATTATCTCACTATCTAATTTAATTAGCTCCTAAAGGCAGCTCTCCGCTGCATTAGCGCGTGGACCTATCTGTGCCTTCCACTCCGCTATCGTCTTTTTAAAAACAAGTGAGGTATATACATGACTAAAGCCTGAGAGCTGTTTGTACTAAACGATGCTGATCTGTCAAAACTTCTCCAGCGTTGTTGTTTTTGTCACATCAGCACATGTGCCACGCCGCCTCCCGCCAGGTCGAGATGGACGCGGGTGAAAAGAAGAGGAACACGGCAGAGGAATTTCAAACAGAGTGTGTTTTTTTTTATGAATAGGCTGGGGATTCAAAAGCGCACACACACACACACACAGACACACACCCTTCTTGGCATTCGGTGTAACTACTACTGCTAACCACAAAGCAAATTAATTTTAAACTAATTAAGCTGACATCCAGCTTTGCTGTTGGACGAAATAAGAAATGCCATTATCATTACCTTCCAATTAGACCTGACTTACGAGGGCTTTCATTTATTCTCAGTCCACGGTAGAACAGAGGCAGAGGAGAGGCAGCACTGTCTGAATCTGTCTGTGGAGGACAAAAATGCAATAACTTTGTTGTTGACTTCGGCGACGTGTGTGCGAATATCATGTTTACCGCTCTTGTTTTAATTCCGCTCGCCGAGAACTAGATAACGCAATTTCTCCTGAGCTTCACGAGTGGTTGGAAAAAACCAGTGGTGCAACGCTGACAAACAAAAACTGCCACAAAACCCCCCCCTCACACACACACACACACCCTGACCACCACCACCACCTCTCACAGCACGGCGGCGACTCGAAGGAGTTCACACAAAAATAAAACAGATCTTCATCTTTTCATTTCATGCACAGACAGAGGTAAACACTTTCCCCCTCTTGCCTGGTGCGATTGTCACACTCCAGGTATTGGTTTTTCCATGCTTTTGTTGTGTTTTGTGTGTGTGTGTGTTTGCCAGCACTGCTGAACTACTGTGCTTGACAAGAATAATTATCATATTATTCTCTTCTGGGTTTTAGTTGAAAAATGCAAAACATTTTGAAATGATATCTGGCGATAGCACACACACACACACACACACACACACACACACACACACACACACACACACACACACACACACACACACACACACACACACACACACACACACACACACACACACACACACAGAAAGAGAGAGAGATGCATCTGCCGCGAAGACGTTGGGGACAGTCTGACAACAAGCTTTGCAATCGTTGCTTTGTGTTGGGGAATTTTAAAAGAGAAAGTATGACATCTATGCATACGATCACTGCATCCACACAAGCTTATATTTAAAAATATGCATACTTAATTCTGATACTATGAAGTGCATACGTGCTCAATGACAGCGAGTCCTTTAGTCGATGCCTAAAAATGGGCACCTTGAACACTTTAAAAAGGTGGGATAGAGATTTCAAGTATAAACAATGACAATAACTGTAGTGAACCCTGACCCGAAGGAAAATCACACTTTGATGGTAATCAATGATGTTTTTTTGTTAATTTTTTCCTCAATATTAATGAGCCATGTGCTGCAAGATTTTATTTTATGATGTTGATGATGATAGCTTTCTATGAATGTAGCTGTTGAATATTCTGCAGCTCTATTGTGTCCTAATTATCTATATATATATATTATATTATATGAAAATGTCTTTATGTGAAGCACTTTTTGTTCCATTCTATGCACATATGAGAAGCAAAGAGCCTGATTGGCTGATTCAATAAAGTTCAAACACTGAATTGCAAATGAATGATAGAGTGATGGCTGAAATGACTTTGGTCGTCTTTGCTCACACTGATCACCCCCCCCCCCCCCCCAACACCACACACACACACACACACACATGCGGCATCAAGGGATGAAATTCAGACATATGCTTCTCAAATAGTCGAGAGAGAGTTCTGTGCACAACTGGAGCACAGCCTTCATCAAACACACGCACGCACTCACACACACCATGTTGCGGCGAAAGCCACGGGCACAGGAACAAGCTCCAGCTCGGGGTGAGACAAAAAACACACTGGGCACAGGGATATTTTCACCTGCTGCACTGTGGGATGTCGCTGCCGAAGCGGCTGCAACCACAAACACTGAATCACCCTCTCTCTCTCTCTCTCTCTCTGCTGGCTCCCAACGAGCCCCAAAAGAATGTTCCTGAAACTGCACACAATGCAAGAATTGTACTCAAACGCACAGAGCAACTTAAAAGACAAATCATGGAAGATTCTAAATGATGGAAACAAGAGATGCAGGTAGTGGACAATGACGAGAACTCTTCATCATCACTGACTGATGCCTCAAACACGGAGGTTTAGATCCAGCGAATGCACAAAATCACAGCCAAACCGCTTTGGAGAGGAGAAAAAAAAAAAAAAAAAAAGATCGGTACCACGGTGCCAAGTTTCACCGGACTGCGCATCCCCGACGGCCCCGCTCCCTCCTTACCTTTCTCTGTGTCCGACACTGTGGAGGGCTCGGCGCGCGGAAATAATCCCGAGAACAGGGCTAGAAAAACGAGCAGAAACAATTCGGACATGGTGTCGGAGAAGGGGCTCTAAAGAAGCCACAGTGCTTCTCTCCCCCGGTCCTGCTCCTGCTCTTGCTCCTGGTCCGGGTCCAGTCTCCCCGCCTCCTCCTCCTCCACCACCACCACAACCACAACCACCACCAGCGTCGCCACTCGGGTTATCGAGCGCCGTGTAGTCGCGGTGATGTCCAGCAGTGCGCAGAGCAGTGCAGCGCTCCCCCGGCTCCCCGACACATGCACACACCGCCGCTCCACACAGCGAAACAGACGCAACGGAGACAGCGGGAGGAATGAGAGTCTGTGACACACGCACACGCACGCTCACGCTCACGCGGACGCGATAGGGAAGGCGGGGTGCGAGCGTGGAAGAAGCATAAAGAATGCATATACGACTCCAGTCTTTTTTCCCAGTGATTAAATGCCGCCGAGGTGGCGCAGGCAGCTCGTCTGAAAGGTTATAGCTGTACAGTCAGTAGAGTGGCTGTCAGCCTGAGGTCTTGAAAAGGATGGGGGGGGAGTTTCAGAGGGAGGGTCCTCAAACAAGAAGAAAAAGTCAGGATGAGCTGAGAAATCAAAGCTCCCTCACTATTGTCTCAGTTATATATTTTTTTTATTGACTGCAAACCACACACAAGAACTATGAAAGAGTGAGTGCTGTAACCACCAACACACAGCGTTTATGATGCATAGATCAACCCTAAAATATACACTGCATCACATCTTTGAGGTCCATCGATAAGCTTGCTATAAATACTTCATTCTTAAAAAGTTTCAGTGTGTGTGTGTGTAACTTTCGGGTGATTTGTCTCGTCGATGTTATCATTCCGCTGCCGTTTTAGTCTCCGTGAACAGAAACTGTGTTACATTATTTGTATGCTGCGCCTCTTCATCTGAAAACAGGCTCTGTCTGGAGCAAGTGGAGGAGGACGATGATGATGATGATGAAGGGGAGGGGGGGGGGGGGGGGAGAAGCAAGTATGAGTGGAAGACTGGAAAATGAGGGTGTATGACGTTAGAAAGACACCAAAACATGTAATGAGCAGAGACATTTATATGTTGCGTCCTTGTAATGTAAAAACAGGCTCTTGTCAAGCAATACTATCAGACCTGAGTGACGGGAACATGACAAAAAAAACACTTACACTAAATTAACTGTGGTCAGTTTCTATTACCGTGTAATCCCGAGCGGAATCCTAGTGATTCATCTATTCCACATATTTCCTCATGATTTGTTATAATCTTCTTAATAATACCAAGATATCTTCGATGTCCCTGACCACAGTCAGTGCGTGCCCTTTTACTCGTTTAATAACCTAAAAAACAAACTGGGTTTTTTTGAGCAGTAGAATTCATTTCTGAAGGTTTTCAGCTGAGTGACTCGTTGTGTCTTTTTCAGTTATACTCCAATCTGTTTCCATCCATTTTTGCTTTACTCGAACAATGTTCCGGTTCCTTAAAAACAACACACTGCAGTTTTAACATTAGCGTGACCTCAAACTTAGGTTGATCAGGTCAAAAAATATACAGATCACTAATTTATTGTCATGAAACTTTATTACCCCCACTATAGGGCAAGTTTGATCGCAGCTGGGCAAACAAAAAGAACATGCAAACATCATAAGACTGACAAATTATGATGCATGCGAGTGCAGCAAATGAAAGCTTGGGCCAATTATAAATGCTAAAATTCTGAATAAAAATCAGTGGAATACAGCGATGCATAATAATCTAAAAAGAGTAGATCAATAAAAAAAGAAGACAGATGTATGCTAAATTCATGAGAGAAAAAAAAACATGAGCAATAATTATAGTCAGTCAGTCAGTCTGCTACAACATTAGAACCATTTACCAGTTTTAATGTTGTGGCTGATCAGTGGTACATGACAGTTATTCAAGATGGTCTTCATAAATACCCGAATATAAAGCTTAATGGTGCTGCTTGCAGTAATTTACCAGCTGTTTGTGATGTGACGATACATCCACTTTATGCTCGTGTCACCTTAAGTTGTCCTGAAAACTGAAGTATGCTATCATTTTGAAGGCTACCAAGTTATTTGTGACAGGGAGAAACAAAGTGGAAGTATAGGGAATAAAAAAATAAGAAAAAGAAAAACGCTCTTGAAAAGGCCTGAGATTTGAGTAGATGTTGGCCGCAGAGATAAACTTCCCTCAGATGGAGCACTGTGGCCTGCCTCATTCCCTTTTCTCTTGATTCTCTTGATGTTTTTAATGAGAAATGAGGAAGTGCGGCCAACCTGGCTGACATGCTAATGATGCAGAATCTCTCAGGAACTGTAAGGCTGTATCTAGAATAGGAAAAAAATAATAAAATCACATGCAGTTACTCCTGCAGGTTAGAGAAGTAATGAAATGCATTTTAAGTCCCATGCAGCTAATGAGGGGGATGTTATGATGCATAAAACATCTTTAAAATACAGAGTACCTGTATCACAGGCACAGTATTTTATTTATACCTTGCCTTGATGTTAACATTGTACTGGGATTCAATATGCATGTTGGAAACAATGAAGACCTATTACATACACACATATATACACACACATTTATATATACATATATACACACATATAGGGTAGAATTTGCAAGTTCTCCCACATATATCGGTTTTTCCCAGGTTATCAGTCTTTCTCTGATTGGGGTCAGATTAATTGGCTTTGAATTTGTGCAAATTTAAGTTATTAATATTAGTTTGTTCAGCATGCTGGCCCTGTGATCTCCGGCTCCAGCTTTTCCTGCAACCCTAGATACGTGGTACAGAATTACATGACAGTATGGAGACACTTTTAACCCTGCCCCTAACTGATTTCCACACAAAAAAAACACATTGAAGAGTTTTCAACCCCTAGTGGTGCCACTTCCCGTGTACGATCACGTCCAACAATTATCATTCCCATTCCTTACAAGCCTCTCATTCACCTGTGAATCTCATTTTAGGACCTTTTGTGAGTTTTCAAGGCCATAAAATGAAAAAATCTGATTGCCACAAAAACTCATTGTTCCAATGTTTCTTAGCTTGTGGGTAAAAAAAATGCATTGTGCTTGGTGGCTGAAGTCATCACGGCAGAAGAAAAGAACAGTGTCTGAACCCCGGACATAAGTGGAATTGGCAGGGTAATGTTTTTCCATTGTTTTGGGATGGATGCTGCCTCCTGTGCAGAGGGGTTCAACCGCTGCACAGGAGTGGAAGGAGGAAAAACACAGAGTGAACTAAAATAAACATGAAATATATGGAAATGATCTTTCTGAGCAAATCAAGCTGAAGTCAAATGCAGAGAAGCATTCTTTTTTCACTGGGAAAAAGTACAGTATACAGGATTATTGCCGTGCACGCATTCACGGCAAGGAGCTGTGTGCAATAATGCTTCCACATCGGGTTTCAAGGTCCATGACGGTGAAAACTAAAGCTAAATGTAAAATCCATAATTTGAAACTAAACTTTTTAAAGTGAAAAAAAACAGGGTTGATTGTGCTGATAATGAAGATCATGTGATGTGGAAAAACCTCCAGCTGCTTTTTGACTATTTTACTGATTGAAGAACATATCCAGTACATGTAACGCTCCTATGAGGTGCCCTTTTTATTTGGAGCAGAAATAAGATCTGTATCGCAGGCTGTGGTGTTTACAACAACCAGTGTTTATACCTCGCAATCAATTGCAGCAAAGGCAAGGGTGGAGAGGTGAGATATCTCAGTGGTAAATGAAAATGTGCAGCTTTGGAAAGACTCGCTTCTTCTCACACACGGCAGACTGAACGCTACGACGTGAAATCCTCTCTGCACACTTTGCTTTTAACCTGCCACACAATGTGCCATCTTCATTAATTTACCACATGTTGTGTAATGCTTCCCATGATAAGAATAGATGATTGCACATAAAAGCTCCGACTCTCTAGTGCTAATGAAGTCAGTAAGCATAAATATCCATCCCTGGACTTAGGAAATTGAGAGCTACATCACTGTAAACTCGGTCGGATTCACATATCCTGTTTTAAAACGTCGCCACGATACCGCGGGACGTTTATTACCCGCTGATGAACCAAGCTGTTAGTGCTACTCAAATATGAGCAGCCGTGTCCCGTCACGCCGCGGTAAATTCATTAAGCGAAACATTGTTTAAGGTGACAAAAGAAAATGTATCCGAGATGAGACGTCGGCAACACGCGTGACTCTCAGTCGGAACAGTGTATCGTGTTTTATTATTGAGTTGTCACAGAGAATGAGGAAGTCCAAGTCTTCAAGGACGTTATTTTTTTCCACAAAGTGTTTGCTAGATTTTTTTGAGTGCTAGGATTGCATGGTTCTCTCTCTCTCTCTCTAAAAGAATGTATAATTTTTTCCTCCTTTGAATGCTGACAGCATTTTTCAACACCGATCACACACACACGGAACGCGTCAACTTCTTTTGACCGCTGTTAAGAGCTCTACTAACTGTGCTCTTTTCTCCTTCACCCTTAATTACACAACGTCCTTCACCCCTAACAGCACAATCATATCAGCTTAGACTGCACAAACCTTTGTGAAACATTTGGAGTGTCACCGTGCACAATGCAAGCACGCGCTTGTCAATAGGTGTAAGGTTCACCGTGGTCCAGTAGCTCTGACTATAAGAGCAGATGTGTCAGAGAGAATCAAGAGCAGGGGGAGGGGGGGCGGTCGCCACACAAGTGAATGGCAGAGGCGAGGGGGCAGCTTAATAGGCCACTCATGCATTGCATGTCACTCACAGTCCTGACATACAGGACTGGATGGGTCCTGTCAAGAGCACACACTAAAAAATGCAGCTACAGTGCCGTCGCACAGCGCACACATCCATGTTAGGTCGTAGTTGTACATCCGTGTGACTGACACGGGCAGTGACTGCTACTTACCCTACCACATCTTACACACAGGGTGTTCGCGGGGGACTTAAAAAGTATTATAAGTTGATAAATCAATTTTGGGAAAATGATTGGGGAAAAGTATGCATGAATGTATTTGTTTTAGTGCTGAGCTGCCGTTAACGCATTAGCATGACACGCTTCCATGACGACTGATCAGAAGAAGACGCACACAACGTCAAGTTTACGTGCCGCGGCACCGGAGTCCACGCACCGTTTACCGGTTAGCTCCATTAGCTGTGTTAACTCCTTTAGCGCCGTTAGCGTGCCTACAGGCGAACGGGAGCAGTCTGTTTATTAAACAAAAAGACAGCGTACCCGTGTACTGCGTATGTGTGCTTCTGTTTTTAAAGTTTAGCGTTACTTTAGAGACTCATATTAACAATCGGGAGTCATGTAAACATGACGTCATGTGCTACACGTTAACGTCGATGCCGTTAACCGCCGTCAAAGCCTTGCAAGATCGGCTCGGGCCGCGCGCTTTGTTCCTTTCCAGCATATGAGTTCCTTTGTACGGTTGTGCTCCATAGATTTAATGAAGATATTGCAAACTTAAACTGTTTCGTAAATTAAATGTGTTGCTGACTGATTACAGCTTGAAGTGGCGATAAAGTCTTCAAATATTTTTCCGAGAAGGTCTTGAAAAAGTCTTAAAAATGTATTGAAATTAACTTCAGGATTCCTGCATAATACACAGCATTTTGCTTCAGACGGCGGCGCAGCATTCCAGAATTAGCAGCAGTGATTGACTCTGCTTGACCCCTGTCATCGTCACAGTCTCATTACCAAGCTAATAAACGCCACCGCTGTGGTTTTTGCCTCAGATTATAGCCTCAGAATTCTTGCCAGCAGCAGCAGCAGCGTTAGCACACACTCTTCCCTCTTGGAAGTCACAACCAATTTTAGAACATGTGAAGTATGGTCTTGTGTGTGTGTGTGTGTGGTTTTGTTTTTTTTGACAATCATTAGTTGCTGCAGAGGCCGAGTACAGTCCCTCCCTGCCGGGGCTGTAAAGTGATGAGGGCCCATGGGTGCTCCCTGGGGTCTCTGTGCTTGTTAATCAAATGGTAGAATGACAAGCTGTTTCACTGCACTCTCACTCCACTGAAAGTGACTTGCAGTTTTTCGGTAAACTGCACCTTTGTTGCTCATCGCCAGAGTAATGGGACGTACTTATCGTTAACAAAAAGCGTTTGTCACGACTAAAAACAGTGTTTCGCCTCGAGCAAATATGGATGTTTCGAGTGTTCTTGATACGACTTATATTGCTTGTTTTGCGTGAGAGTAGGTCAATCAACAGTCGGCGTCGTCGATGTGAACAAATGTTCTCACCGAGTAGATTGTTTTTTAATACAATTTCATGCACATCACACAGGAGATAAACATAATACATTTAATTCTCACAAATACAGAAGAGCTGTGATGCCATTTCCTGCTCTGGCACTAAGCTGTTTCAGGAGCAATTTGAACAAAGCAATTTCAAGTTAATTGCCTTTGTGTGACGGGGAGAAAAAAAAAAAAAAAAAGGAAAAGATTCCCCCAATCTGTATTTATTTACAAATGAAGACGGAAATCCTGGACGTATATGCAAAGAACAGCATGACATGTATTTTTCTACCCCTTCGTTATTATTTATTTTTGTTTGAATATACATTTTAAAAACCCACTTAATCAACCTCAAGGGGAGGGAAACAAATGAGCAGATACACACTCATATACATCCAAAGACACAGTGTGCTCAATGGCAGCCAGGCACTGATATCTAACTTACTACTGCCATCTAGGGATGCATGAAAATTCAATCTGAGTGCTGCTTCATCTCGACATCATATTCACAATGAAACTGTACTGTACAATCACAGGTACTCTCAGTGTGATCTGTATTCTGTTTTTTTGTTGTTGTCAGAAAATAACCATGTTTCTTCACCATTAGAGGCTCCATTGGCCAAAAAAAACACCGCCCAATTGCTGCCTCTCAGTTTATGTGTGACAGTTAAAGTCCTTCTTTCCAGGATTGTGTGCTGGGTCCCCAGTGAAAAGCAGCAGAGGCTGGAAGAGCCACAACACACAGACCACCTCACTCCTCACACAGCTGGTGCCCTCTCCTACTGAATAATTGGTGAAGCCATTCTCAGCTTTAGCAGGCTTTGTTGGCCCCCATATAGTATTCGTGCACACACACACACACACACACACACACACACACACACACACACACACACACACACACACACACACACACACACACACACACACACACACACACACACACACACACACACACACACACACACACACACACACACACACACACACACACACACACACACACACACACATTCCCTCACACTGTCATTCTTTACTGCCACAAGTGGCTTTGTGAGGGTAAAAAAAATGTTCAACTGATTGGCAGCAGAGGAGAGGAGAGAGAGGAGCAGAAGGATGGTGATGGTTTCAAATGGAGGGAGGTGGCAAAGGAGAGGCAAGGAGGTTCTGGAGTGAGAGTGTGTGTGTGTGTGTGTGTGTGTGTGTGGTGCAAAAGTAGTTTCTTAGCAGTTCAACTTCCTGTGCCTGCAGGGGGTTTTCACCATGTAAGGTGTTTCTACTGAACAATGAAGAGAGATTGGTAAGGAAGAGGCAGCAGTTACGTGGAGGTGTGCACCCGAGGGGTGAGATGAAAGAAAGAAGTTGCTGGATACCGAGCTAATGAATGGCTGCGCTCTCCATATCTGATTGAGATTTAAGAGGTGTGTGTGTGGTTGATGCTGAATGGGGGTCTGCAACAGCAGTGGTGAGTCAGCTGACCTTTGTGGGAAAAAAAAGATTTTCACCTCACCAGCCCATTAACCACAGGAATATGACAGCTTTCCATTAGACTCAGCGTAATTAACCGAGACACTAATGAAATTTTGCCTGCCGTGTTTCACGCTGCATCTTTAAAGTAGCTAACCTAACCTTAAAAAAATGCAATGTCGACTTGTAATTCTGTTTTAAGTGAGCATGAATCTGGGCAGTCTGTTCAAGTGGATTTGAGAGTTGAGTTCAGGGACCTGTGCCTGTTTTCACCCCCTGTGTCTCTAACACATAGTGACATATCCACTTCTTTTCACAAGTCGGGGCAGCAGGCCAACACCTGCACAAGAACACACACATACACACACACACACACACACATCTAAATAGCTAGGTAATTATCTGACTTGTAAGAGTGCAGGTTTGTGGGGTGGTTGGAGCCAGTATTCTCCACGTGATCTGCCTAAAACTAAAGCCTCTACTCAGCAAAGGAATACTAATTGCCTTTTTCCAAGTCATCAGGCAGTGAGAGTTCCAGAGAGGGAGAGAGAAGCAGTGACTTGCTGTGTGTCCCACTGATGTTGCTGAATGGCGTTACTGTTGTTGGTGGAAACATGGTGATAATATGGTTGTGTCTGGCTCTGTGTTTTCCTGTGAAGTGTGTGTGTGCGTGTACCTGTGAAGACACGGGATATGTGAGGAAGGAAAGAGAAGGCAAGAGCCGCAGCAGCAGCAGGGAAAGAGGAGGACAGAGAGAATAAGGGGCTGCTGTTTTAGACTGAAGGTAAGGTACAGAAATAACCCATTATTCAGCTTAATTAAGGACTCTGAAAGTGGCCTCCTCTATGACCAGCGAGGAAAATGAAATACAGTAGTGATTGGGGAAGTTTTCTCCCGATGGATCTGCCACACACTGACATCAAAACAGCCTCGTAATGAAAAATATTAGTCATGTGCTTCAGGAGCAGATTTTTCCTGCGGGTTTTTTTCTCTCTCTCTCTCTCTCGCTCTCTGCCTGGGCTCATTGATATGCACTGTGGTTCTACACTGATAACCGCCTGCCGAGCTTCAGATCAATTCTGTAATTTGCTATCAAAACTGCTTGATGTCACGTGCAGTGTCTTATCAGACCTAGATAGATAGATAGATAGATAGATAGATAGATAGATAGATAGATAGATAGATAGATAGATAGATAGATAGATAGATAGATAGATAGATAGATAGATAGATAGATAGATAGATAGATAGATAGATAGATAGATAGATAGATAGATAGATCACCCTTTGCCGTCATATTATAGAAATCAAGTTTCACCAGTATTTTTTTTACCACAAAGTTATGAGGAAGGTAGTTAACCCAAGTACAGGTAATTTATGTGTCTTTTGAAAAAAGTTTCAAGTATCATCTCCAAAGATGAACTAGCTCTGTCTACCAAATTATTTTATTTTATGTTGTTTGCAATTTGTCGTACAGTCACACACTGGCCTGTTTTTGAGCACCTGAGCATCTTGACCTGTCATGAAAGTAAAACAGACAACAGAGTCGTCTCCTGTTAATGACGACTCTATTGTATCCCTGTAAGCTATCAACGTGTGAATAAAGAGTGATCCTGGACCCTGAAACTGAAGCAGATAAATGGATTTCCGCCAGAATCTTCCTTTTTTTTTTTTGGTTTGCACCTGTGCCTCTTCTAGTCGAAGTGTTTTGTTTTAAACATGCCCTCCACACTCACACTGTTAATTTATTTCTCTGGTAACAGACCCGAGAGGTCTGATTGAGCAAAATAAACAAGAACAACTGTGTGGGTGGAGAAATTGGTAACATTTGAGTAACATCATTATGTTTCAAACATACACATAAATATATATATATATATATATATGTATATTATCAGCAGATTGTAAAGAAATAACAGTGTTTGTATTGTGTCCTGCTTCCTCTTGAAGATGTTTCTTCCATGTAGTATTTCTTATCTCGCAGTTTTTACATAATCGCGTGAAATTATTTTGTTCTCATAAAACTGTGAAAACAGCGCGATATTTTCTTCACCATTTGCTTCACACTGAAAGATCCGATAAGATAGCGAGTCCTCTATTAGTCGTGCAGTGGGGAAATTTATATTGTCACACCCGCAAAGACAGTAAAGATAAAGATAATAAATTATAAACATGCATTTCCACATAATGTGAAAGTACAATATAGAAAGATATTAACAATACGGCTATAAAAAGGGAAAACTGAATGTACATAATAGACAATTACCAGAATATATACAGTATAGGCTTGATATTTACAGTATAAACAAGGATTGACATGAGATATTGTATGTTGCAGTTATGGAAAGTACATGATATGGTTTGAGGTAGAAAGCAATGAGTTACATTTACTCACGTTACTGTAACTGAGTAGGTTGTTTGTCCATAGTTCTTGGCATAGTAGCTTGCCCCTCCCATCAGTCCTCTGGTGAAAGCCACACCCCCACAAACACGAATGTGCCTCCGTGATTACCTGTCCAACAGAGAAAAAAACAACAATGTCAGCATTGATTTACAATCCTTTCAAGTCCCTCAGTTGGCGACATTGCAGAAAACATCATTGGCTTTGGCCTCGTCTGCCATTCAAAACTTTTTTTTGTACATAGTTGTTTAAATTGTTTTTCTTTTCTAAGTCGTTTCAGCCACCAGACGTCAAAGGGATTGTAAAGTACTGAATTATCCCAAGTTTTGTATCTCTATTTCACGGCACATTTGTGGCCAGGCAGCCTTAACTAAGACTGACGGGTATAGACCAACCAACTCAAGTTAATCTAAGCCAATCCAACCTATGATTTTCTTCAGACTGCAGAAAATGATCGGTTGGGTTTATTGCATCAGTTGCAAAAGGGTTAGAGACAACTTTATTAATGGATTCCTATCAGGATGAGAAGGTGTTTAAATGAATAAGGTAGAAAGTCTTTTAGAAACCACTTATTGATGTTAACTTTTAGCCACATACAGGAAATACAATATACAGTATGTTGGAGGAATTTAAAGTGAGGTCCACAATTCGCTGTGTTTACAATGGTTATGGATATAGACTGTTTTGGCCTGAGCGTGCTGTTTATTTTCATTATTGATTACTGTGGCGGTGGTGGGGTGTTGAGGATCCTCAGCACCCAGCCGTATGGAATCTACTGACAAAATGTGGAGTGAGAGGAAAATTGCTGTTCAAAGGTTTGGAAAAGTGGCAGAGAGAACCTCCTGTTGGATCTGGCATGAAAGGGGGAGGATATTAGCTGGAGGTCTGGAGGAGAGGAGCAGGGACTTGGCCACGGCTGCTGATTCACTTACTGGAGAGAGAGAGGGTTGTGGTTAAGTGTCGAAGCACTCAGTGAAAGTTGGGAGCCACTTGATGACCTCTGCTTTTGGCCAAGACTACATCTGTGGAAGAGGATGTATCAAAGTACGCTATGATGCAATATATAAATATTTCAGGGTTGAAGTGTATGTGTATTGTTAATGTTATTCAATATTTCTTTGGCACATTAAGCTTATGATCATCAGATGAATTTCATGATTGTAACAGCCCTTGAATTTGACATTTTCTCGCACGGCTTGGCTCGTCTCTACTTGTTCTTTTTGCTTTTCCATCAGGAATAGTACCTGGTGCTTTTCTCAGTACCTGAAATGTGACATCGACAGACTGCCAGCCACTGATTGGCAGTGAGTGTCGTCACTGGAAAAGTCATGAGCGTCCAACAAAGGAATCGATCCGAACAATGCCGAACTGTATATCAGTTAACAACGTGCTTTAATCTGCAACATTTAGCAAGGAAATGTCTAAAATCTCAATATTTAACAGAGGAGTCATGACCCACTCCGTCGTATTTTAGTTCAGCGACTGTGTCACTAAAACTAATCTTTTTAATTCACTGAATTTACTTATTTCGTGCAGCCTTGCTATGACGAATCCGCCCACTTTGAGGAGGTACTATACTAATGAAAAACAACGTGCCTGATACTAAACCAAATAGAGCTAGAACTGTATCATGGAAAAGTGCCATTAGATCTTTATCCGCTTGCTCGCTAGTCTTCACTTTGTCCTCTCCCTCATTGCTCCCTCGGTTGTTAATCATGCATGAGCTGCGTTGATTGCATTTACAGAACCTGACAGTTTGTGGTCGCGGCTCACCGCCTTGCTTCATGGTCAACTGTGATTGACGGATAGTTGGTGAAGTCGACTGTCGTGGGGTTTTCCTTTTCCTGTCCCTGTCCTCCCTCTCTCCCTCTCTCTCTTCATTTTAACGGCGTGAACATGATGTGGTGTGATAAGTCGGACACGATCGATGCTTTTTGTGTCTTTGCATCAAACATATAGATGTGTGTTTAAAAATAACAATACAGGAGGATTTTTGCACAGTCAGAAAGTTGGAATATTTCACCTTCTGCTCGCGGCGTTTCACATAATGAAGGACAAAATGATAGTCATATAGAGTCCAATGCATCAAACACAATAGAAGCAGATTGCACAGAAACGACTCGGATAGACGCAACGCAAACATTTTATGCCGAAGTATAACTCAACTCTGAAAACAGGTGATATATCAAAAACATAATATATTGGACAAATGGCTTATTCTTTGTTTTATGAACTGTGCATTTGACATTGAGCAGTTCCATGTGTGTGCTTCACAAAAGCTTTGTCATTCCGCTTGGATCAGACGAAACTTTGGTTGTGCATTCTTGCCGCAAGTTCATATTGACCTCAGAAGAAGAGTAGAGCTGCTTTGTTCAAAGTGAAAACTTTCTCCACATGCCTTTTTGTAGTTCCAATTTCTCTTCCTCTTTCTTTTGTCTGGTCAGACGGATCAGTCTTGACAAGTGCAGTTGGAGACTTAACAAGTGTTCTTAAAAGCGCTTGTTGTGCAGCGGCGGAGACGTGCACACAGTGGAACAAAGGATCGAGCGATTGTAACTGTAATTACAATCAAATTATAGACAGATGTCTGTCACTCTTGCAGAAATAAATATGTTAAGATTATGTTTTGGTTCTTAATTGCATTATACACTTTGGTCTTGGGATATCACATACTTACAAAATCACATTATCTTCAAAAAGAAATATTGTGCTTTCCCTGGGATCACATGTTAGCGACTAAAACTATAACAGCATCTTTGTGAATTCTCTGTTTACCAAAGCTTATGAGCGATAAAACAACACACTTCATTTTAAAACTTTGTCACAATGTGATTTATATTTTAATTAATGTGATTAACCAAGCCCGTACCTGTTCTCCTTAATTTGCTAATTATGCTGCACACAATCCTGTTTGTTTGTGCAGTCCTGCACTCTCTCAGTCAGGATATAGCTATATCTTTTGCTCTGCTCTGGCAGTCCTATTTATCCGAGTTGTCAGACTACTCCTGCGGCTTTCATGTTTGGTAACCCTCTCAGAAAAGATGTTTCACAACCCTGAGAGCCTCTCCTTGACCCTTTAAATACAGGGGGAAAAAAACGGTCTTTGAAAATGTTTTCCTGAGGAGAACAACTGTACACGACACACACCCATATCCTATTGCAGGTGTGATAAGTTAACCCTATGTGCTCTTTTCCTTATGTTACCTTATGTCCTTTCCCATGCTTAGCAGGTTAAGTTAACGGCGTTATCAATGTTGATGCACATGGTTCGTTTCCATGACGACTGACCAGAAAAAGACTTGCGCGACGTGATGTTTACGTGCCGCAGCACCGGCGTCCAGGCACAGTTTACCAGTTAGCTCAGTTAGCCCCTTTAGCGTCATTAGCGCACCTACAGTCGAACTGGAGCGGTTTGTTTATTAAACGAAAAGAGCAGCGCTACTGTGTGTACTGCGTATGTGTTTTTAAAGTTTAGCGTTACTTTAGAGATTCATTTTAACAATCCAGATTCACGTAATTTCACGTAATTTTGTTTACATTATGAAGAATAATTTTTAATAAAAAGGTACTGCAATGATGACCAGTAAACACATCTTAGCTAACAGCTTCTGGTTTAGAATGCAGGGCCTGGATACTGAGCAAAGGCCATGAGCTTTGCATTACAGACTTAAAGGAGCTGGATGGTTGGATTGACAGGCTGCTTTCTAAGTGGTAGGGATAGAGTATAGCATTCTCCCGCTCTACAACCCTCATGCCTACTGCTGCTGCACCTGTGAATACAGAGATTTTGATGTTGAAAAAGAAAAGCCGGCCTCGTGTTAGTCTATACCAGCTCGGCTCATTCAGCCATAATTCGCAAATGCCTGTGAATGAATGCCATGTGACTGAATGACGTTATACCACTGGAAATTCATGATTTCATAAATGTTTTCTTATCCAGACATGTATTTGGCCTTGGTCTAGTTCTGTGTGTTATAAACATGTTTGTTTATCTGTGCTGTCAGTATGTCCTCTCAGATTAATCCGTCTCATGGCTTCATCAGCAGTCTTCAATGATTACCACCAATGACAACATGTTGTCATTCATTAGTTTGCTGTCCAGGGTTAAAGACCCTTGTTTCAAATATATCTTCTGTATTATAAAACCAATTATCTTTATTTATTCAATGTGTCTCTCTGGATCACAATGCCTTGTCAAAGATAAACAGCTGCAGACACTTAGGGCCTATGTTAACCCTTCAGAGCTGAAAAGCAGTTAATGTGCATAGAAAAACAAACAGGGCAAACTGACATTGTAAACATGGAGGGGGGTGGGTAAAATAAACCTCAAGGATTAAGCTTTATCATTTCCTTGTTAGAAGTGGAAATAACGGCTATTATAGAGAACATCTGCAACCAAGGTTCCCACAGTGCTATTGTGGCAATGTTGCTGACACAACACATCCTGAGAAGCTTAGTGGTCCAGGCTGCGCGAGTTGAAGATCTAGTTAGCTATGTTTAGACTGCAGGACAATTGCAGTTTTTCATTGCCAATTGCAAGTGATCATGTGATTCATGTGCACGGGCTGCGTTGGTAATGATGTAGGCTTCAACCATGTTTGCGTGCATGGCTTTGAATCAAGGTTGCAGGGAAAATTGAGATGTTTCATCTTTTTTTGCAAACACTATCTGGATATGCACAAAAAAAAACAGATTTCTGGCTGCCATCGTCGTGGGCAGTAAGTATTATGGAGGGCAGCTGTGGCTCAGGAGGCAGAGCGTGCACGATGCTGAACTCGCAAATTACCACCGATGGTGCCAGCAGTGACTGAATTTTGAGTCATAGAAAAGGCAACTGGATGAATGTATGCGAGCATGAACGGCAAGGCTGTACGGCAGTAGTTGACATCAAGAGTAGAAATGTGCTAAATAGAGCAAAGGCACACACAGAGAGACTGATACAATTCAGACACAGTAATGATCCACTGTTAATGGCACATCCGAGCTCTACTGGTCTCCAACTATATACAACAAACGATAAAAATATTTCTGGGGGGTTTTAGCCGCTTTCGGAAAACACATGAAACCACAGGTGTCAATACGCACAAAGAGAAATCTCTGCAACTGCTTTACAGTGTCAGAGACAAAAGGCATCGGTGGGTCGCATTATAGCGCCATTGTGGTTAATCGTCATTTCCACCAGAGGCTATAAAAGAAAATATAAACCTCGAACTGGAGAGCTGCAGAGCTTTCACCTTCCCCAGGAAACAAGACCTGTGTTATACAAGAGTCTCTGTTTTTATTTTCACAGATCAAATATTAATTTTACTGAATACATTATATTATGAACACCTCACATTTTGATGCCTTTAGTCGGATTGTCTAGACAGACGAAGCTTCCTCTCTAAATACTGTATCAGAGGACACTGTACTATGTTGCTTTTTGTCATTTTCTATGACTTTCAAAGAAACCTTCGCTGAGACTGAAACTAAGCAATTGGAGCACAAGGAACACACAGCTGCAGTGTCAGGATACTTTTTTAGTTTTAAGTAAAACTTTCTGAGATACTCCCATGCTTCATTTGTCCCTATGGATTTAAGTTGAGCTTGGGTTTAATGAAAACTTTGGCATATGAGACATATGGTAAACTTTGAGGCCATTACTGGAGGTGTAGCACATTGGAGAGTATCTTATTTTCCCCCTGAATTTCAGACTGGCTGCAAAAGAATATGCTGTGCTCTTCCCTACAGTTGGAAACTAAAGGAATAACCTTCAAATGTGTGATGTCATCCCATGCTCTATGGGTCTTTGATGTTGTGAGGCCATAACACATTTCTGTATTTCTGTAAATGTTTGAAAAGTTCAACTTAAACTACCAATTGGAAAACTTTGATCGAGAAGTGTTTGTGCTGAGAGTAATTTTAGCTACACAATTTTCAATAGCCTGACTGATGAAAGCAAGCGTTTTTTCGATGTATGACAGTTGGGTTCATACTTACAGAGTACGCTTTTATGCTGCCTTAGTTTATTTGTACTACTTGTCTTTTAATAATGTGTGTGGGGTTTGATTAATAAAGAAAAAAGTAATTCCACCTTATCATTTATCTCTTTTGACACGTCATTGATACACTACCATTCGAAAGTTTGGGTTCACTTAGAAATGTCCTTATTTTTGAAGGAAAAGCACTTTTTTGGAATATGTACATAGGTGTATAGAGGCCCATTTCCAGCAACTGTCTCTCCAGTTCTGAAATGGTACATTGTGTTTGCTAATCTCGTTATAAGGCTATTGGATGATTAGAAAACCCTCGAAAACCCTTGTACAATGATGTTAGCACAGCTGAAAACTTTGACCAAAGCAAAAATTGAAGGGCAAAATTATTATTTTGAGTAAAAAATCATTATTTCTAATCTTGTCTATTTGTTTTGCAACTCTTTAGATGAATAAGTGCGAGTTTTACGTCCCGTCGCTGAAACTAGAGGAAAACATATCCACGAACATGACATCTTAAGAACGCGAAGGAGTGAGGCCGTAAATAAAAAAAATGATTTACAACAACACAAATCTAATAAAAGTGGTGGAGGGAGAGAACAAGGTGGTCGTGTCAAACAATATGAAATCAATCAAAAACGAGGCCAAACTAATTTCCAAACCCTGAGAACAAAACAAACGACCAAACAAAGCACCTTTAAATGCTTATCATCTAAAAACAGAAGCTCACTACCACCAATACAGAGGTGGCCCCGGCCAATAACCCTGGTGTCGCTGCCCATAAAGTAAACTACGTGTGAAATGTAAAAAAGGTGCCCAAACTTATACCTGTAGTCCTGCCTCTCTCCATATACCCCTTTTTTTCTACTATTCTTTTACAAGTTTTTCTCTAACAGTGCCATCAACTGTCTTGGTGCGCCTCTTTTATTGAATGACAATAAGTAATAAGCAAGCTTGAAGTCCAAAAGGAAAGCAATGAGCAGGCTTGACTGGACCACATGGTGAAAACCAATCAGGCTCTAACCACCTGGAGACAAAACAGTGGAACAGGGAAGAAAAACAAATCACTTCTACGGAGCTACAGATTCCCTCCGAGTACGAGAGCGATATCTTTCACTCTCGTTAGGTTTTAGTTTTGTAAATTGGGATTTAAAGGAGAGAGAAAAAAAAAAACTTTAACACTGTTCTGAATACTCAAGATGAAACTTTTAATTCTGAGAGAACCCGTATTATACCTTATCGTGCTTGGAGTATGGAGCTGCCGATCGATCCGTCAGGGTCAAGTGTCTGGTTTGCGTCAGGGAAGAGAACTTCATGTGCAGCTACAGCTGGATTTTTATTTACAGTCCTGTACTTTGACTCCACTTACTGCTGCAGTTTATGGACTCTCGCTGCAGTTTATGAATTTTTAACATTAACAAGTTTATGGATTTTGTTCCACTCGCAGCTCATGTTTTTTTCTCGATTTGTGTTTACTTACTGTGTGTGTGTGTCTCTGAGACAGCGTTGAAAAACTCAATGTATTGCATAGATTAAATGGCTCTTTTATAAAAGAACAGTAAGCTAATTCTAACCTGTATCTGATGGAAGGGTTGACATTGGGAAGTTGGCAGGAAATTAATAAAAGAAGTCATTCTGGCTTAGCTCCAGAGGCAGTCATGAGCTGTGTCTGGCACTTAGTTTTGCAACCACATTAAGTTGTAGATAAGTTGGGCTTAGGCGTCAGGTTTGGGGGTCTGTGAGAGGCTCTGCTACGCCTCTGAAAAGATGCAAATGCATACATGGCTTTACAGTGACTGCATAAACAGTAGTGTGTGAAAATACGTTGGTATAATTTAAAAACTCAGCATACCTTGTTTGTGTGCTTTGGTATGTGTGCACATTGACTGTTTATTTAGATCCTTAAAGTATGTATTCCTCGGAGAGTTCCATTTTGGTCAAGGTCAAAGACTCAGCATTTGGAAAACGCTGCAAAAGATGCACATACGAACCGGTGATTTGTTGTGGCATGATAAGTGATACACTACCGTTCAAACGTTTGGGATCACCTATACAATTTTTGTGTGTTTTCCATTAAAAGTGACACTTTTATTCATCAAAAGAGTTACCAAATGAATAGAAAATAGTTAAGACATTGACAAGATTAGAATTTTGCCCTTGAAACTTTGCTTTCGTCAAAGAACCAGCCAAACTGTTTTCAGCTATGCAAACATAACTGCACAAGGGTTTTCAAGTCATCCAATAGCCTTCTAACGTGATTAGCAAACACAATGTATCATTAGAACACTGGCGAGATGGTTGCTGGAAATGGGCCTCTTCATATCTGAGAAAAAAATGTGGTTTTCCTTTAAAAAAAAAAAAAGGACATTTCTAATTGACCCCAAACTTTTGAACGGTCGTGTAAGTGTTCCCTTTTTAGGACTAACACCAAAAGTGTTGGCAAATGCAGTAAAAGGTAAAAATTAATCATCATTTCTTTTTAATTAACTTTTTCAAAGAGTGAGAATCAGTCTTTGAACAAAGACATCAAGGTTAAAAACAGATACAATCCCACAAAAAAACAAAAACACAATCATACAAAAACAAAAGATGCTTTTTTTTTTTTTTTCTTAAATAGAAGAGCAGGTAAAAACATGTCAGCTTGATTTCCACTGACACTTTGAGAACATAACGCTTCCCTCTCTGAAATAGTATAAACATCTGGTGTGACCATAATCACCTTTTTCGCCATGGCTCACATCTTAGCCGTCCCATAGCTACCCCCGTCTCCTGCTTCTCACTCTCAATTACCAGTAAGTCGATGCTGAAAGTGTTGACAAAATCCCCATGCACTCTCTCTGTCTATTAAACTCAAAACCAACAACAAATCCTCAGCTTCTCCCCCATCTGCCATCTCGGTGGGGTCTGGAGCTTCTGAACTGACTGGTAACAAATGATCATCACCTCCTGGCTGCTCTCTGTAACCGGGCTAAAACAGCCTCTGCAGTGACTGTTCCCACACACACACACACACCTAATGGAGGAGGGAGATGGATTCCTTCTGTCATTCTCCTATCGAGCATGCTTTGTAGACTCGCCATGTAGCAGCGAAAAAAAAAAACAGACTTTAAAGAATTCGATCTGTAACCTCAAGTAATTGGTTAATCCAGAATCTACTGAACCAATCTCTTTTGTACAGTTATACAAAATCTTTCCAAGGCTTAATCACCATTAAATATAGATTTAGTGGTGTAGTTGCAGGATAGAGATAAAATCCTCATTAGGCCTAATAATAGTTAGAATTTTTACATTTCTGGCAACCAACTGCAGAAATGTATGGATTTGCTTAATGTCTTTGCTTTTTAGACATCTGAAATAAAGTTGGGGATCTCGTTTGACATCTGGGAAAGTCCCACAATAGTTAATTAAAGCTCCCATAGACTGGAAGTTCCAATTAACGCTGTTTTTGGGGTCTACGCCATTACCTTGTTTATGAAGCCCTAAAGTTTCAAAACAAACAGTTCAGCCACTGCTGAGAATGCTGGGTTTTAATGTATTATGCTAATTATGCCACTTCCAGGTACCCAGCCAATTACAAGACAGTTGAAAAAGCTCTCGTTGGCTGGCCAATCACAACACAGACCACCTTCTGGGGGTGAGATTTCGGTCTGAAACAGTGTGGCTGACAAGAGCTTCAGTGAGGAGAGATTTCGATCAGCTCATTAGCAGCAACTAGGAGGTTTTTGACCATAAAAACAACTTGTGCATATTACACATATTATGTGCAATAGGACCACTCTATGGGAGCTTTAAGTCCTCTTCACTCTCCTATTTCAGCTCAGCTCTCACAACTCTCTTGGGTGATCTTGCATTAAGTTTTTCTGGTGGTTTCCATCTAAGAGTGATCTCAGATATGTGGTTCTGGTCCATTCAGTGGATAATGCCCACGACCATTTTGTACTCTCTGCATTTAGTCTCGAGCACCATACTCCAGCTCTTAGTCTTTTTGTGTAGTTTATATATATATATATATATATATATATATATATATATATATATATATATATATATATATTCCTAAGGCATCGATTATGAAAGACGTTATTCATGGCTCCTTCAGCATTCTGAGCCATAAAGGAGAACCCAGTGGTGTCTTAAAAAGGTACTTGCTAATAAATACCTAGCTGAGACATGCATAGTTGTCTCGAACATAGTAGTAGTAGTATTACAGTAACATTATATAATTATCATTAAATATAAGATACCTACTTTCATTTCATTCAAATGCAGTTAACGTACTGCAAATATAAAGCAACTCACAAACCCATGGCCAGTGTTGTGTTGTAAATTAGCACGAATAGGGTAAATAGGGAAGACACTGTAATATTAATACAGTAAGTACTTCGCAGGTGAAGCTGCCGCAAGATAATTCCTGCAAATTTATTGTGAAACGTCTAAGTGTATCGCATCAAACATGAAAATTATCTACTCACTGGTTTGTCTTCACAGTTACGATGTGTTTAAATACTCACACGCGTCAACTGTATTACCAATTTTCACATAATTCACATCTATTTACACACGCGAGGTGATTTGACAGTGAACCTTGTGTAGCTAATTTTTAGTTTTTTAAAGTGTTAATTATGGGATTTATTGTATTTAGGCCACTCCACGGATCCACTGGGGGATATTATTTACCTATAACAAAGTATGCAACATTCATATTTGTTGAATGTTTCATTCATTCATTCATTCATTCATTCATCACAGAGTCTCTTTCTACGCCATTATCTAATCACCTGTTATTTAAAGAAGGAAGGCCCTGGTAAACGACACTAACTTTTAGGTTAGGTTAACACATCACGACAATCATGCAACAACAATGATGAAAAGCATATATCATACTTTCTATGATATCTGTCTCACTAGCAATAACGAATGAAAATAACTAAATAAATGAATATGAATTTCATTATTATTGAATAATTTTTAGGGAAGTTGTAAATATTTTCCATTCTCTCCCTCCACCATCTACCAGAGTCAAAAAAGCTAAAGCTTTCCTGCCTCTCTTCCTGTTTTCTTTGCGGCACACATTTATACTTCATTCACTCTGCTGAAGGACCACAAAACTTGTCAGGTGTAACGGCCGCAGAGCAACATCTGTCACATCCACTAAATTAGCCCTAAGCGTTTGTAAGTCACAGTCATTCAGCTCTACAAAAGACAGGTGACCCCCCCCTGCACACTTTCCTTTCGTGCAAGGTCAGCGTGCAGGCATTGAGAATATGCCAGATAACTGGGTCCCTGATGATGAAGAGCTGCCTTTCTCCTGAGGCGTCGTTGCCTCTAGAGACACATCATCATCCCAGTAGTTGCGAAGCTGAGCTTCGGCCCCGCAACAGATGACACAGAAAGAAGTGCAGTTACGTTTTCGTTTGTCTGCTTACAAAAGAAAATTCCAGGGGTCCTTATTGAATTTTTAGCATGTTTTCAGTATATCAAACACTTTTTATAGCCTCCGCTGTTGTTTTAGTTAAAGTTTTATTGTTTTTTTTCCCCAGACGCTTTGTTGGTTACCAGGCATTTCCACATCTGAATGAATGAACCGATTGTATAATAGTAGTATAATAGCGAGTGTAAAACCTCACTGTTTCATGGTACAAAATGAAATATTCTGGATTATAAAAGAAAAAGAAAGAAAAAAGAAAAGAAAAACAAAAATTATTATTCATATACAATATTACTTTACACTACTAACTTATAATGCTAGGGTGAAAAAGAAATCTTGATTTGAATTCATATTTAATAATGAGTCCGAAAATTTTAACAGTGTTTGTACAGTGTCCAATATTCTTGACTGAAATACTAAAATCAAAATGTGAATTTGAAGCAAAAGAGAAAAGAGAAAAGAATGAATCCCCTTAATCTTTAAATAAAACAAATACAAGTTTGCACTGACTCAAAGTTTGACTAACAATACCAGTGTATTATTTATGTATTTTTTTGCATGGCAATACATAGCTGAGCTCACAAGTAGACCTGCTTAACATGACACTTAGACGGATGTCAAGGGTTAACACTGATTTCTATACATTTTTCATCAACCTGCTCCCTGTTTTATTACACTTAAGCCGACAGCTCTGCTGTGGGGATATTATACAGCAAAATAACTAAAACAACTCGGCAGCAGTTTGAATGACACATCTCTATCGGTTAAATCATTTCCAACTTACTGCTGCTCTCCCACAGAGCCGATGAAAAACAGAGTAATCTATGCAGATTGGTCAGGTTGGGACTGAAAAGTCTGTGTGGAAAAATGACAGTGAGAGAAAGAAGCCTCAAACAAAGTGAATTTTTAAAGTGTTTTAAATTGCTGCTGGTTGTTGTTTGTGACAACTGCATCTTCAAAAGTCACTTCAAGCTCTATAATATGGTAAGTCCATACTTTCTATAGCATGAATCAGTGCTCTTATATTCCACCTACCCACCTGCACTATGACACCTGCGATATTTTGTTTTAAATGCATCAAGTTAGAGTCACCATCTCTAATTGGCGACTACTTGAAAATCCTTTGATGCCGGCAACTTGAAAGAGTCTCTTCCCATGAGCACGGCCCTGTGTCTTGGATGCGCTATTAAAAGCTTCCCACACATTATAGAGAATAATATGCACCTTTCTGACACATGATAAAGAGCCTTCTCCGTGATACTGCGTATATGTGAAAGGAGGAAGAAAGGCTCAAACATTTGCTGCTCTCAGATGGATCACCTGTGCATTGTTTCATAATTAATGAGCCCATAAAAAAAGGGCCGAACAAAAGAAAATGAAAAGGCAGCATCTCAGTGAATGCGCTAAGGTAATTAACAGCCCTCCTTCAACCTGTAACACGGCAGCTTTCTCCAAATAAAGGCTTCTTGAATCCACAGAGGCTCTGCCCTGTGTTTGTCTGTTTACACAAAGAAAGGTAAGACTGAGTGAGGTATTTTTAGATTTCAAAGACTCGGCTATAACCACTTTTTGAAAAACTGTGAAATGGAAATGCAGTGTCTCAATCATCGGCCATGTCTCTTTTTTGTGGTGACCAAAAAATATCTGTATGTGTGTGTGTATATGTATTTATACACATGTGCATATTATATATATATGTATATACAGATAAAAATATATGTATATATAAAATAAAAAATATATAAAAGTATAAAATATATACATACATAAATATATATATTTATATACACGTATATACATATATACTTGTATACATATATATACATAAATATAAAAAACATATATATATATACATACACACACACTTCCAGAACACTTGATGGTATTGCACAAACCATGGCTGAAATATCACAAGGGCTTTCTTGTCCGATATGTTCATGTATGCCTCTATCCGGCCTCTAAAACTTGTATTTGTCAGCAGCCTGGGGAGAGTTGTCACAGTGAAATAGTTTAATGCAAAATAGATGCATCCCCCGATGGATCCCTTTTTTTTTTTTTTTTTTTTTTTAAATAGCAGCAACTATTACCACGTAGGATTCAGCCGTGAAGCCAAGCCAGGCAAGGATCAAGGGAATTAGCGAGTTATCATCCTTGCACCATATCCTCCGTTTTGGATACACACGAGGCAACCACCCACTGAAATATGGCTTAACAAATTTGATCTAAAAATATGAGCACCATTGGCAAATTTGATGAGGACAAATTAAATATTGATGGGTCATTGAGAAAGCTTTGCTTTCATATTTCCAAGTTTAATGTCATAGGGTGTGATTTAATGGTGGGACACAAAATGTAATAAATTATGTATCTGCGTCGGGTTTTTTTTTTATGGTGAGCTCGTATTAAAAACTCAAGTGTAAGTGATTTTGATTTTACATCTTTGGAATCATTATATAGGCATTTCTACACACTTGCATATGTAGATTATTTGAAAACAACATTTTTGTTATTGTTTAATTAGGTCTGAAAACTGAGGGGTTCTTTACTATGAACATAATAAAAATAGGTAGAGATGATATTCTTTTAAATACTGTACATGGTAAAATTGTGCCTTAGACATATTCAACTAACCTTAACCATTAGCGCTCACGCAAAATGAGCCAAGTGACGCATTTCCAAATGTCATTCATTCAATTCCCTTTTAAACATTTTGAGTACTTCAAGCTTGAAAGTTGTGCTGAGAAACAGGATATAAGTCACTCTATATTGCACATTTTTAAAGCCTGTGTATGTGCTGTAAATGCTTTGTGTTCCAAGGGTTAAGCATTATCCTCCTTGGCCTCTGCAAACTTCCTGACCAAATCCTTAAATAATCTCAATCAGAGGTTTAATGGGCGTTCACGTTCCTTGCCT
Source organism: Microchirus variegatus (assembly GCF_963457635.1). Lineage (NCBI taxonomy): Eukaryota > Metazoa > Chordata > Actinopteri > Pleuronectiformes > Soleidae > Microchirus > Microchirus variegatus. The sequence goes on from NC_139823.1 coordinate 12,249,001, forward strand.
CAATCCCCTGCCACCTCTTGCCATGCACAAGTGAGAGTGAACAGTCAAGGTCAGCAGCTGATGACACTCTTAACCTGAGACTGACCTCCTGGCTGCTCGTTTTACTTGAGGGACCTCGCGGTAGTGGAGGCAATTTGTCATGCTCTCCATGTAACCGGCAATTACCCTGCATCCTTATAGGCATCATGTATCATTGACTCTCGGCAACTATCTGAGGACCCCACAAATCCCAGCTGATCCAAACAGGCCAAACATAGCCGCCACATTAGAGTTTGACCTCAAATATGGAGGTTTTTTTGTTCCCATAAACTGGGAAAAAAATTAATTAAAAATGTGCCAGACTGGAGAAATCCAGCAGCATACCATATATCCTAACAGCTGCTGTCAGAGATTTTTTAAAAAGTCTAATATTGAGCCTTTGTTATTTGAATCCACGGGGCTCAGCATTTGGTCAATTATTCATTGCTCCAAGTCATTAGCTTTTTAATATTTTATGACTGTCATTAAACCACATCTCCCAGTCTTTCTGGATGTGCTATAATCCCGAGGAGAAGCAGAACCATACGTTATACCGAGCCGCTGTTGATAAAGGAAGAAAGAAGATGTGCCCGACATGATAGTTTTCCGCCGGCAATAAACCTAAGTAATAAAATGCAGGAGGTAAATCTCGACAGTTCTCTTTCACACCTCACAGTGCCTCATTCCTTCCTCGGCAGCATCCCTCATACATCACCTTCACGAATGGGTCTAAAGTGGGTCAGCCTGTGCCTAGCTTGCTCAGTGGGAAAGAGCATCCACATTCATCATCGTGCTGTAAACTCTTTGTTTCTGGACACCATTATCCCTAAACAATGGCACTTGCACAAATATTTCTTCAGGCTTTGAAGTGTTTACAATATTCAGGGTATATAGTATAAATGTCTGGTTCACAGTGAACCACTTTGGACTTTTGTACAGATTCAAATGAGAAGAAAAAAAAATCCCCCAGGCAAGTTTTATGATCCTTGCATTTCTGCATTTCTGTACAGCGAAGCATCGCAGACGTACGATCATAAACACTTCTCCAAATTTCCTCAAGGTAGCGTATTGTATTTCATGTCTCAACGTGTGTCTACCCGACCAGGAGAGCTGCTGCTGCTGCTGCTGGAGTTTATTGGGATTTCAGACATTTGTCATGAATAATAAATGTTGACACCACTCGTTGGATTTTCCAAGACACCTGCAGAAATCATGCCTCTCGCAGCAGCAGCTGGGTTAAAACAAGGTCAACACTGTAAGACTTTGCCCTTCAAAATGTGAAATGTAGTCACTCTATATTTGGTCGGAAGGAGCTTGTAAATCTGACTGTTTTACAGTGTAAAAAACTAAATAATAATATAATAATTTTTCTTTCATGGAGGTTAAAAGTTGAAGCATTTTTTACGCTAAAATTTCCTGTATTAAAGTTTGCATGTCAGCCAATGTTTTTGGCAATAAATTAACACGCATCAAAAAGTGCCATAGTTTACAATTTGGTAATTATCTTAAATATTTCCTGATGCCATTCAAAAGTGAAAAAAAAATCATATTCACAAAATCCATGGTTTGCATTTCCTCAAAATGCCAAAAGCAGTGGCTAAACAAATTTACACTTTAGATTAGGGAACACATTCACCAGTAACTAGGTGCTTACTAACATGCATATAAGTAGCATACTAGACCTAGTACTATATTAAGCACATATCAACGCCTTATGTAGAAAAAAAAAATCTTAATTCATGTTGTAATAGAGGTAGAATAAGGAATTGATTACTAACAAAGGCCAAAGTGATATATGTTAGTAAGCACCTAGTTAATGGTGAATATGTGTTTCCTAATTTAAAGTGTTACCACAAATGTATATATATATATGTACCTGTGGTTTTCAGAAATGGCAACATATGATCCTGATAACTGGGTTGGAAAATGAATAAATTATTGAATGTCTGGTTTATTTCTATATTATACTGTTTGCTGAGCAGAGCACAAAAATAACAGCTTCACTGTGACACAGTACAACCAACCAGGCTGACTAAGACAGACTGTATAATGCCAAAGAATCTGAGCATGCAAAATCCTGATTTGAACATGTTTTTTTGTCGGCAACTGTAGCCCCGAGAGGAAGACGTCTCAGGTCCAAATCCAGAGATTGAGACGTACATGAAAAGGGAACACTTGTCTCTTTGGTTTCATCAGAGCTGAGCTAGAAGGCTGCCTTCTCTGTGTAGCCCTGGCTACGCGGCTGCTGCCAGTTGACATGCCTAACTCTGAGGGAACATTTCCTCCCAGATAGAGATCCAGACTGCACCGCAGGGGGAGAATAACCCCGGGGGCAAGACACAAAATGGCAAAGGTGCATGCACACGCTCCAGAAAAGGTGTCCATTCTCTCAGAGCAAATGACGCAAGTATGTTATGAGCGGTCGACTATGCTCTGCTCTCACTCTTTGCTGAAATAAAAAGGGCTGATTAACTTTCACAATTAAATGTCTGACCTACAGTATAAGCCCAGGGTGGTGTAGGACAACGATGTGATGGTTTTCCAGCCATTTATTTGAGAAATAAATATCCTTGTTTTATCAGAGTATGTAAAAGGTTGAAGCTTCTTTCATGATGTTTGTGAAGCAATTGCAGAGATGGTCTAAAAGAGATCGACTAAAGCCTCCAGTCCTCTGCTCAGTACGGTGGCCTGGAAGTGCAAACCATGACGAAAACTACTTTTACTTTTTAAAAGCTTGAGGTAAATTTGCATTCAGAAAAAAACAAATTTGCAAGTGCTGAAATAAATGAACAAAGCTTGAGACAAATGTAAATGTTTTCGACAAAAAAAACAAATTCACAAAATAAGGAACGAGTACAAATCGTGAAACTAATCAACAAAAAATTTCCAAAACAAATCAACAAAAGCCATGAAATATGAACGTCCCGAGCCACAATTTTGACAGAACCGGAATGTAAATGTTCAAGATGTGAAACACAAGAGATCCAACTCCAATCCAATCCAACTTAATTTATAAAGCACTTTAAAAACAAAAGTACATTTTTGTGTTAGTCGTCGTTCCACCAACTTCTGCCTTTGCACATCATGCACCAAACAAATCAGGTTTTTCATTCTTTCAAGTCATTCATTTGCTTCCCAAAGAGGATTTCAAAGTACAAGTGTCAAAGAAACTGAGTCACCAAAGAAATGTTCAAGGCTGAGCCCGAGGCCCCCCTTTTACACCTTGTATTAGAATGCAGGTTTTTTTGGTATTGGATAGCACTTCATCGCATGTATTTGCATGTGTCATGAACATGTATATCCATGGTCACCCCCCTCTTATCTCAAAATTCCAAAAAGTTAATTAAGTAGGGAAGAGGAACAGAAACAGAAACAAGAGCAGACTTTACTGTACCACTAAAGGTTTGGATATCACAGACATTGATTCAAACCTATATTTGTGAGGACATTTTGCCTGTCCTGACATCATTCGAGATGCTTTTTGGGGGGGGTTTAGACCTGTTTTTAGGTTGTGCAAATATAGATTTGTAGACCTTTTCGCTGCGCATTTCCTACAATTTTGTGACCTGAAACTTTTCACAGATGTGTTTGGAAGTTAAATACAGAAAATGATGTATGTCTGATATAAGTGTCTCAGTGTAAGAACGAGCCGAGGGAACAAAACGATAAAATAAATATACATTATCACACAATGCAGTAAGGATAGAGATAGAAAGTAACCAAGGACACTGTTCATCAAAAGACGACAAATTAAAACAGTTTTTTAAGAGAGAGATAAAAATTTTAGCGACTGACTCTTGTAATAGCAAAGAGGTAATTAACCATTAAAAAGATAAAAGCAACAAAAGTAGTTCACGGTTGAATTTGCGAAATCTGGTTAGTTGTTTAGAAAACAGGAATGAAAAATGGAAGAAGGAGAAGAAGAAAAAAAAACCAGCCCACACTGTACTGTTAAGTAATTGTTAAGCACACAGGGCACAGTAATGAGGCCTGGCAGTTGTTTAAAGTAACTTAATTATTTAGAGCCATTAAAAGTTTAGAAGAAAATCATTTTCAAGGAGCCTTCTAATAATGCTTCAACATATTTACAGCAGGTTGCATCAGACCTTGGGCAACCCTTGACAACACATTCACTCAGTGCCTGCATTCTAGGAAGTCATTCGTCTAGGAAAGACAGAGCAGCTTGGGGAATGTTTAAAAAGAATTAAATAAAAAATAGATTCAGGATGAAGGGATTCATTTACATGAAACACTTACAGTGACAGCTTAGTCAGTCCGTGTGCAAGGCTCAAACACAACACCCAAAACTCTCTTAAAATTGGAAAAATTGCTGTTTAATCTAATCATACTTTATTGTCATTGAGTTCTAAATAGGCCCACACACCTAGAAGGAAATGTATTCATCAGTGCACATCATTTTGATGCAACACTGCAGCAATCAACCCTCATTGACATTCAGGTAGTTTCACATTTCCATCTTTAACATCACTGGCTGTGACATTTCAAGGCTATATCTGTAGCAGATGGCGTCATTTGACATATATAACTTTACTTACTTTTCCCCGAGTAGGGAAGTTCAGCATGATGTCACTGTCATTTACATCTTAACTGTCAGCTGATTTCCTTCAATTCAATTGAAAGAAATCGAACACATCAGTGAACGGAACTCTGTCCCAAAGGGCTTTTATGGTACAAAATGTGAGTCAGAGCCTGAGAACACGTACCAACGAAGTCTCATGGGGATGGAAATGTGTTCCTCTACATGTTTCGGGTTGTCATCATTGTTGTCCGTTGCAGACAAAGATCCTTTGTAATATAATGGCAGGCCTATCGATACACTGAGAGCCAGCTGTCAGAATAACCTATATACAAATGCAAGATATTTGCTATTTCAGTTATGTCTGCACCATTTACCAAAGCACATTTATTTCTGAATTCAGTTTTAATGTGTAATAGTATTTGTTGATGATAAGCAACAGGATAACAATATTGTAGTGTTGGAGCTGCATTCCTGGGTAACGGCATAACAAGCTAGGCTAGCTCTTAAATAAACCATAAGCCAACACAAGTGTAGTCCTACACTGTTTTTGCATGAATACAAGATAAGTTATGCAAAACTCACTCATGTTCTGTGGGACACAGTTCATACTCAGTACAATCACCAGATTGTAAATATAAAATGCTCATTCTGGTAAATACAGGAAAAGAAACATTTATACAGAGGCTACTATTTGGGGCTACCATGTTTGTACAATAGCCCACAATGGACAAACTAAACACCTTTTGGGTTTCTGAAGGCTACATCGTTTCTCCAACACACTTGGAAGGGGAAGGGTGAGGTGAGGGATATCAATCCATCCATCCACTACCACTTTATCCTCCTTGGTGCCAATCCCAGCTGACACGGGACGAAAGGTGGTACACACCCTGGACAGGTTGCCAGTCCATCACAAGGCCACATAGAGACAGAATAACGATCCACTCTCACACTCAATTTCAAGTGTTCAATTTGCCTGATACCCAAATCTGATCTGGTTCTTCTAGGTGCAAAGGCAAGAGGGCTAGAGGTGAGGGATATTCAGCTACATTAAGAGCAACTTAAAAACTCTTTCTGTAGACCACTCATACTACAATTCTGTTTAAACTCTTCAATGCAGGCTATTTACAGCTTGGGTTTGGGTGTTTGCCAGATAGCTTCATGCACCACAAGGAGATCGTAGACGGTAGACGTGCTGGTTGGACTGTGGATACAATGCCTGCATGTACCGACTCTCGTGGGTGCCACAGACAGAAACACTTGTCCATGTGCAATAAACAATCCCGTCCTGTTGTACAGTTTTATCCAGAGGTCATTGGAGAGTCATCCAAGGTTCTTCAACCTCAGCATCCCACTCTCCCCCCTCTGTATGACTGTTGACCTCTCCTCACTCACAATCCCCAAACATATCCCAAATATTCATCCTAACTGTGTAAAACTATGGCCAGGAATATAATTTTAAACAACTGAACAGGAATAAATCAGCCTCTGGAATCAATCAGCCTTTTAACTCGACACCAAAGGAAGAGGACAAAGCCTTTTTTGAAGCCTCAAGATTCGGCTATTTTGAAGTATTGCATTTTATTGGACGACACCAGCTGTCAGTCACACAGGTGTCCACCCATAATGTGCTGTCATTTACTGCCTATTTTCTTCTACACGGGAACATAATTTAGAGCAACCGATTCATTCATTTTTCTATAGAAGAAGAGCGGAAATGATCGATTGAAACCATTAACTCCTCAGGAAAATGTTCGCTGTGGCATAATAAATAAAGTGAGCGCCCTGCTCATTTTCCCATAGACCTCCATTCACATGGATTTCTCTTTGCAGCCAGCTGAGTATATTCTTACTCCCCGATTAGATTCACCCGGCAAACCTGAATAATACGTGCACTTTCTGCAACCCGTCTGAAGAGCTGACTCATTTCTGCGTCACCTAATCTCAATTCCTTCAATCCATTCAGCGCAAGTTCCTCTTTAGTCCACGTCTCTCCATGTTGCTAATACAGTAAAACATTTTTTTTCCAGCTATAATGGAACCCATGCTGTCTTATGTTGTACTGATTGGTGTGTCATGTGTTGTGAAATTTCCGTTTGTATAATCAATTTAAAAAAAGAAAAGATGAGACACTTTGGTTGACAGGCAATGGTATGGTATCTCTGTTCTTGTTTCTGCCACTGCGATATACGTCAGTCAGCGAGAATATTAATGACAGGGAAATGGTTTTAATGATGTGGCTGTTTATTGTACTTTTTTAAGGTCACACTGTAAAGCCACACTTCAGATACAATATATATGTACAAATATGTCTTGAGGGATATGTTGCATAGAGTTTGGTCTGGTATTTGTCTCAGTCCTGAGGATCTGGGTATTTCTTTTTATAGATACACTATAAGTGTAATACATTTATGTGAACATAAAATGAGGTACATCTCCAGTGTTAGCTATTCTTAAGACTATAGTCGATAAAGTAGAGAGAGTTTTTTCACTGATCTACTCAAGTCTTAGTTACCAGACATGGCTCAAATCGTCTTTAGACACATGGGGTCGGCATAGGGAGGTGATGCACTGCTGCAGGTTTCAAGTGGAGACCTGCTCTCTGTGATCACACTGCATCACACGTAAATAGTGTGTTTTGATGCATCACAGCTATTTTTTTTTTTAATTCCAGTTTCTTTCTTTTTCCCCCCACACCCTGCTGCTGATGCTGTTCTCACTTTAGTTTTGTTCAGTTTATCTGGGTGGGTGTTTGTTCTTTGCACTTCTGATTCGTCTTGTGTCCTGATTCTCCTCCTGCTGTGTTATTCTTTTTTCTTTTTTAAATTTATTTATATCCACGTCTTTTGTGAACATTTTCACACAGGTCAACTCTTCTTATGATTCAGATTCAGTTTTTGAAGCACTGGACCTGCAAGTTTAATGTGTGGCTCCTCAAAATAATTATTTTGGATTCATTTGAGACCATCTTATGATGCTGTGAATGCCCATCAACATATTAACATTCCAACCCAGGAATACATGGATTATATGACACCCATATTTTAAATTTAATCTTTAATTTTGATCTTGCTTTATACCTTTTGGCAGGCAGCCACCTGGCTGAATGCTGAGGATGCATCATTGTCGGTGCACAATACACTTTGTGGAAGATTTGGCATTATTTTGAACTTGACTTGACTTGAATACACTTGTACATAGTTTGGTTCATTGAAAATAAAACTTGAACTTGCCGATTAATTTGTCTAAGACTGCTAGTATGTCTACTAATGTGCACTGTTTAAAGTAATATCAGTTATATAATGAATGCTGTCATGTTAATGTATAAAGGTTGTATAAAAGTAACGCTAGGGGAAACTTGTAGCTGATGTTGGAATCTTTAGAGAATGTTCGCTGAAGGTTGTAGAGAAGTAATATTAGGGGAACATTCTGACAAAGTAAAGTTCTAGGAACCAAATGCACCAAAAGTTTCCCATGGCAACCACAGGAGAACCTAGAGGTTAACGTACAGGGAAAGTTTCCGCAACCAAAAGCTAGCATTCCCAGAGCATTCCGGGAACCAAACATGGTTAGCTGCTGTTGTCAGTGATAAGCCCAAGTATATCACAGTAAAATGCAAGTTGTGTCCATGTAACAAAGGTTTCTCAACTGCGAGAAACTCCACTTCAAACTTGAAGAAGCATCTGCAGGCTATAAGCGCAGCTCTACTGCATTGGTGGCTTAGGAGGAGGAGGATGATGCTGCTGGCAGAGATGCTAGCTAAAGCCTCAGGCTGCTTAATTTTAACTCGGCAAAAGCTGTCACTCCGAGGCAGATTAACAAGCTTATAGCTGCGTATGTGGTGAAGTGTGCATCTCCTACTTTCAATAAGATTATCAATATCATTCCTACGTGTTTTTTGGTAACACGGTAACGTGTCGTTCTTCCCAGGAGTCATCTCTGCAATGCAACAAATTACTTTTTTTTAATTGCAGTAATTCTGTAATGAAATTAGTTACTTTTAAAAGCAATGTTGCATCAACACTGTCAAGGACAAACAAGGAGATAAACAAAGTTTAAAAGACTCAAAACTATCTCCAATTAGCTCATGGACCACATCATGCCTTGCACACATTCACTAGGTGAAAAACGCAGCCACTCTGTGACTGGTAAATATCGGAGTGTTCAACCTTGAACCAGCCATAAAAGATAAGTTAAGAAATTCTGACATTTTATGTCTATTTGTTCATTGCGCTCACACAAAACCGCTATGGAGCCTTGCAGTGTGAAGTTGTCAGTTTAAAATGCCACCTGAATCTCTCAAGTGAAGAGATGGGGACTGGCTGAATTAAAAATTGTTATTATTGACGACAATCATCAGACTTCTTTAAAAATTAATAAATCCATGAAATGGTGTGTAGTCTGCGAACGAAGTCATTCTAAAAAGCCTTTAACAGAGATGACCAAGCATTGCTCATGTTTCTCTCTCTCAGATTTTGTGGGTGACTTGCCCTCCATACGCAAAGTACGTTCAAACATATACCCAACCTCACTCACACCCCATCCACTCACATTAAAAGGTCTTACCTAAGGGCTCAAACCCAGCCATCAATGGCAATCTGTAATTTCCTCTTTAAAATAAGGCTGCCCACATTGTCATTTTCCTCCCAAACCTCCATCTGAGAAATCAACTGCTCAAACACAGCAAACCATCAGCATCTCTGTGCACTTTAGAAAGGGTAAAATGGGGGCAGAGCAGTATGGAGCATCCTGAATGTGGCTACAGACTCACAGAGCAATCTCCCCTCACCAAATCCCTGCAGCACAATTCAATTCCATATCACTGCAGGCCAGGGCACCAGGACATAATCTGACAGCCATGAAAGGCTGGCAGGGCAGCAAGCACAAAGATACTCTTTCAACTCTATTAAAGGAAAGCAACCATCAGCATGCGGATTCAATAAACAACAACTACTACTACTATTATTATTATTATTTATTGAGAATTGTTATTAAATGGAATTACAAAAAATCAGAATGAGTAAATTAATTAAAGTGAAAAAACATTGTTTTTTTTCCTCTCAACACATCTGTTGCTTGTTAAATCTCATCAGACAGGAGAATATCACCAGATGCTCGACTGTTACAGCTCACTAACCTCTAGTGTTCTCTGTATTTCCTCTGGACTGGACTTGCCAGGAGCTCCCCTCAGGATGTGAGCCTGTGAGTAGACTCATGATGTAACTGGGTGCTACAACAACATGAACCAACCTATCACCCAAGTATCCAATGAGAAATACAGAGCTAGACATTTTCAGAGGAAGAGAGGATCCAAAATATATGATTCTACCCCATACTTACATTTTTTTAGTTAAAAAATCTACAAGTCGGAATGCTGTGGCACCTTACATTTCATTCTGTTTATCCATGTCAATAATTTAGGCATGCCAATCACCCCACATCAAAGACAACCTCTAAATTAAGTCTCCATGGATGCAATTTTGCAAAAAGGAGTAGGTGAGAAAAGAGCTTTGCCTGAGACCAGGAGTGTTACTGTTATTCTAACAAGACGAGGTAAAGGCAAAGACAGCTATGCTTTAATAGGTGTCTTGAGGTCAGCCAAGGATACAAAAGAACAAAATGAAAAGAAACTAAGTCTAAGAGGAGCACACTACTGAGCTGTTGAACAAAGAATCATATATAAGCCACAATTTGACTGTATAACCTCGTCCTTTGTTTCTACAGAAGGAAGCTGCATGAAATGGAGAAAGTAGTAATAACTGAGCTAAGGGACATAGCAAATAATTATGAGTTACAGAACAGAGCAGATTGGAGAGATATGACTGTATGTTAATGTCAATAATAGATCATCGAAAAGAGTTCATGTATTTATAAAGAGATCCAGAACTTCTCTAAATCACCAACTGAATTAATTTCTAATCATTAATTATTCTCCCCGTCTCAAAAGAAATGTGACAAATCGTACAGGGTTATTACTCAGCAGTTTCACAATTACTTATTAGTTAGTTTTTGTGCATCTAATATAAAGTGACACACTATGCTGAGAAAGTATTCCCCCTATATGTCATCATATTGCAATAAATCAATCAGAGACAGTTGTCTTTTTATCACATTCAGGCTTCAATATTCACACACAGCCTTTTATCTGATGCATTGAAAATGATTGTATTAAACAGGCTTTAAATATAAAAGATTCTAAACATTAATGGCTATAGCTGCAGTGTGACAATATCCATGTCCTACTGGCTTGAGATTTTGACTTGCATGTCAGCCAATGTCTGGGGCAACAACTCCTTGGTGCTGTAATTTGTCGAGGAAAAAAAGATAAAAATCTGACCTACATGAATTTAACACAGCCATTAGTGTTTGCCCAAAGCTACGTCTATTGACTGCCACGCACAGTGAATCTAACATCTCCAGTATTACATGTGTTGCATTTCTGACATTCCCTTTGGAGAGAGAAGGCATGCTACTACTGATTTTCTATCCAAATACTATTTTCAGTTGGTAGGAGCAGCTGTTAGTGCTTTTTCCCTTTTGTAAATTCACCTTCAAGGTTTCCTTTTAATGAGATCCTCCATAGTATGCACCAGAAACACATGGGAGTATCTCTGTTCAGTGACGGCCAGCAGTTAAATTATACTTTTAATAATTTCGGTCTTTGATATTGGCTCTTTTGCTTTGCTTTGGGCAGTCTAATGTTACGGGAAATATCATGGGGAAGGTCATAAAACATGACTCAGAGTCTACAGATATGCCTAAAGGGAACCTGTGCTTAATAGTAAATTAAGCGTGCTGTGATATTCACATTAACAGTGTCATCATGCAGGTGTTTGGCATTATGTGATGTACCAACACCTCATTCAACAATACCACCAAGATGGCGCTCCACATCTGCAGAGAGCTGCAAAGACTTTCCGAATGTGCGGTTGTGTTCATATTTATACAAGTACAAAAAGTAAGGAAATTTGTGTTTGTTTGATTATTTCTTTGTTGTTACAATGCTACTGGGCAATAAATCCTATAGTGTTTGCACTTTTCTGCCAATGCCAAACAGCTTATTATTCTGCAATTCTGCCACACCCTTGTTTGGTGTCGATAATTGGATCGGATGATTGAAGTCTGGAGAAACAAGACATGTTGGCAATTTGACAATTTGTTCATTTAACAAACAGGGGCTTTAGTAGCACAAGAAACATACAAAAGGTAAGGGTTAACCCTGACCCTAGGGCTAACCCTAACCCCCAACCCTAAACATGCGCCAGAGTGACCAACACAACTACACTGGCTGACTAGCAACAAATGCTGGTTGAAGAATTGGTGAGATTCCATAAGTTATAAGAGGTATACGTTTATATTTCACTAGTGGAGATTTCTTACCTGGATATTGATTCATTTGTATTTTCTTGGAGTCTATGGGCATTGAGTTGCACAAGTGTTGGTACTGGCATACTTCCTCACATAGCATCAAGAAAGTTTCCATGGTTACCTTCCTCTTTGTTGTGTTGTCTGAACAAAATAAGGGCAGGCCACCAGCTAGAATAGCAAGTGTTGTGCCTCGGCGAGCCTGCATACTCGGCTTTTACGGTCCCGTGTGGTCAGACAAAAATGGTGGATAGCGAAATTTATGTCACACTGACCTCTGCAAACACAAGAATGCGGAAAGTAAGACATAGATGGGTCTAAGAATAAATACTGCTGACCATTGGTGCCAGCAGACGTGGAGATGCAAATACAGTACTTGCTTCACCTTCAAGGATTCTATTATAAAGTAATACTTAAACTCAGCTAAATAAATCAATACCTCAGCAGCAAACGGCTGCTTCAGTGTGTCTAATTCAGGTTCTAATTCATGAAAAAAGTATTGACTCTGGCAGAATCATCCAGTCTCACTATTCTCTCTTAAAAATACTGCCTGGTGATTTAAAAGCACACAATAGTCCCTTTAAATCATCCCCAAATCTATGGTGCTGCAATTGAGTGCTATAACAGAAACTAGATAGGGCATCTCCCTGTCTATATCCATGAACTATCGCTGAAACTATGCAGAACAAGAAGTACCTTAACAAACAGCAGACCTAATAGTGGGTCAGTATGTTCAGACAAATATTGCTCAAACTCCCATATTATATTCTTTCATTGTGTAGTGTTGATCCCAAAGTATCCAAGGATGACAAAAGGGTCTGAATTTTGTTGAAATTGATAAACATCATTCAGTAAAGAGTAGAAACAGAATATAGTAGAATTACTACAACAGTAAACACAGTAAATCCAAAGCAATAAATATTAGTGCCGATTGTATATTTCTACAGCCGCAACTAAGGATTATTTTCGTAATCGATTAATCTGTTGATTGTTTTCTCGATTAATTGTTTTTAAGTGTGCCAGGCATACTGTCTAATGTAATGGTCACCTGTCAATCAAACAGTGGGTTGAGGTGGTATAGTTTAACGACATGGTGGTTCTAAAATGGACTTTGAATGTCTCTTATCAGATAAATAAGCATTAAAATATATATATATATTTTTTACATGTATTCTCTAAATAAATGTACTTCATTCACATTTTTACAGCTCGTGACTTTCAGAGAAACCTTCTGTCCATATTGGTTCAGCTGAAGGTCTGCTGACACACACAGGATCCTGAACTGTCAAAAGTTTCCCTCCTTAAGCGAACGCTGATCTATTTCAAGTCAGCACATTCCAATTTATATTTTTTTTCCCCACACAATGTGTCGCGTCTCCCCTGCTGTCACTCTGCTATCAGTCTTACAGTGCTTTCGAGCTGTTCATCCCTATCATAATGACCTCCTCAGGGACCTGGAGGCGGTGTCTGCAAAGCCCCAGCTGTTTGGTGAAGGACTTCGCCTCTTCATGTGAAACAATAAAGAGAGCGGCGATGGAGCGTGGTGCTGACTGTCCTCTTGTTAAAAGCTCTGATAGCAAGAGTGCATACAAAACCATCGCACCAAAATGAAAAGAATGGCAACTTGCAGGATGAATCCTTCCTCTGAGTACGAGGGTGACATGGTACGTTAGGGCAAGAAGCCTTTTTGATAGAGAATGTCTTCTCCTTTCTTAAGTAAAAATACATTGCAAATAATAAATATAATGGCAGATATACTGTACCATTGTGAGTACTGCTCAAGGACTGAATTATCCTGGTAATGACAATATCAATGACCTGAGTGTCATTCTGCAGTGTGCATACCTTTGCCAAGGCCACAAAATTGCGATGCTGCTTACTGACCCGGTCTTTGCTTGGGATTAAAAAAGAGATTGATTTCAATTATATTTGCTTTTTAAATAAAGGTCAAAAAAATTATTCTGCATCTGTATAGGCCTCTATTATAAAACCAACACCGTATAAAACGGAAGAATTCCAAACCTTTGCACAATCTGGTAGATCTCGACAGCGTCTAAATTCAACATTTTTGGGTCTGTCCTTTTCAAGGTTCAAGGTTCTTTTATGGTAATCAACAGCGAAGTACATGCATACATGCATAGTGAGATAAAACAATACAATAAAGACGATGCAACCCAATAATTCCTGCTCCATCTCTCAAGTTTGGTGCAAGCTGGCTCAGTAATACTTAAAATTTAACCAAAAAAAAACAACAACAACCGACCAACTAGTGATGTCCTATTCTTATACTGTTATATTATTTATATTTATCAGGTTATAAAAGCTATTTAGCCAACAAGCATGCATACAAAATATGCTAGTAATTAAATAATAAGCATATAAAGGCAAATATATAGGTATAGATTATAAGGCTAACATTCTTCAATTCATTCGTTCATTCAACAAACACTTCAGTGCTGTCGCTCTTCCACGTAAACACTTCACATTTACTAAAGTTGAGTTTATGCAAAAATGCTGCAATGTCTTAAATTGATCAAAAAACTGTAATCACTTAAGATGCAAATATCTCCCCTAAGTCAGACTCTTTTGTCCATAGCGGTGCCTTGACTTCCTAAAAGTGACAGGTCGAGCAAGGAAAAAAACACACATTTGTTCCCTCCCTATTCCCTTCGCTGGAACTTCTGTGGCGACGAAAATCCAACAGAATCATTGAAATCAATTAGAATCACATCCAGGCTGTCATCGGCCTGACATGTGGCAAACCTCTGTGGCTTCAGCTCCCGACGGACTGGTCTCCATTATGGTAATAAAATTGTCTATTTTAGGACGAGGTTGTGACAGTAGCTCTTCGCGCGATCGTGACATCAGCTCGTTTGGGCATTATTCCGTTAGGAAGAAAACAATGGTGGCTTTTTTTTTTTTAAGTTAAACGTGTATTGGACGTGATGGCCGCCCCTCTGTGGGCGCGCTTATTTGTGTTTGTTATTTGACATATTTCAGGAGGAAGCTGAAACTCAGGATGACTTATTAGGAAACCAGAGCTTCTGGTATTATTTGACATAAACAAGACCTAATGGTGGGAAAGAGGGTGCATTGTGTTTTGCTGTGCTACAACAACAACAATTATTGCAATAATAATGATAATACTAGCACCGCAAGCGGTGGTAACGGGTTCGAGCTTGACGCTACGTCGCGACCCGCGCCCACCTCGTCGCTTGCGCCCTGATCTCGTCTCTCGTTCATTCGCTGCTTGCTGTCGTAGTTCTAATTGGCGCCGTCCGTGCGGATGTTGGGCTGTGGAGTAAAGTCATATATTATTTCCTGTTAAGTGCGTTACACTTTCTGTCGGGAGGACATTGTTTGCGTGTTCAGGATAGGTCCCTGGCCTCACATACCAAGTTCCATGCAGAGCGGTCAATGTACAGTAAAGTTAGAGGGCACTTCCTGTTAAAATGGCTGACTTCCTGTTGGGTCAGAGCGTGTCTATTAACATGTTCAGGGAAGTTCCCTTGACACACATATAATGTTTCGTGGAGATAGGGCAACGTACGGCAAAGTTAAATTCTACTTCCTGTTTTGGTGTTCCACTTCCTGTTTGGAGTTTAGCTTTTGCAGACATGTCCAGGATAGGTTCCTGGTCTCACGTGTCAAGTTCCGTGCAGATTGATCAATGTACGGTAAAGTTACAGGGGACTTCCTGTTTAAAATGGCTGACTTCCTGTTTGGTCAAAGGCGTGTCCATTAACATGTTCAGGGAAGTTCTATTGACTCACATATCATGTTTCGTGGCGATCGGGCAATGTATGGCAAAGTTACATTCTACTTCCTGTTGCGGCGGATCCACTTCCTGTCAGGAAGTCATCTGTTGCTGACATGGTCGGAGCGGTTTTGTGGTCCCACATATCACGTATGAGGATGATACAACAATCCCTGTTATAGCAGCATAAAAAAGTGTGATATGTAATGTTATATCCAGCAACCAGGGGGCGCTGTTTTTTAAATTGAAGATTTTCATACAGACTTTTTCAGGGTCATACTGTCATCAATCCAAGGAAGTTTGGTTCAGATTGGAACAGGATTTACAAAGTTATACCAGTTTCTTTTGTGTTGCACAGTAGATGGCATAGTCTGCTGCCACCAGGGGGTGTCGTTAAGACATTGAATATTGTCATATAGACTACTTCAAGGCATCAATCCAGGGAAGGACATTGGATCCTCCATCGCAAAGTTATAAGTGTTTCGTTGTCTGTCTTTACAAATCAGAATGTTTGCCAACTTTAGCGCCCCCTATCTCGTACGCCGTGCGACATTTTAGAAAGCTTTCAATAACATTTGATCCTCAACTCGTCCACATTGACCTCGCAAAGTTTGAAGGTGATAGCATAAAAGCTCTAGGACAAGATAGATTTTATAGCAAATAAAATTCTTTCTGTTTCCACCAGGGGGCGCTGTTTTCGAAATTAAATATTTTCATGTAGACTTGTTCAGGGTCGGACTGTCATCGATCCAAGGAAGTTTGGTTCAAATCGGAACAGGATTCACAAAGTTATCATCATAAATGTACTTTTTTTGGGTAATAATCCTCTCACCACTAGAGGCGCTGTTTCCGAACGTGACCGTTTTTTTATATTCATCTTTAAGAACTATCGATCATGAACCACGGCAAGTTTGGTTCATATCTGACCTTCCAATGCAAAGTTATAAGAGATTTGGTCAACATCAGAATGATCGCCAACTTTAGCGCCCCCTATCTTGTACGCCGTGCGACATTTTAGAAAGCTTTCACTAACTTTTGATCCTCAACTCGTCCACATTAACCTCGCCAAGTTTGAAGGTGATAGCACAAAAGCTCTAGGACAAGATAGATTTAATAGCAAAGAAAATTATTTCTGTTGCCACCAGGAGGCGCTGTTTTCGAAATTGAATATTTTCATGTAGACGTCGTCAGGGCTGGAGGAACATCAATCCAAGGAAGTTTGGTTCAGTTTGGACCAGGACTCGCAAAGTTATAAGAGTTTGTTTTTTTGTCGCAAAAATCCGACTTTGCACCGCCCACGCTGCTACACCGTTAAAGAATGCGCTATCATATTCAACACGCATCATCTACCATGTGTTTTCAATGTTTCAGTGTCATTTTGAGTGACACTTTTACAATCGCTGTAAAAGTTATTACCGAAATCGTAAATAAACTTTTTTTTTGTATATTCTCTTCCACCACCAGGAGGCGATGGTTTCAAACGTGATCATTTTTGCATAGGTGTCTTCAGCAACTACCCATCATCAATCATGGCAAGTTTGGCACCGACGTGACCTTCCATCGCAAAGTTATAAGCGTTTCGTTGAGTGTTGGGAAAATTTGGAATTTTCGCCAACTTTGGCGCCACCTATCTCGTGCGCCATGCAATATTTCAAAAAACTTTTCAGATTAGATCGTACCTCAACTGGTCCACATCAACCACGCCAAGTTTGAAGGTGATTGCTCAAAAACTGTAGATTTTGGTATCTACGGCAAGTTATGCTGTAAATTCGCCAAAAACGCCTCCGTTTTCGCCTTCAATCCAAAATGGCGGCCTTCCTGTAGCTTTCACAGAAAACTTGTGATTGACTTTTGCCCATGGCACAACCTAATGAACGTGTGTACCAAGTTTCGTTCATGTACGTTATTCCCGACAGGAGTTGACCTAGTAGCACATTTTTGCGTCAGTCTGAAGCCCCGCCCACTTCCATTTTTTGACGCACATTCACCGAACCACTTTGGTTCGGCGATTTAAGTTAGGTCTGATGTTGTCCCAAAAATTCGCGAGGTTTGGGATACGTTTAGGCCTTCAAAAATGCACATTCCTCGTGTGAAGAATAATAATAACTAGCACCGCAAGCGGTGGTAACGGGTTCGAGCTTGACGCTACGTCGCGACCCGCGCCCACCTCGTCGCTTGCGCCCTGATCTCGTCTCTCGTTCATTCGCTGCTTGCTGTCGTAGTTCTAATTGGCGCCGTCCGTGCGGATGTTGGGCTGTGGAGTAAAGTCATATATTATTTCCTGTTAAGTGCGTTACACTTTCTGTCGGGAGGACATTGTTTGCGTGTTCAGGATAGGTCCCTGGCCTCACATACCAAGTTCCATGCAGAGCGGTCAATGTACAGTAAAGTTAGAGGGCACTTCCTGTTAAAATGGCTGACTTCCTGTTGGGTCAGAGCGTGTCTATTAACATGTTCAGGGAAGTTCCCTTGACACACATATAATGTTTCGTGGAGATAGGGCAACGTACGGCAAAGTTAAATTCTACTTCCTGTTTTGGCGTTCCACTTCCTGTTTGGAGTTTAGCTTTTGCAGACATGTCCAGGATAGGTTCCTGGTCTCACGTGTCAAGTTCCGTGCAGATCGATCAATGTACGGTAAAGTTACAGGGGACTTCCTGTTTAAAATGGCTGACTTCCTGTTTGGTCAAAGGCGTGTCCATTAACATGTTCAGGGAAGTTCTATTGACTCACATATCATGTTTCGTGGCGATCGGGCAATGTATGGCAAAGTTACATTCTACTTCCTGTTGCGGCGGATCCACTTCCTGTCAGGAAGTCATCTGTTGCTGACATGGTCGGAGCGGTTTTGTGGTCCCACATATCACGTATGAGGATGATACAACAATCCCTGTTTTAGCAGCATAAAAAAGTGTGATATGTAATGTTATATCCAGCAACCAGGGGGCGCTGTTTTTTAAATTGAAGATTTTCATACAGACTTTTTCAGGGTCAGACTGTCATCAATCCAAGGAAGTTTGGTTCAGATTGGAACAGGATTTACAAAGTTATACCAGTTTCTTTTGTGTTGCACAGTAGATGGCATAGTCTGCTGCCACCAGGGGGCGTCGTTAAGACATTGAATATTGTCATATAGACTACTCCAAGGCATCAATCCAGGGAAGGACATTGGATCCTCCATCGCAAAGTTATAAGTGTTTCGTTGTCTGTCTTTACAAATCAGAATGTTTGCCAACTTTAGCGCCCCCTATCTCGTACGCCGTGCGACATTTTAGAAAGCTTTCAATAATATTTGATCCTCAACTCGTCCACATTGACCTCGCCAAGTTTGAAGGTGATAGCACAAAAGCTCTAGGACAAGATAGATTTTATAGCAAATAAAATTATTTCTGTTTCCACCAGGGGGCGCTGTTTTCGAAATTAAATATTTTCATCTAGACTTGTTCAGGGTTGGACTGTCATCGATCCAAGGAAGTTTGGTTCAAATCGGAACAGGATTCACAAAGTTATCATCATAAATGTACTTTTTTTGGGTAATAATCCTCTCACCACCAGAGGCGCTGTTTCCGAACGTGACCGTTTTTTTATATTCATCTTTAAGAACTATCGATCATGAACCACGGCAAGTTTGGTTCATATCTGACCTTCCAATGCAAAGTTATAAGAGATTTGGTCAACATCAGAATGATCGCCAACTTTAGCGCCCCCTATCTTGTACGCCGTGCGACATTTTAGAAAGCTTTCACTAACTTTTGATCCTCAACTCGTCCAAATTAACCTCGCCAAGTTTGAAGGTGATAGCACAAAAGCTCTAGGACAAGATAGATTTAATAGCAAAGAAAATTATTTCTGTTGCCACCAGGAGGCGCTGTTTTCGAAATTGAATATTTTCATGTAGACGTCGTCAGGGCTGGAGGAACATCAATCCAAGGAAGTTTGGTTCAGTTTGGACCAGGACTCGCAAAGTTATAAGAATTTGTTTTTTTGTCGCAAAAATTTGACTTTGCACCGCCCACGCTGCTACACCGTTAAAGAATGCGCTATCATATTCAACACGCATCATCTACCATGTGTTTTCAATGTTTCAGTGTCATTTTGAGTGACACTTTTACAATCGCTGTAAAAGTTATTACCGAAATCGTAAATAAACTTTTTTTTTGTATATTCTCTTCCACCACCAGGAGGCGATGGTTTCAAACGTGATCATTTTTGCATAGGTGTCTTCAGCAACTACCCATCATCAATCATGGCAAGTTTGGCTCCGACTTGACCTTCCATCGCAAAGTTATAAGCGTTTCGTTGCGTGTTGGGAAAATTTGGAATTTTCGCCAACTTTGGCGCCACCTAATACGTCCGCCATGCAAGATTTCAAAAAACTTTTCAGATTAGATCGTACCTCAACTGGTCCACATCGACCTCGCCAAGTTTGAAGGTGATTGCTCAAAAACTGTAGATTTTGGTATCTACGGCAAGTTATGCTGTAAATTCGCCAAAAACGCCTCCGTTTTCGCCTTCCATCCAAAATGGCGGCCTTCCTGTAGGTTTCACAGAAAACTTGTCCACGACTTTTATTTAAAGCTCAACCTAATGAACGTGTGTCCCAAGTTTCGTTCATGTACGTTATACCTGACAGGAGTTGACCTAGTAGAAGTGTTTTGCGTCAGTCTTTAGCCCCGCCCACTTCCATTTTTTGACGCACATTCACCGAACCACTTTCGTTCGGCGATTTAAGCCAGGTCTGATGTTGTCCCGAAATTTCGTGAGGTTTGGGATCCGTTTAGGCCTTCAAAAAGGCACATTCCTCGTGTGAAGAATAATAATAATAACAAGCGGTGGTAACGGGTTCGAGCTTGACGCTACGTCGCGACCCGCGCCCACCTCGTCGCTTGCGCCCTGATCTCGTCTCTCATTCATTCGCTGCTTGCTGTCGTAGTTCTAATTGGCGCCGTCCGTGCGGATGTTGGGCTGTGGAGTAAAGTCATATATTATTTCCTGTTAAGTGCGTTACACTTTCTGTCGGGAGGACATTGTTTGCGTGTTCAGGATAGGTCCCTGGCCTCACATACCAAGTTCCATGCAGAGCGGTCAATGTACAGTAAAGTTAGAGGGCACTTCCTGTTAAAATGGCTGACTTCCTGTTGGGTCAGAGCGTGTCTACTAACATGTTCAGGGAAGTTCCCTTGACACACATATAATGTTTCGTGGAGATAGGGCAACGTACGGCAAAGTTACATTCTACTTCCTGTTTTGGCGTTCCACTTCCTGTTTGGAGTTTAGCTTTTGCAGACATGTCCAGGATAGGTTCCTGGTCTCACGTGTCAAGTTCCGTGCAGATTGATCAATGTACGGTAAAGTTACAGGGGACTTCCTGTTTAAAATGGCTGACTTCCTGTTTGGTCAAAGGCGTGTCCATTAACATGTTCAGGGAAGTTCTATTGACTCACATATCATGTTTCGTGGCGATCGGGCAATGTATGGCAAAGTTACATTCTACTTCCTGTTGCGGCGGATCCACTTCCTGTCAGGAAGTCATCTAGTGCTGACATGGTCGGAGCGGTTTTGTGGTCCCACATATCAGGTATGAGGATGATACAACAATCCCTGTTATAGCAGCATAAAAAAGTGTGATATGTAATGTTATATCCAGCAACCAGGGGGCGCTGTTTTTTAAATTGAAGATTTTCATACAGACTTTTTCAGGGTCAGACTGTCATCAATCCAAGGAAGTTTGGTTCAGATTGGAACAGGATTTACAAAGTTATACCAGTTTCTTTAGTGTTGCACAGTAGATAGCATAGTCTGTCAACACCAGGGGGCGTCGTTAAGACATTGAATAGTGTCATATAGACTCCTCCAAGGCATCAATCCAGGGAAGGACATTGGACCCTCCATTGCAAAGTTATAAGTGTTTCGTATCTGTTTTTACAAATCAGAATGTTTGCCAACTTTAGCGCCCCCTATCTTGTACGCCATGCGACATTTTAAAAAACCTTCACTAACTTTTGATCCTCAACTCGTCCACATTAACCTCGCCAAGTTTGAAGGTGATAGCACAAAAGCTCTAGGACAAGATAGATTTAATAGCAAATAAAATTCTTTCTGTTGCCACCAGGGGGCGCTGTTTTCGAAATTAAATATTTTCAGGTAGACTTGTTCAGGGTCGGACTGTCATCAATCCAAGGAAGTTTGGTTCAAATCGGAACAGGATTCACAAAGTTATCATCATACATGTACTTTTTTTGGGTAATATTCCTCTCACCACTAGAGGCGCTGTTTTCGAACGTGACCGTTTTTTCATATTCATCTTTAAGAACTATCGATCATGAACCACGGCAAGTTTGGTTCATATCTGACCTTCCAATGCAAAGTTATAAGAGATTTGGTCAACATCATAATGATCGCCAACTTTAGCGCCCCCTATCTCGTACGCCGTGCGACATTTTAGAAAGCTTTCACTAACTTTTGATCCTCAACTCGTCCACATTAACCTCGCCAAGTTTGAAGGTGATAGCACAAAAGCTCTAGGACAAGATAGATTTAATAGCAAATAAAATTCTTTCTGTTGCCACCAGGGGGCGCTGTTTTCGAAATTGAATATTTTCATGTAGACGTCGTCAGGACTGGAGGAACATCAATCCAAGGAAGTTTGGTTCAGTTTGGACCAGGACTCGCAAAGTTACAAGAGTTTGTTTTTTTGTCGCAAAAATCCGACTTTGCTCCGCCCACGCTGCTACACCGTTAAAGAATGCGCTATCATATTCAACACGCATCATCTACCATGTGTTTTCAATGTTTCAGTGTCATTTTGAGTGACACTTTTACAAACTCCGTAAAAGTTATTACCGAAATCGTAAATAAACTTTTTTTTTGTATATTCTCTTCCACCACCAGGAGGCGATGGTTTCAAACGTGATCATTTTTGCATAGGTGTCTTCAGCAACTACCCATCATCAATCATGGCAAGTTTGGCTCCGACGTGACCTTCCATCGCAAAGTTATAAGCGTTTCGTTGAGTGTTGGGAAAATTTGGAATTTTCGCCAACTTTGGCGCCACCTATCTCGTGCGCCATGCAATATTTCAAAAAACTTGTCAGATTAGATCGTACCTCAACTGGTCCACATCGACCACGCCAAGTTTGAAGGTGATTGCTCAAAAACTGTAGATTTTGGTATCTACGGCAAGTTATGCTGTAAATTCGCCAAAAACGCCTCCGTTTTCGCCTTCCATCCAAAATGGCGGCCTTCCTGTAGGTTTCACAGAAAACTTGTCCACGACTTTTATTTAAAGCTCAACCTAATGAACGTGTGTCCCAAGTTTCGTTCATGTACGTTATACCTGACAGGAGTTGACCTAGTAGAAGTGTTTTGCATCAGTCTTTAGCCCCGCCCACTTCCATTTTTTGACGCACATTCTCCGAACCACTTTCGTTCGGCGATTTAAGCCAGGTCTGATGTTGTCCCGAAATTTCGTGAGGTTTGGGATCCGTTTAGGCCTTCAAAAAGGCACATTCCTCGTGTGAAGAATAATAATAATAATAATAACTCTTTCAATTACAATAGGGTTCTTGCACAGTCGTGCTCGAACCCTAATAATAACTCTTTCAATTACAATAGGGTTCTTGCACAGTCGTGCTCGAACCCTAATAATAATAATAACTCTTTCAATTACAATAGGGTTCTTGCACAGTCGTGCTCGAACCCTAATAATAACTCCTTCAATTACAATAGGGTTCTTGCACAGTCGTGCTCGAACCCTAATAATAATAATAACAAGCGGTGGTAACGGGTTCGAGCTTGACGCTTCGTCGCGACCCGCGCCCACCTCGTCGCTTGCGCCCTGATCTCGTCTCTCGTTCATTCGCTGCTTGCTGTCGTAGTTCTAATTGGCGCCGTCCGTGCGGATGTTGGGCTGTGGAGTAAAGTCATATATTATTTCCTGTTAAGTGCGTTACACTTTCTGTCGGGAGGACATTGTTTGCGTGTTCAGGATAGGTCCCTGGCCTCACATACCAAGTTCCATGCAGAGCGGTCAATGTACAGTAAAGTTAGAGGGCACTTCCTGTTAAAATGGCTGACTTCCTGTTGGGTCAGAGCGTGTCTATTAACATGTTCAGGGAAGTTCCCTTGACACACATATAATGTTTTGTGGAGATAGGGCAACGTACGGCAAAGTTACATTCTACTTCCTGTTTTGGCGTTCCACTTCCTGTTTGGAGTTTAGCTTTTGCAGACATGTTCAGGATAGGTTCCTGGTCTCACGTGTCAAGTTCCGTGCAGATTGATCAATGTACGGTAAAGTTACAGGGGACTTCCTGTTTAAAATGGCTGACTTCCTGTTTGGTCAAAGGTGTGTCCATTAACATGTTCAGGGAAGTTCTATTGACTCACATATCATGTTTCGTGGCGATCGGGCAATGTATGGCAAAGTTACATTCTACTTCCTGTTGCGGCGGATCCACTTCCTGTCAGGAAGTCATCTGTTGCTGACATGGTCGGAGCGGTTTTGTGGTCCCACATATCACGTATGAGGATTATACAACAATCCCTGTTATAGCAGCATAAAAAAGTGTGATATGTAATGTTATATCCAGCAACCAGGGGGCGCTGTTTTATAAATTGAAGATTTTCATATAGACTGCTTCAGGGTTGGACTGTAATCAATCCAAGAAAATTTGGTTCAGATTGGAACAGGATTTACAAAGTTATACCAGTTTCTTTAGTGTTGCACAGTAGATGGCAAAGTCTGCTGCCACCAGGGGGCGTCGTTAAGACATTGAATATTGTCATATAGACTACTCCAAGGCATCAATCCAGGGAAGGACATTGGATCCTCCATCGCAAAGTTATAAGTGTTTCGTTGTCTGTTTTTACAAATCAGAATGTTTGCCAACTTTAGCGCCCCCTATCTTGTGCGCCATGCGACATTTTAAAAAACCTTCACAAACTTTTGATCCTCAACTCGTATACATTGACCTCACCAAGTTTGAAGGTGATAGCACAAAAGCTCAAGGACAAGTTCGTTCAAATGCCAAATGTAGTTATGTCTGCTATCACCAGGGGGCGCTGTTTTCTAAAGTGAATATTTACATGTAGACTTGTTCAGGGTCGGACTGTCATTGATCCAAGGAAGTTTGGTTCAAATCGGAACAGGATTCACAAAGTTATCATCATAAATGTACTTTTTTGGGGTAATAATCATCTCACCACTAGAGGCGATGTTTCCGAACGTGACCGTTTTTTCATATTCATCTTTAAGAACTATCGATCATGAACCACGGCAAGTTTGGTTCATATCTAAACTTCCAATGCAAAGTTCTAAGAGATTTGGTCAACATCAGAATGATCGCCAACTTTAGCGCCCCCTATCTCGTACGCCGTGCGACATTTTAGAAAGCTTTCACCAACTTTTGATCCTAAACTCGTCCACATTAACCTCGCCAAGTTTGAAGGTGATAGCACAAAAGCTCTAGGACTAGATAGATTTAATAGCAAATAAAATTCTTTCTGTTTCCACCAGGGGGCGCTGTTTTCGAAATTAAATATTTTCATATAGACATTGTCAGGGCTGGAGGAACATCTATCCAAGGAAGTTTGGTTCAGTTTGGACCAGGACTCGCAAAGTTATAAGAGTTTGTTTTTTTGTCGCAAAAATCCGACTTTGCACCTCGCACCTCGCTACACCGTTAAAGAATGTGCTATCATATTTAACACGCATTATCTACCATGTGTTTTCAATGTTTCAGTGTCATTTTGAGTCGGATACGACAATCTCTGTAAAAGTTATTACCGAAATCGTAAATAAACTTTTTTTTTGTATATTCTCTTCCACCACCAGGAGGCGATGGTTTCAAATGTGATCATTTTTGCATAGGTGTCTTCAGCAACTACCCATCATCAATCATGGCAAGTTTGGCTCCGACTTGACCTTCCATCGCAAAGTTATAAGCGTTTCGTTGCGTGTTGGGAAAATTTGGAATTTTCGCCAACTTTGGCGCCACCTAATACGTCCGCCATGCAAGATTTCAAAAAACTTTTCAGATTAGATCGTACCTCAACTGGTCCACATCGACCTCGCCAAGTTTGAAGGTGATTGCTCAAAAACTGTAGATTTTGGTATCTACGGCAAGTTATGCTGTAAATTCGCCAAAAACGCCTCCGTTTTCGCCTTCCATCCAAAATGGCGGCCTTCCTGTAGGTTTCACAGAAAACTTGTCCACGACTTTTATTTAAAGCTCAACCTAATGAACGTGTGGACCAAGTTTCGTTCATGTACGTTATACCTGACAGGAGTTGACCTAGTAGAACTGTTTTGCGTCAGTCTTTAGCCCCGCCCACTTCCATTTTTTGACGCACATTCACCAAACCACTTTTTTACAAAATTTTCAGCGAGGTCTGATGTTGTCCCGAAATTTCGTGAGGTTTGGGATACGTTTAGGCCTTCAAAAAGGCACTTTTTTTGTGTGAAGAATAATAATAATAATTAGAGGGCACTTCCTGTTAAAATGGCTGACTTCCTGTTGGGTCAGAGCGTGTCTATTAACATGTTCAGGGAAGTTCCCTTGACACACATAATGTTTCGTGGAGATAGGGCAACGTACGGCAAAGTTAAATTCTACTTCCTGTTTTGGCGTTCCACTTCCTGTTTGGAGTTTAGCTTTTGCAGACATGTCCAGGATAGGTTCCTGGTCTCACGTGTCAAGTTCCGTGCAGATTGATCAATGTACGGTAAAGTTACAGGGGACTTCCTGTTTAAAATGGCTGACTTCCTGTTTGGTCAAAGGCGTGTCCATTAACATGTTCAGGGAAGTTCTATTGACTCACATATCATGTTTCGTGGCGATCGGGCAATGTATGGCAAAGTTACATTCTACTTCCTGTTGCGGCGGATCCACTTCCTGTCAGGAAGTCGTCTGTTGCTGACATGGTCGGAGCGGTTTTGTGGTCCCACATATCACGTATGAGGATGATACAACAATCCCTGTTATAGCAGCATAAAAAAGTGTGATATGTTATGTTATATCCAGCAACCAGGGGGCGCTGTTTTTTAAATTGAAGATTTTCATATAGACTTTTTCAGGGTCAGACTGTCATCAATCCAAGGAAGTTTGGTTCAGATTGGAACAGGATTTACAAAGTTATACCAGTTTCTTTTGTGTTGCACAGTAGATGGCATAGTCTGCTGCCACCAGGGGGGGTCGTTAAGACATTGAATATTGTCATATAGACTACTCCAAGGCATCAATCCAGGGAAGGACATTGGATCCTCCATCGCAAAGTTATAAGTGTTTCGTTGTCTGTCTTTACAAATCAGAATGTTTGCCAACTTTAGCGCCCCCTATCTCGTACGCCGTGCAACATTTTAGAAAGCTTTCAATAACATTTGATCCTCAACTCGTCCACATTGACCTCGCCAAGTTTGAACGTGATAGCAGAAAAGCTCTAGGACAAGATAGATTTTATAGCAAATAAAATTCTTTCTGTTTCCACCAGGGGGCGCTGTTTTCGAAATTAAATATTTTCATGTAGACTTGTTCAGGGTCGGACTGTCATCGATCCAAGGAAGTTTGGTTCAAATCGGAACAGGATTCACAAAGTTATCATCATAAATGTACTTTTTTTGGGTAATAATCCTCTCACCACTAGAGGCGCTGTTTCCGAACGTGACCGTTTTTTTATATTCATCTTTAAGAACTATCGATCATGAACCACGGCAAGTTTGGTTCATATCTGACCTTCCAATGCAAAGTTATAAGAGATTTGGTCAACATCAGAATGATCGCCAACTTTAGCGCCCCCTATCTTGTACGCCGTGCGACATTTTAGAAAGCTTTCACTAACTTTTGATCCTCAACTCGTCCACATTAACCTCGCCAAGTTTGAAGGTGATAGCACAAAAGCTCTAGGACAAGATAGATTTAATAGCAAAGAAAATTCTTTCTGTTGCCACCAGGAGGCGCTGTTTTCGAAATTGAATATTTTCATGTAGACGTCGTCAGGGCTGGAGGAACATCAATCCAAGGAAGTTTGGTTCAGTTTGGACCAGGACTCGCAAAGTTATAAGAGTTTGTTTTTTTGTCGCAAAAATCCGACTTTGCTCCGCCCACGCTGCTACACCGTTAAAGAATGCGCTATCATATTCAACACGCATCATCTACCATGTGTTTTCAATGTTTCAGTGTCATTTTGAGTGACACTTTTACAAACTCTGTAAAAGTTATTACCGAAATCGTAAATAAACTTTTTTTTTGTATATTCTCTTCCACCACCAGGAGGCGATGGTTTCAAACGTGATCATTTTTGCATAGGTGTCTTCAGCAACTACCCATCATCAATCATGGCAAGTTTGGCACCGACGTGACCTTCCATCGCAAAGTTATAAGCGTTTCGTTGAGTGTTGGGAAAATTTTGAATTTTCGCCAACTTTGGCGCCCCCTATCTCGTGCGCCATGCAATATTTCAAAAAACTTGTCAGATTAGATCGTACCTCAACTGGTCCACATCGACCTCGCCAAGTTTGAAGGTGATTGCTCAAAAACTGTAGATTTTGGTATCTACGGCAAGTTATGCTGTAAATTCGCCAAAAACGCCTCCGTTTTCGCCTTCAATCCAAAATGGCGGCCTTCCTGTAGGTTTCACAGAAAACTTGTGATTGACTTTTGCCCATGGCACAACCTAATGAACGTGTGTACCAAGTTTCGTTCATGTACGTTATTCCCGACAGGAGTTGACCTAGTAGCACATTTTTGCGTCAGTCTGAAGCCCCGCCCACTTCCATTTTTTGACGCACATTCACCGAACCACTTTGGTTCGGCGATTTAAGTTAGGTCTGATGTTGTCCCAAAAATTCGCGAGGTTTGGGATACGTTTAGGCCTTCAAAAATGCACATTCCTCGTGTGAAGAATAATAATAAGAATAATAATAATAATAATAATAACTCCTTCAATTACAATAGGGTTCTTGCACAGTCGTGCTCGAACCCTAATAATACATTTAAAAAGGTATTGTATTGCCATTAGTGTGCAACGAAAATGTTGTGCTTAGGTCTCTTAATATCAAACCCTTATTGGTTTGGTCAATTGTTGAGATGAATCCACATCGTACCTCCACATTACAGAAGATTGGTTACTACAATGAAACTCTCAGAGCTGCACTCCAGATGTTCTTTACCCTTTTGTGCTGCTAACAAAACAGATACAAATGAATATGTATGAGACGGAGGAGGAGAGCAACTCCTCCAGGCCCCATAAAAAGCAGCATTAAGCTTCCCTAATTAACTTAACTCTCCCCTTCCCAACAGTCAACATGACTTTGGGGACATGATGGAGCCTCTTCAGGTCCTGTTTCCAGCTCCTCTGCTGGAGCACTACAGCCTGCAACAAACACTGAAGAGCAACTTCATGAATAGACTATTTCTTTCTTCCTCTCGCCCATATAAACAGACACAAGTTTATGGTCTGGCCCTTGTTGAGTAGCTTGATTTAAAATGCACTGAAAGCTGAGTGTAATCACAACTTGGAGCTGGAGGAAAGACCTGGAGGAAAGAGCAAGAGCGTAAGGTTGAATGCCGCTTGTGTTTGTGTGCTGCTGTGTTGCTGTTAGGGACAAATTAACCCAGATTATGGATAATGTGCCACATATGAAAAACAAAACACTCAGCAACAAGGTCACATTTTAGGCTCCAAATTCTATTCCGAGTCCCATTACTTTGCATTTCATTTACCCATTTGGCAGACAATTTTATTCAAAGTGACTTACAGCTCAGGAACAACACTGAATCTTCAGGACAGCGGCAACAGAGAGCTTGAAATAAGTTGTAAAAAAAACAACATATAGAGAGAGGATCAGGTAGACCTGCACTAAGAGTAAAAGCTATAGACATTGAAGAGGTAAGTAAGAGGGGGGCTACACTCATCTGATAGCATTGGACAGCTCATTCCACCATTGAGGAACCAAAAAGAAGAACAGTCTGGACTGTGATTGCCTTTGAGCAGCAGTGGCAGTTACTTGGAGGAGGAGAGTGGCCATGAAAGAGTCTCAGCCTCTATGATTGAGTTCAAGTAGGTGCCGGTGCAGGCACAGAAGTTGGTCTGTAGGCAAGCATAAGTGATGTCAATTTGATTTAGTCGGCCATGGGCAGCCACTAGAATAGATTCATTCTTTTAGCTGTCATGGCAGATGTGTAAAGACCCTGTTGTGTTACGGTCCCGTAGGAAATCATGCTGTGGATCCTTATAAACTGCCCGTAAAAGCCAAAGTGCACAGAGGCTCAGTCGCATGGATTGGAAACAGCTATTAGAAAGTCCACTGGACCAACGTTAGATATTGTTTAAGAAATATTCGGATACTGGATGTTGTTGTTCCAGAAAATGTTACTGAGCCATTAGTCCTTTTTCTAAATTATTTTCAAAATAACATTTTCCAAATATGAATCCATCCTTTCAAGGACATGTCGTGCTTAAAAAAAGCCCTTTCTGTCGTAAAGTCCAGACACAACATAAAAAAAGAGACTCCCTTTCCCCCCCAACTCCAAATAACCCACCAACAACACACAAAATAAACTATTTTAAAGTTTGCTAGCATGTCTGTGAGTGGATTAAGCACAAGCGAAGACAATCAGGCCCCTTATAGCAGAGCCTCCGGTGCCAGAACCAATCCGCTACCAGGAACACTCACACACGTGATTCAATCCAGCACACACACCTGCAATCCATCACACACTAGCATGCACAGAGACAGATACAGGAATGAGGAGAGAGTATAACCTTGGGGTCATAAAGCTGCCACTAGGAGTTTCTCAATCAAAACAATACGAAAGACCTGAGGTCTGTACTATGAAGCAGGATTAGTGGCTTATTGAGGCGTGACTAAAGCCAGAGTTTTCATAAAGGTGACTCTTAAACCGCTAGATCAATGTGGCACTTTAGGCTGCAAACATACACTGGTGGTGGTGCGGTGCATGAATTTCAGCTTGAAATCGAACAAGATAAAGCACCGCACGTTCACTAATCGCCCACTTTGGAGGTTGTTATCAGATGCATTGGATTTAGGAGAATAAAAATGTGAGCTGATCTCTTTTTGTGATTCTACCGAGGAGATGACACGACATGAACCTGTCTTTAATTTACCACAGCAGTATTCTTACTGTATTTGTATCATAGCAGGACTACATGTGAGACTGTAAAACGGTTAGAACAAGTTTGGCAAAGCTCCATTTTAAGCATTTCGTTCTTTTTTTCTGCCCTGAAGTAAAAGAGACTTTGAACTTTCAAGTCCATAACGTGGATTATTTATAGATCCACTCATCTGTCATACAAAACCGTAACTTTAGCAGTGAAAAATAAATGAATAAAATCAATTACAGAGCTGTTTTTAGCTGTAATCATATTATTTTACATTGTTCTCCAAATAATAACCGGAAATATGCAGCATGCAATTGGGTCTATTTTGTGTCAAATGATGCATCAAATCTTCGTTTTAATGTGGGTTTAGCCTGAGAAGTTATAGCAGAGACAAATAAATTAGATAACGTCACTACAGTCAGATAGATAGATACCACATTTAAATAATGACACAAGAACAAACACTGTGCAAAAACTTAACAACATGACAACAGTAACAGTGAAGAATCTGTCCGTCCATCTTCATCTGCTGGAGGCAAAACATATCGTTTCTCATGCATGGTGAATGTCCCCCCCCCCCCATGATGCACAAAAAATAACAATTCCACAGAGTATTCAATTCTACAGCCCACATTTGTACAATGCGAAGAAAAAAAAATTCACATGCAACAGCAGTGTTGTGGAACAGAAAATCTCTCGTCATTATTTAGCACCACTTTGCCCTTTCTTGTCACCATTATTCCCTCGTTTTAATTCAGTGACATTAACAAGATAGCAAAAAATGCTAATTGCAGCACTCCATGTTCATGTATGTGTCGTGATTCAGGGTCAGGTCTTGGTGAAAGTCATTTTGTGTTGCTCGCTGTCAAAACCCTGCTGTGGAAAATAACCCCGCCGAGGCAGCGAGGCGACATTAACAGGGTACACGGGGACAAAGTGAGACAGTTTTCCTCCCACAGTCCAAACATTCATCAATTTACAGAGGAAGAACACACAGAACCATCTGATCTTACATCACCCCTTCAGAGAGAATCTTCCTGTTTGCTTATTGATAATTTTTTTTGCTCTTTTTATGTGGAACACTTTTCCTTGTAAATGTGCATTAAAAAGACGTTTAAATTAAGTTGAGTTGACGCCGTTTGCGTCTGTAACTGACAGCTGTGTACATGTCGTAACACGAAACATTTCCTATGCGCTTCCCAACCAGTCTCTACAGCAGCTGCTTCTCCTGCTGAGTTTATTGAAGTCTCCATATAGGAGTCGCTATCACTGAATTGGAACTTCTCTATAATTTAGCCTGCAAATGCACTGCATCGCTGATCCTGTGCGTCTCCATTGGGCACAGTTTTCAACTGTGACTACTCTCTGGACTGTTCTTAACCAAATGCTTCAGAGCCGCATGCTCTGAATCAGTGGTTCTTAAAACTTTTTATTCCAAATACCACATGAGAAAATACTGAGCTCCCGAAGAAACACCATTATCGACAATGTTAAAATACGGACTTCTCACAGGAGGCAGATTTATTCCCAATAAGATCATTGCCCTCTCATCATCCTCTTGCTTCTCACATATACGTCAGACACTGGTATAGTGAAATAGCTTTCATTATTATTATTCAATTTATCACTATTATCCGTTTCATTTTCTACACTTCAGATTTACCACCAGAGGAAACTTGCGTACCACTGGTGGTACACGCACCACAGTTTGAGAGCCATGGATCTAAATTAAACGCAGTGATGATATTTGAATAAAAAAATATGTTAAGTTCGAAAATAAAATAAAGACAAATGCGTTGTTTTGGGGGTTTTTTAAAACCATATTTTGATCAACATAAATTATGTTGTTTCTTTGTATTCAGAGTTCAGTAACACTGTACGACAACTACACACTATTAAGCGCGAGTAAATACTTATTTCAACATTTATAAAACATTGATTGATAATCAAGTAATTAATGTGCAAGTGCAACTAAATAACTAAATTCATGATGGACTTAGCGTTTATAAATTAAAAAGTATTAGTATTATATCCATTACAAAACAGTAGATGTCAATGGTTCAAAATATATATTTTGTGAGCAAAATATTGATAATTTAACAATTAATGCAGGTCTTAATGGTTAGTGAGTGTGATAATACAGGCTTAACAGGTATTACTACTGGAATTCATCATTAATTCAAGTGGTAACTAACCCATAGTTAAGTCATCTGTGTGAGTGAGGACTATTTATGCCTTATAAAGAACATATATATGACATTTTAAGGTTAGCAGCGATACTTCAGTCTCAGTCATCTTAACAGAAAAAAAGAAAGCGACAACACAAAGGCATAGAAAACAAGATGCTTTTAGTTTCTCATAAAAGCAGAATGAAGTCCAATTGCCTGTAGCACTACCTCTCTGCTGCTTACAGTGCCATAACATCTAATCATCAACCCAGCACACAACTCTAGGAATAATACAGATTAATACATAAAACCTTTCTGAATAATGATATAGGCTGATGTCTCAAAATCAAGCAGATGTATAACAATAATAAAATTATAGAAAATATGTTATTGACGTGTCGTCGAAGCGTTAAGTTTGTAATCCTCGCTGCTTCAGCAACTCGTCAACAAGTTGAAATCGTATTATTTTCCTAAAAAAATCTTTCATAATTTAGGGCCGCATTGAGAGTCTGAATAAAACCAAAAATAGTGTGCATCAGTACAGGTGGATGTGGAGCTGAGTAAACTGTGAAAGTGGCAATACAGAAGAAACCAATTCCTTTTAGGTCTTAACCACAACTTTAATAAAAAACCAAGGACAATGTTAGCACAATTTTGCCTGAATGGTTTATTTGTCACAGAAGCACTGTGGATCCAAAACCACCCAATAAAGACAAAATTTGGAAAAAAAAAATTTACTGCAAAAATCACAAACATGGTTAAAACGTCTCTTGAAATGAAACACACAAAAAATCCCTCTTACTGACTTTTTAAAAAAGCTCTTCTGTTTGGTCACACTTCTACACTCGCTGATGATTACTTGCTGTGATTGTTTATTATGGCAACTTCCACTGCCATAATGGGTGAATGCAGAGCAGATTTTATGTTTGATAAAGCTTACAAAGTGATAACATCCCCCCCGTTGAGCAACTGCACACATTTTGTCCCCAAGCCTGAATGTGCAATTTGATACATGGCCAACCACCTCCCTCGCGAGGAAGCTCAAGGACTGAACCTGGGTGTTTAATAAAATGGACTGACTGCAGAAGCTCCATCAACTGGATTTAAGTTGGTTGAAAGAATGAAGTTCAATTTTAACCTGATGTCTGTATCACACTATGTCAACTTAATGGTAGACACATCCTTGACCTGCCCATATTTCTATCCGCTAGGATCTTTATGCAGAAAGCAGCAGAGGCAGGTTTGGCATTGTTGAGACAAATGGAGAATACTGAGATGTGTGCGCTTGTGCTTGTATTAGCAGAACAGTGCAGGCTGTAGTTCAATTGTTAATGCAAGCTTTGGTGGTGGTTTTCCAATGAGTTTATTCTCATTGTCATGCAAATACTGACATGGCACTGGGTCTTTAAATTGGAAGACAACAGAAGGGTTGATTGCATATAGTGGTGCATTGTTTTGCATTAATGCTACACATGAGTTTGTTTACATATCCTGAATGCAGAATGTGAGATTAACTCGCGTAAAACGATTTCAGGTATGGAAATGATTTTAATGTGACTTCAGAATATAAAGATACATAAAGGCGGACTGTCGGTATCGTCAGATAAAAGCTGTTCTAAGTGTGCAACGTTTTGTCTAAGAATACGAAATCAATCTGGCTTCTTCAAGTTACGGCTCTTAAAATAAAAGAATGCAACGTCTGTTTCCCGGTCAACTCGCTCTCATTGGTTATTGCGTAGTTCTGTTCAAGTCCAAAACGCTGTTCAGTCGTAAATATCAAACATGTTTAACACTTACAATTTGAAATCGGGAAGTGTACAATAATGGTAAAAATCACACGTAACCCCTCACACCACAGGATAATTTGGCCAGAGTATTTGTTCAAATAAGGCTAAAATTGGAAGTAGAGGGCAATTATCCTCAATAGGGGCCAGCTTACAGCTGACAGCCACCTGAATACAATCTATTAATCACTTTCCAATCACTGCCACTCTCACACCAAGGGGGTCCATTTAAATTATAGTCATTCCTTACTAATTTCCTACTACACAAATGCTGCACAAAGCTGTGCCGTCACAACCCCAGTGTCCACCTTTCTAGATCGGAGTCTGACAAACTTCTTTTTGTGTCTTGCTTAGGCTCACACACAATGTTTCCTGCATGGTCATTATTTCCTTCTACATTTTTCTGCCAATTTTAACAATTCATTAAATTGGACAAATGTATTGACAACCTAATGTTTGCTTTCATTTAGGCCGATTATGCAGCCAATTTGTCTTGTTTGTCTACTTAGTTTGCCTCCTCAATAGTTTAACTCTATAAATAACCCATCAAAGTGTCATGAACACTCACACAATCTTCAATCACTTGATTGGTCGACTGGCATTGGCCATTTTAGCATATATCCCATCCCTTGTAGAAATGCATGGCATTCACTTTGATTTGACGCCCTGGAGACTGGGGCTATTAAAAGCACAACTTTGTTAGAAGTCGAAACACTGAAAAAAACTCTGCTCCATGTTATAGGTCAGCGTTAAATATTTGCGTATCCTCGACATCCAATAGCACATAAGAGGTAAGTTCATCACCGCCATATTCCCACTGGGCATGCTTATTATACTCCAGTCTCAATGTACCTGCTGTCAAAAACATTTCATGTTGAATAAGGGATTTCAAACTATTCCCTATTCTAATTATACCAGGGGATGTTTATCTGTTAGCATTACATTATTTCAGAAGTGAGATGCAGAACATCAAATCGGTAACTCTCACCTAGAAATACTTCAGTATGTGGGATCAGGTTCCCACCTAATTAGGGCAGAATAATTACTTTGAAGTGTTATTTAGGTGTTGACAGTGGATCTATCTTCTTTGCTCGGGCTTCATTAAGAGCTCTGCCTCTGTTTGTGAAGAGACAATGAAACATCACTGTAATCAAAACAAAGGAAGTGTGTCAACAGGTTAACTTTCTAAAAACTTCTGCCACAAGTGAATAATGAGACAAACAAAAAAAACACATTTTCCAGAATGTGCCGTTTCCTTTCCTTGTCCATTTTGATGTTATCTGATTAGGGGTTTGAACCAGCAGTCAGCCTTCGAGGGGCTGGCAGAAGTGTGATTCAGGACTACGAACTGTGGAGGACAGCATTTAACCTCCTGGTCTACAGCCTGCCGGAATTTATTACAAGAAGAAGAATGGAAGTCGGTGATCTAACTGTGAGTTGTGTGGGCTAGAACGTCTCATTCCTCACAGCACCTGACTTCCGTTTCCACCAAATGTGCAGCCGACAAGGTGAAAGGCTCGGCCAGCTGCACATTTGGAGGATGCAGCCTTGACTGTTGGGACACAGCGATTGACTTTACCTCTGCCAGATTGTCTTGTGTTTATTTCAAGCTCTGCAGCATTTCTAGCTTGTTTGCTTGCCTGATCTGATTTGTTTTTGACCCCTGGACTCCAGCCCGCTGATTTTGGATTTGTTTGCCCAATTGGACCGACACTCTGGTAATTTTGACCCTGCTTGTTTCATTGACCTAGTAACTCAACACTCCTTTAAATTGAAACTCTTCCTCCTGTCATGCCTTTGAAATCCTCTCAGCAATTGTTTCTTATATGAACTTTGTCGCCGTTGTTGTCTTCCACTTATCAGGGACACGGAGGGCAGCAGCCTTAGCAAGGAAGCCCAGATGGCTCTCTCCCCAACCACTTCAGTCAGCTCCTCCAGGGAGATCCCAAGGCGTTCCCAGGCCAGCCGAGAGATAATCCCTCCAGCGTGTCCTGGGTCAGCCCTGAGGTCACCTCCTGGAAGGACATGGCTGAAACACCTCCCCATGGATGCTTCCGGGAGGCATCTTAACCAAATGCCTGAACCACCTCAGCCTCAGCTGGCTCCTCTCAACATGGAGGAGCAATGGTTCTACTCTGAACCCAATAAGGCTGAGCACCACCACCCTGGATCGGGTGGCAGACCAAGGCCTGGGCGGTTTACATGTGCTCAATTCTTAAAAGATAAGGATGTAATCAAAGTTGCCCTAAATAGTATTTTCTATTTCTGCAAAATGTGTCAATAATATTTCCCCAGGGGTTTTGCCTGCAATTTTACTGTTTTGTTCACTTCCAATGCTCACTTCAGCTTAATTTCCAGTTGAGTGCAACTGTTTTTAGCTAACAAAAAAATAATAATAATAATAATAAGTAAAAGTTGAAAAAGAAACTATTCAAATTACCATTGCCAAATCACAAACTTTGAAATGAATCTCAGTAGTAGGAGTACAAATGAGAAAGAAAGGGCAGAAACGCAACATTAAATACATGCTAATGTTGTCTTTGCTGTATATAGGAAAATACTTTCCAACACATTTACCATAAAAACCTTGGGAATATGACTATGTGTCAGTATAATATGTTCACACCTAGTTCAAGAGAGTTATTTGTCACATGCATCGTTACACTCATATAACCAGTGAAGTGTCGCTCTAATCCCACTCTCCTCAAATGGCAAGAACAAACAGTACAGCATATTTAATTTCTCATCACAAAGCTGAAACAATATAATACCAGAAAGCAAGCATAAATAAAAAAGAGAAAAGGAAAGGCGCACTACATATCAGATGATTAAGGGTAAACAATATGATGTCTTTAAAGTAACAGAGACTGCAAAAAGGCAAGGACCACACATTTGATCCAAAGCTTGGTCGGAGAGGAGGTATTACTTTTAAAAACTGAAAGATTATAACACTTCCAGCTGTGCTCAGGTCCTCAGGCAAACCATTCCAGCAGCTCAGGGGCATAAAAGCTACAGTAAAAGCTGCTTCATCAAAGGTTTCAGTCCCTTTTTAAGAACAATGGGTATACTTGTGGTAGAAAGAACCTGAGGGGCTGCACTGGTTCATATCCTTAAAACATGTGAGAGATATCACTGATGCATGGCCAAGACGTTCTACAAAAACAAGTCAAAGAACTTTAAAATCGATACTGACGCTGGATGGCAAGTAATCTGAGGACTTTATCTGTATTTTTCCCTCTGGTCGGCACCAGGGCTACAGTTGTGAATCAGCTGAATTTGTGAATACTTTTGGCACCAGTCTCTTTCTCGCTTATTTATATTTTTAGATGTGTATATACACACACACACAGAATTAAAAATTGCAAGGCCTTCCTCAGACACTGAATCAAATTGGATCAATTTTAATTGTATAGTCCCCAAATCAGAGCATACATCATCGCAAGGCACTTCGGTAAGGCCGGGATCTAACAATGTTATAGAGGGAAAAAAGGAGAAATACAGCAGTTCACACAATGAGCAAGCACTTGGCAACAGAGCAGAGAGAGAGGGAAATAAAGGAAGAAATCTCTGACAGAACCAGACCCAGACATGTGCAGCCATCTGCCATGGCTAGTTGGAGTGAACATGGAAAATGGGGGAGTGAGGGGAGAGGTAAAAGGGGAGGGGGTGGGGGGAGAGAGAAAGGAGAGGAATTAAAATATGTTTGAAAAGAGATTTAGGTCGAGAGTTTCTTTTGAGAGTCTCAGTGTTGATTCTAGTTCCCTGAGCATTTCAGCATCCGCTTGGCTAAAGGGCTTCACTCTGTGTGCTATAGTTGTTTCTTCAGCTGATATTAATGATACCAATACTGTTTGAAGTCATTTTCAATGCAATTCCATCATATTTAAAAAGCTGCTATGATTCTTAAAAGTCCAGGGTGTCACTTTTAGAAGATATTATTGGCAGAAATTGGATATAGCAGCCCTAAGTGTGTTTAAAATTGGTTTTCATAGCCACAGAATAATCCTTTGTATGTTACTACAGCAAAGGGCCTTGGTTTATGGAGGACATCATCTTGCACGACGATGTTTCTACAGCAGCGCAAATGAACGAACAAAGAGTATGGATTGCTTGTTTTGAAGAAGAAGCTTTCAATGTATAAGACACATTGAAAGCTTCTTCTGAAGAAAAGTGACATCCTTTCAATGTAAAGGCAACAGTGCACTCATAGCTTTACCATGAGTCTCACCATGTCACTAATTCTTACATTGCAGAGGTAACAAATGATGCTAAAAATTATCTTAATAAATATGTTACTCTGTTTAGCATAACCCACACCCTGGAGTCTGACTACTCATCTTTAATTTAGTGGTTTCATAATTCTTACATGACATTTTTAACAGGGTTTTTTTTCCCAAATTTGAAGTGGCACAACTGCATAAATAGCTGGAGATGATGTAGTGTTGAACATCAAGAGGACTGTCCACTAAAGATGGTACAGCACTGAATAATAAATCATCAATAATCATATAAAGCCCTTTCACACTGAGGGGCTCCTGCCAGTTCTGGTTCCTTTACCTAATTTTGAACTGTTCAAACCGAGACCCTGTAAAGCTGGTACTCAGGTGGCACCAAAAATGAGTTGGTTCTTCCTCGCAAACCATGACCGTACTGAGTAAACATCATCCAACTTTGGTTACTCTTAAACTGGTGGTGTGAATCTGAGCTGGTTGACCACAAACACCAAGGTTCTGAGACTCCAGAACAGAGCCAGAACTAGAACTCTGTCATTCTGAAAGCACTAATAGTGGTCATGGTACATAGAGAAGACAGCAACAGAAGAAATGTTCATGTTTTGCCATCAAGAAAGTACAAGGTCCAAGAGAAGAATCATATTTACTGTGAACGTGAATGTGTGGAATTCAGAGAATTCAACCAAAACAGAAGAGAGACAGAGAATCGGTAATGTGTTAGGGACTGCTGCAGATTCATGGTACCACTACACCTCTTTCTTTGACAAAAACTGTCCGTACCTGTTGGGGGAGCTGAAATGTGAAATGTTCTGGAGCTGTGAGCTGGGGGAATCTGTCGTTATCTGTATTAATTGGCTGACACGGAGGGAGGACTCAGACACACAAAACCACAAAACCTTTTTACCCATGAGTCTGTTTTCTACTATTATACTGTATATATAGACCTTAACACGTTTCTTTCAAGGGAGGTGTTATCCAGGCGTGTCATTTTAGGACAGTGTGAAAGGTGTGCAGATAAAAGTGAAGAGAGGGGGCATTACAGGCTGCCAGTGCTTGAATCCCATTCTGCATAAATAAATTGGGCCTATCAGAAAATATTTTAACATATTTTTTTTTTCCCCACACCTCACTATAATGCATTTTAAAAAAAACATTTTGATCTAAAGTCTTTATCTGAAAAACTCTTGCTGTTAAGAAAACTAAGAAACAAAAAGTTGAACGCGCAGCAGCTTTTTCCTTTATCCATGACCTATTCCACACCCTGATGTGCATGTGTATTACTGTAACTGTGACACAAAGAAACTTGTAGGAAGGACTTATGTACGTATATTCTAAGATATTTTGCAATTCTATTATGTGATAGAGTGGGTCATCTCCCAACAATGATGTTCGATCCCAAGCGTTCTACTCCACATGCTGATGGGTCACTGGACAAGACACATAATTCATCAATTCAGCCACTGGGGGTATACTTGCTGCTGGTCCCAAGGATGGATAAATGGAGATGGTTGTGTCAGGAAAGGCATCCGATTTAAAATCCACGGTAAAAATCAACACTCAAAATCGAAGAGGGTATTATCTAATCGATTTTCAAATATTAGCAATGTGGCACCAACGTAATTGATTGATATAGGAAAATGTTTAAAAAACACACGCAAAAAATTACTTACACAAAGGGTAAAGTAAACAAATTTGCTCTTCTTGATTTGTATTGTGAAGTGGGTCGTGCTCGTTTGTCATCTTTAAAAAAAAAGCAGGTCCCCATTTAAATACTTTTGGAAACACCGATTTACTGTACTCTTGAGACAAAGTGGGCCTGTCACTGACGGTGCATATTACACACACTGCAAACTCACAGGTGCACATACATACACGAGCATATGCTTCCCATTGTTCTCATTAAATAATCAAGACCGCCATCATTTATACAGTACAGCCATCATAGTTAAATAGCGCAGCTGATGGTGCACAATCAGTTGTTCCATCCAACTCTCGGCATCGCATGAACGTTTACAGCCATGTACTTACAGTATCAAGTACCTTTTTTATAAGGATTTATTGTGAATATGTTTGTGGTTTATAAGAAGAATTTGTTTTAATTGAGGTAGCTGGGAATAAGTTATCTGAGAAAAAGAACTCAGAATTTTGTGAATGGAATTATTAAGTAAATGAATCAGTCTTGCCGTTGGTTACTCAGGATTTAAAGGGACAATGTGTAGTATTTATAGGTTTATATGACTCAAAATTCACTTTTTTATACATATTATGTGCTCCTGCATTGTCTAGTCGCTGTATAATAGTTTTTGTTTCATTTTCGTAATGTTTCAAAAGTCATGTAAAATAACATGGTCGCGGGCCGTGGTTGCATAGCCACTGTTAGCAGCGAGACGCCATGTTTCTACCGGAGCCTGTAAGGACAAATGCGAGAGAACAAATCAAGCGTCTCTTTACTTCTAGCGGAAGTCCCGCCTCCACTTTCTCCACTTCATCTGCTACGGCCGCGGTAGCTCGCCCTCTCCCTCGCCTCACGAACCTCATCTGCTGACACGGAGAAAGACAATGAGGACGACATTTGACCGGCTGCGGATACCGTAGCACTCAGGGAAGGGAGGGGGTGAGCAGAGGAGCAGTTCTTTGTTGTAAATTTCAGCCTCTCCTCTAGATGGCACTATAAACTACTTACTTCACCTTTAACAGCCAACAATGAAATTAATACATGTATGTAATATGTACAAATAAAGTATTGTTGTGTAGAGGAGAGTTTTCACCCACAATATAGTCCGTGCATGTTCTTGGAGGAGGTTATGTTTCTGGCCACGTTTGTTTCTGTCCGTCTGCCTATGAGCAGCATAACAGCATCAAGTAAGGATGGATTTTGATGGAATTTTCTGGGGATGTAGGTAAGATTTGGGTGGTGATCCAGATATGGATGTGGATTCAGGATTAAAAAAAAAGAAAAAAATCTTAACCTTGTGAGAGGACTGTATTCACACTGTGGGAAACTGAGCAGCCTTGGAGGAGGTTTGCTCTGGGTGTTTCTTACATCTCTCTGGTCATGTATAAAGCATCCTGGTAATAATTATTCACTCCCATGGTTTCCCTCATCTGAAGCCCTGCATCAGACAGTGGCTCTGAACACTTTATGTCAGACTTTTGAATCTCACTCTCCATGTCCCCGTCTCTTTGCACATCCTGAGTAACATCTGCGACAGCTGGCTGACTCCCAGGTGAATGGCAGAAAACCAGGAGACATTTGTTGCAGCTATTACCCTCCTGTGTAGTCGACGGGGCTTTTGCACCAGATGTAATTTTTACGAAGGTTTATTTGGAGAGATACTACTGGGCAGAGGGAACTTCCTGGTAGTTCTCAGTCTCTCCCTGGTGGGTCTTTGTGTTTTGTTTCTTTGTTGGACGGAATACGAAAATCCTGATTTCCCCTCTTTGCCCTTGCATCCAAAGTAATACAACAATACTGTGTCAGACATTGTTATATAGAGTTCAAAGATATCTACAGTTTGTATTTGCAGATTATTTCAAGATGCGCCTTAACCAACGTGAAGTCCAAGGTCTGCTGATGATGCAGAGCATCGTTTTAGTTGTCTGGTTGATTCACAAAACAAACTCGTAACTGTACTCAGCTGTGAGACTGCCTGAGTGAGTCTGAAAATCATACAGGCCCATGTTGTTTGTTATACTGTTTTCTTCTATCTTTCTTTTTTGCTTATTTTATGCTTATTATATTTTAAAGCATTATCTGTATCAGGGTTTTAGCAAATATCATACAAAGGCTAGGTCCAGGCTGTTAATCTAATGTATGATCTCAGATGGCTCAGTCTGCCCTTTCCCCTCCCTCCAACCCAAAGAAGACATAAAAAGATAAATAAAATCAACCCCATCCTACCTCCCACCACTTCAGATCTAGTCAAAGGGTTTCAGGGGTCATTAAAAGAAATGTTAAGGAGCTATCAAAGTTCCATAAATATCACATACTGTACTACATGTTTTTACTTTATTACTGTTATTTGCAAAGTAATACGCAATTAACCTCATAAAAAATCAAATAAAATAGTTTTGAAATTGGCTTTCACCCATCCTGTAAAAAAAATAACACTATATAGAGATGAAGCACACAACATACACTACAGCTACCAAAAATCATAGAGTAAAACAAGATGGGGAAAGTCTAAAAAAGATATGTAATAGCTGGGCAGTTAATATTCCATTGTGTTCGACTTCATCCAGTTAGTATTTATAATTTTTCTCACTATAATCACCAATATAGCAGTATATAACACTAATCCCTGTTAAGCAGGTGGTTGGGAAACATCCAATAAACACAATCTAGAGTCCATGGTAGGTCTGTTTTTCCCCCCCAAAAAAAAGAGTATAGTCGCTGACCACACCACAGGTCCTCCAGCCTTCGTTACCGGGGCTGATGTTAGAGACAAACATCATTAAAGAAGCTAATTTTGACCTTCCAGTCGTATTCTTCGTAGAGTTGGCTTCCACTACCCTCGTGACATTTCGAGCAAATGTTTTCCCCTGTGTCCCTGTATCTTCTATTATTTTATTCCACTCCAGTTCCCATTGCTGTTTGGTGTGTAATGTGTTTGCCCAC
Source organism: Microchirus variegatus (assembly GCF_963457635.1). Classification (NCBI taxonomy): domain Eukaryota; kingdom Metazoa; phylum Chordata; class Actinopteri; order Pleuronectiformes; family Soleidae; genus Microchirus; species Microchirus variegatus. Next base: position 12,292,600 of record NC_139823.1, read on the forward strand.
ATATCCAACATTTACATCCCCTTTTTTAAATGAACTGAAACATTATTTGAGGGTCACAAAGTTGTCTAAGAAATAGACTTATTACCAGTATGTGAGCAACAGAAGAGAACACTTTTAATTTAAGAATTAGGAAAGGCTTTTTGACTTCAGTTTGACTACAATTGTGCTGCAAGCACTTAGAACACAATCAGAAATGTGTTGCCAGTACAGAGGACAATCAAAAGTAAAATGTAAAAGTAAAGCAAAGGACATGCATGGCACAATAATCTTATTGCCAAATGTCTGTGCTTCTGTATTGCTTGTATAAATAAAAGTGTCCTGAGAAAAGAGATAATTCTTAATCATCTATGATGTTATTTAAAACTTATTGTGAACTGAACAGTTATTCCTCATGACTTGATGGTTCGTCACTAGGGATGTCACGGTTACCGGTGTAGCGGTAAACCCCGATAAAAATGTTGACTATAACAATTACCGTCTTAATTTCAAAAAGATATATTATCTCGGTGGATTACCGCGCCCGCGGTGTAGGCACCGTGAGCCTTTCCAGCTTCTCCAAGTCTGCTGAAGTTGCCGCGCAGGCGCACTCTGTAGCCTACAACCTGATGTTCAAACTTTATCGAAGTGCTGGAAAGTTCCACACACTCTCTCTCCCCTCCCCTCCCCTCTCTCTCTCTCTCTCTCTCTCTGTGTGTACTGCATATTAATTAGCCATGTGTATTCTCCGTGATCGTCAGCTGATTGGCTGAAAAAGCAACAAAAGCTCTGGAATGTGAGATCACCACACCCAAACTAGGAGTCATTCACAGCGATAAAACAACCTTAATTCAAACACAAAGTTTATGGTTTTAAGACCCACAATACTGTGATTTGAAGCATGTAGTGGCTTCTTCAAAACTTCAACTTGTGTAATTTTGAAAAAAACGGAAATCCCTTATTTTGAAAAAAATACCTTTTTCCTGTTTTTTCTCGTTTTGCTCTTTGCCGACTTGTGGTCACATATATCAGCCTTCAAAAAAATGCATAGCTTTCAGGACTATCAATGCTTTCTGAACATATTCACACACTTTTTAAAAAATACAGCGATAATACCGAAAACCGTGATAATTTTGGTCACAATACACCCCTATTCTTCACACAGTCAAGACCCTTGATATCATAATTAAAGCAACTATTGCAACAAATGGTAATATAGTTAGACTTGGTAGATTGCCCAGGCACCATGCTAACAGGCAGCACAATGCAAGAAATATACAAGAGTGAGCCTAAGCAAGACATTGAATCAGAATTTAAACTTTTTCCTAAACCTGGTTGCTCTAAATAATACAAAGACGTAAGAACCAAGAGAAAACACCCAGCCTCAATTCATGTTTTGTTCCTTTTAAAGTGAAAAAGAAACCGTGAATAGAATGAATGAATCAGAATACCCATCCATCACAATCCATGCAAAAACAAAACATGAAACACTTGCTTAAAAAGCTGAATCCGAGGCAATGACACACAAAATCAATGAAGCCTGTTGCCATTGCTTTGGCAGATGAAATGAGTGAGATTATAGTTGACAGACTGGTGTAATGGCAATTCTCAAATTGAGGGGTTGAAACAAATCAAACAGTACCTGTCATGCTCTCCTTAATTTATTCCCTTTAGTTTACTGAAATTGGAAGGTGTTTTATACTATAAAGCAGCTGTGGGTAAGAGACATCATAAGATTCACTCACTATATTTCCTGACACCCCCCTTGTATCACATTAAACATCCATTTTCAGTGCTGCGATGCATTCTCTCTAAGTATTTGTTTGCCCTTGCAAACAGAATTACCAAAGGAGTAACTTGTGACAGAGACGGTCCCGGGTCTGTGTTTATCAACTATCTCACAATCACTCCAAGGAAATCATGCTGAATAGTGAACTAGACATAAAAAAACACTCCTAAAACAAACACTGCGTTGAACTTCAAAATGATGTATGGGGCATATTTCACTTACTGTCAGTGAAAGAATCATGTCGACGTTAAACTACACTCTGAGGTCTTTACTTTCTTGCCTAGTTTTTGCTTTTTCATATTTAAAGTGTCCACAAAAATTTATCATTTAATTCCGTAGCTGTTAAGGTGTGTTTTTATGTGACATGGACTTCCTCCAGCCGAGGTCTGTGGCCAAAAATAAAGTAATTGAAATGATTTGATGGCTGTAATGGACTTTTGTCGGGCTTCCGCCAAAATTCACTCACCTACCTGCAAGTTAACAAACATTCTGCTACTCTTTGCTAAACCAGAGGAATAAATACATAAATCATTTTCAGCTCAACAACAAACAACATCTTCTTAGGACTCTTAGCACTGACTTCTATTCAAAACAAAGCATTACCTACCACCAATTATCAGTTCATTAGGACCAGGATTTGGTCCTGACAAGTCTGTGTTTATGCCAGAAAAGGTCCTAAAGAGGCAACAAATGCATGCACATTTTCTCAGCATCAGTTGGAAATCATCACTTAAATATTTCTCATATTCTCGCAGTCAAGAGAGGATTCTAAGGTCTCTAATAAAAGAGAATGACTCTGACTCTGCTACCCTCAGAATCACCTCTAAGAGAGTAATAAATGTAGAAACTCCTTTGAAAAAATCTTAAATGTTCATGAAAAATTTAAACTGTAAGGAAAATAAAGCATGAGATGAATCCCGGTCCAAATTGGTGGCTAGATGTGCTCCTTTAGAATCCTTCACTGTAAATAAAAAAGATTGAAGATGATGCCTTTGTCTCAGACTTGTATTTTCTTTGCCACCAGGGGGAAAGTCACCAGTTTGTACATAGGTCTGTAAGAAAATGCGCCTATACGTATCAGTTAACGGGTTCCTGAGGGGTTTATGGTCTCAGTCGTTATAGTTTCAGGTTGTGCTCAGTACAACATGAACAATTTGTTAATTATGGTCCTATTTAGAGCCAAATGAATGATAAAGTACGACATGTATAGGAGCATGGACACAGTGTGATTGAGAGCTAATGCTGGCTAATGGGTGCAGGTGTATGTGTGCATACACTCTCATTTACACCTGCTCTTCAAAAAAAGAAAACCTGGGTGAAAACATGGCCAAAGTATTAAACTTGAGGCTTCAAAATGGCAGTTTTCAATCCAATAGGTGATGTCACCGTGGACTGCAACTTGGACCTAACACAATTACCATAATTTCAATTTTGTTCTGTGGATTTACAAGCCAAAGAGGAGCTTGGTAGAGACTGATATGTCACATTACTCATTGCATAATGTGTCTGGGTGTCTGCCATGCTGTATTGTGTCTCTTTTTTGCTTTATGTTTCTTTTCCTTCCTTCTTTATTTCTCCTCTGTGCGCACAAACATCCACCTGTGGCCATTGTTCGATTTCTTACTTTGTCACTATTGTGTAGCCTGCACTCCTTTCGTCTCTTTTGTGTTGAGAAAGTGAGTCGTAAATGTTGCAACTTGCTCATTAGCATTTGTAAGTAGTCCTGCATATCAAAAAAAAGAAAGATTTAAAGTATGATTAATTCTAATTAAATCTTCTTAGAATGAAAGTAGGATGCCTTAATATAGGTGTAGCAATCAAATTAAAACCAATTAAAACCTTGGGTATCCAAGGAAAGCATGCATTAAAGTCAGGAGCATTCAGTCTGGGTACTATTGTGATGAATAAGCTAAACTGGAGAGTTACAACACATCGACTTCTTTATAAGGACACCACAGTGTCCCCAAGGGCTCACTGCTCTGTGCAGAGCGCACAAGTTGCACGGTGCTTCCCCTTCAAAGAGACACAGCGTGGCTGCATGTGAATCCACACAGCCATTTCCCTCAGCTGTGCATAGGAAACAAGGAAACTATGTTAGAGAATATCTACCAGAAAAAGCAGGTCAGTCTGTCTTTTAGTGGGAAATCTATATACAGTAAAGCTGAAGAGGAACATTCCAGGAATTAAAGAAAGTTTCAAAAGGTTGTTTCTGAGTTGTGTCTTCATCAGTCAAGGTTTAGCTGAAATAATATAATATTTCTGCTGTCTGTCTAATTGTGGGCAACATAACTCAAACTAGAGCTGAAACAATTTGTTGATTATTAATTCGATTACTAAATTAATCACCAAATATTTTGATAATGGATCGGTTTGAAGCTTTTTTCATGATTAAAACAAGATTTCTGATTGTTTTAGCTTCTTGAATGTGAATATTGTCTTCGTTTCTTTGCTCCACATAATAAAGAAATCATTTTGGTTTGTGGACAAAACAAGACATTCGAGAACATCGTCATTTCCAGGTTTGATGAACACTGATCAACATTTTTTTCTGACATTTTATGGACCAAGCGATTAATATAGAAAATACTGGACAGATTAATCGGTTACGAAATTAGAATTACAGTGTGATCCAGAAATTACATTTTATTAACATGGGAGTGAGTGGGAAACAGTGAGAAACTAAATTTAAGCATTATCACTTACTATGAATCATACAGAAAAAAATATATAGCCTATACAAAAGGAAAAAAAGTATTTCTGTGTTGCAGATCTGAAAGTCCATTAAAAGTTGATGGAGACCATCTACTGAGAGCAGGATTGGATGGAGCTGTGCACTGTTAGATCAAACTGTCAACTTGTCAGATTCGTACAAACCGCCAACGCAACTTTCCACACTTTTTTCCCCCTCCAGCTGCACAATTAATGGAAACATAAAAATAAATGTACATGAGTCAAAGTCGTGGACGCAAGCCGTGTGCGCTCATTGTTTGTGTTGCTAGGCAACGGCCAAGTTGGTCCAGTTGTGGAAATGTTTTTGTTGATGGAGCTATGTAATTGATTAAATTAAAAAGGAACATATTACATAACCAGTTGTAGTTTCCCGTTTCCAACTATTAAAAAAAGCAATATCAAACTCAATGTCAAAGACAAACTGCTGATTTTGCATGCGGCGAAACAACAGACAGACAGAATTAGTAACTAGCTGTTCCTCCTCATGTACTGTATATGCATGCACTGCCTTGGTATTAGAATCAAAAAGCAGCTTTTAAACTGAGAAGCAAACATCACACAAATCCAGTCTTAGAATAATACACTTAAGCCTGACATTGTGCATTTGTATGCATTGCACTGTAGCCCCCACATAAGCACTAGGGCATGAGAGTGTGGCTGTTGACAAATGGTTTGTATGCACTGAGCAGTATGGCCCCTCTGGCAAAATGTTGCCCAGGACCCCAGAGACTGTGAATTTGTCTCTACAGAGAACAGATTAAAACCATCAATCCCATTTTATATCCTTCACCTGGTCGCTCTCAACTCTCTGGCCAAAAATTATGACCTTATTCGCATCCTCTCATGTAGGGAAACCCTGTTATCAGAAAACAAGTGCATTATTAGTGTATCGCTCAAGATTGAGCTGCATGCTAAGAAAGCTACTGGAGTCAGTGTTCCAGGCGCCCCGTTCTGCTCTTTCCTCTTTATTTGCATTCACAGTGGAGCACATTCCTTGTCAAGCAGCTCACACAGCGAGGCCAAGGTCAGGTTTTGTCTTGGTCATACACATCAGACTTCCCAGGTTCAAGCTCCCTCACACCTGACTGCCTCTACAGCTGAAATGTCTTTGAACGCTGCAGGTGCATTGGCCCTGACAAATCAACAAGTCTCAGGTGGGCCTTGCAAAACTTTGCCGGTGCAAGAGAAACAAAAGTGAAGTTGCTGTGCAGAGCAGTAAGGCAGCCTAATTCTCCTCAGCCTGTTTACAGCACAGCCTCATACCACACTATCAAATCAAAGAGGTGTACGTCTGCAAAGTGGAAAAGACTTGCCCACATAAATATCCATAAATCCTGGCTCTTTATTGCTCTGGCAGTATAAAATAAGTAGCTTAACAAATGAAGCCATCAATTGGCAGCGTATAGCAATTAGACTCCATCATGTCTTTGCGAGTAGCTGATCAAATATTTTGCCAAGAAAAGCCGCCTGTCTCTGCTGAGGATTGTTTTTTCCCCTTTCGTGTGATGTCTACCGTCAACATTTTAATAAAGTGATACTCCTAAAAGTTTCTATTGCTGTCAGAGAAACTTCACAATGACCTTTCCGAACATCTTTACAAGGCATACAGTATATTGTCAGGTGAGTTTTCCATGGCATATAAATGGCACATTTTGGAGTGAATTAACGTCTTGAGCTGTTTTAATGTCACATTTGCTTCGCCGTGACCTTGGATGAAACATTTCCTTCTCATCTCACTCTGATGATAGACTGCTGCATTTTGGTTTATGAGGATTTCAAGCTCATTTCCTCCCTCGTATGTTATACCAGGTGGCAATCTGACAACTCAACGATTTTATCCCCATTTTTCAGGCGAGACATCAGCACCGCTTCCAGTGAACACTTGCCAACACATTTCCTCCTCCGCCATTAAACGTCAGTTGTTTCACTTTCTGTTTCTCAGACCTTGAACAATAACTTTGACCAGCGGATATGGTCGGAGCTTGTAATGCACTGGGATACATGGAAGTGCTACTGTGTGAATATGTTACACTGTTCCAGCAGGATTCGGTGCGAGACTGTGTCATCTATTTTAAATGGACTAAGCCAGTGATTCAGATGACTTACAAAGGAAAACAGGAACAGAGGGATTGTCAAAGCCTGGGACACGCATAATTCTGAATGCGATATGACTCTTGCTCGACTGTTTTGCCATCTGGAATTGTTTGGGGGCAAGACGCATATTTTCTTTGGTTCAGATATTTAGCAGTCTGCGTGTTGTGCACTTTGTGTGAAGCCCATGGATCATCCACACGCCACCCAGATCCAGCGCTTTTGGTGGTGGCCATGGTGGTGCTCTTTGACGGTTTACAGATTGAAAGGTGCTGGGTTATATGTATGGAACATTTCATGGTTCATTTGGTGTTAAATCTCCACATCTCAGACAAAGGAGACAAAGCTATAATGTGCATCTGCTTTTATGCTCCTCTCCCGGCATTGATTTAACACCTAGCCCTTTAAATGTCCATCTGGACCAGAGAATGTCCTGCAACTCAGTGCTTTTGTCCATTTTTCCAGAGTACCTTCCCAAATCTGGCACTTTTTTACAATTTGCTGCATGATGAAATAGTGTATTAACAATTAAAATGAAGAAAAACAAAAAGTTTATTCAGAAAAACACTACAGTTGTAAATGAACCACTGATTTTGCATGTTAAATTTGAAATTTGAACAGTATGAAACATATCATAATATTATAATAACATAATAACAACAGTCTCTGCCTCAATGTGCAAAAACAGGCCAAACTTTCCAAGACGCTGATTCTCTGGCTTCCTGCAACAGCGAGATTGAAATTACCGTAATAACCACATGTTGGCTTTGACGTGCAACTCAGCTTTCAGAAACCGTTGGAATTTTTCAGATCGCAGAAACCATCACATAACTACGGTAAAGCAAAGTGCGCTTGTGTAAGTGTGTCATTTGCAATGGCAAATTATTCTATTGTAGTAATATTTTCACTTGTATGAAGACAAAGACATTTTACAGGCTCAACTCCATGTCATTGTATCAGTATGTGTGACCCCAGTCCCATGTAGCTCGTAAATATTGACCAGCAAATAATTAGGGTGTTATAGTACAATGGAACTAGGCCTGAGTTCGTCTGAAGATGGCGCTATATACATGCGATAGTGACGTACAAATAACTTGGCAGTGACTCCTATAACTTTTAAGAAGTAAACACAACATTTGGTACTTCCCCTTTAAATTTAAGTTCACCCGTTTCATCACTTTGCAATTACAACACAGGATTTAGTTGAAACAACAAGACTTACTTATTAAAAAGTATGAATTGTCCCATTTGGAAATTAGTTAACTGGTTCACCGTTGGTCTTTAAGTATGCAATAATCAAAACTCCCATACTCTGCATTGGCAGGGTTAACACATAATTGACCCTTAATAAACCCAAGGAGAAAAGGTTAAATCAAAACGACAAGGAAAACTCGAATGTACACAGTCACCACACTCATTCACACAGGGCTATTAAAATGTAAAGAAAGTGTTAAAGTGCAAAGCGTTAGAGGGGTACTCACGACTCCAGCAACAGTCAGAGATGAAGATGGCAGCGAAGAAGGGCAAAAGGCAAGGTGCAGTTTCAGCGGCAAGGCAATGGACGTGCGGTGACCCAACGTTCAAGTACAGCAGCTACAGTCGCTCTCCAACGGGTCCAGGGCTCTCCCGGTCCTCATTCTCTCCCTCTTTATTGGCAAATGTCCGGTCCTAAATCACAAAGTTCCTCTAAGTAAATAAGCTACAGGCTCATTCATGGCGAAAAAAAACCCCCACAGTACATCTTAAATGAATGCGCAATTGCTAGCTACAACTGGGCAGACTAAGCTAAAGGCTAGCAGCAAGTAGCATTTCAGCTCGTCTTTTATACATTAGCCTACAACAGCGCTTATTACATCAAAACACGTGTATTTACATCAGAGTTCACACATATCAAGCAAAGGACGACTCTCCGGTAGTCTTGTTACCATACTTTCACAGTTCACGGCTATTCTGCTCGCTGATAATGCGGATTCTGCCGTTGCTAGCCCCTGCTGCGACACGGAGGTCAGGTAACGCTAAGCTCCGCCTCCCTGAAGCAGGTGAGGATTACAGACACACCAACAAAGATGGTACAATAAAAGATGCTTCACTGCCCCACAAACAAACGTGGTCTTCTGGTATTTGTTCACACAAACAATTATAAATGAATTAAAATTTTCATGTTATAATTAAACAAATTGCACATAAATTAATGAAAATAAGAGCCACAGGGGCTACACATGTTAACGTATGTTGTTAATGTATATTATGTATCATATATAGCCTTATAAACATAAATGTAATAGATTACAACATTATTAAAACACTTCATTTGCAGTGTGTGTGTGTGTGTGTGTGTGTGTGTGTGTGTGTGTGTGGGTGTGGGTGTGTGTGTGTGTCTGCAATTGTTACACTGCAGGGACAGCGTGAATCATAGACTTATCACGAGTTAGCTCATGAAACGTCTTGGATGATATAAAAACACCATATGGATGCATTAACTAGGTTAAAAACTGGATTTTCATTAGAGGGGGGGGGGTCTTTAAATATGCACCTGACACACGCTCCTGTCAGTAAAACAAAATTACAGCGCAGATTGTTCCATCATTATTCATCAGTTACAAAGCACAACAGCACAGGGGAGGTTTTGTGAATACTAATTATCGCAGGAACTCACGGTGCGGTTTGAATGGAGTTTAATTGAAAATATGCACACACAAAAACAACACAAAGAAGTCCTGTCTGTAAACTTTGTGTACTTATTTATTATTAAACACCTACACTGAAGTCTTTAGGATGAACCTTTACCAACATACGTGCTAAAATACGAGTTAATGAACCTTAAAAAAGAGGATTTTATGAGCCAAAGCATAATATTTTTAATCATAATAAGAATCATTTTAATCAAAAACACTCACAGTTGCAGCTTCTCTTTTGTATTTTTGTTATAAATAATGATCTGAGATGCTTGCATTCCTACATAATTTGACTTTGCAGAGATACAACTGATATGGTATGATTACTGATATGCAATGAATGAATTACTGGCCATGTTGGCAGGATCGCTGGGGGGTGGGGAAATGTTTTGATAGTTGGATTTCATCCACATGTTTTTAAAATACTTTGTTTTCTGACAGGAAACAGCAAATGGGAGCTCAGAGATGCCCATAATGGTCCGTATTTGGTGTCGAGTCTGTAAACAGAAGTGTCGTTCTCCCTCATATCACTTGATCTACGCAGAAATTATTATTATTATTGCAAAATTATTCATGAATAATGCCAACAACAAATACAGCCCACTGAACTCGCTATACGGTGTTACAATTCAAATGATCCACAAGACCTTTAAAATACAGCGCACAATAACCCATGTGATGCACTGACTGGTCAAAGTGAAGCTCCATTATTCAGCCCTCGTGTTAGAACACACTGTGTGTTTCATATACTATCAAGCGGGACTTGCGTTGTGTTGCGATGTCGTTTTATGGCGGTCATAAACTGGTTTCAAATTCCACTCGGCTGCACGGGGCTGAAAAACACATTTTGCATAATAGTTTTACTCGGGTACATGTACATTCACAATCACATTTGTGCCTCGGTAATCGACACACACACACACACACACATGCTGCTGTATTATTCAGGTGAGGCTGCAGGGGCCTCACCAAGAGAAGAAGGATGTTAGTCATTATTACCGCCGGACCGCAGACTGTGCACATATAGAGTAGAGAGGAAGACACACAAACATGCCTCGTGATTGAAAATGGACCTGAAGAAGAGTATAATGTCTCAGTCTGGGTTACAACTAAACATCAGCCACTTTAACGCCCCGACATCGGGGAAGGATTTGCACTCATAAGCCATAAAATGCATCCATCAGAAAGTGACTTTGTGACCTGGAAATCATTTCTCACTTGCCAAGGCTGCTGGCATCATGGTGCTGCGGTAAAGTGGATACAACTGACAGCGGTAATCAATAGAAAGTTATTTGTGCAGTCTCATGTCATAAATATCGACCTTTGATCCGCAGCGAGTGGGAGGATGATTCCTGTTTTGAATCAAGACATCTACTCCATTTCAGTAAACATTTTTCTGCTACTGGTGCAAGCAAAAAAAAAAAAGGTTTACTGCCACGGGGACTGAGCAAAGTAATGTGCAGCTTACTTTAATTAAGAGCTAATTCCTATTGGTCTTGAGGGCTTTTACATACGTCCCTTTAAGAGCACAAAAGAACCGTGCGCACAATAAAAGGTCAGCATGTTTGGAGCTTCTCAATTTTATCCGTGCGTGGCTCGGAGCCTTGATTAAAATGAGCAGCGTGCTCTCTCCGCGGGGTTCATCGTGAGCAGTGGTTATGATGTTTCAGGACGGTCTTGGTAACGAGTCTGAGTGAGAATCGTCTGTTTGTCTGGAGTCACAGACATGGATCAAGTGCCAATTCCAATTCCTATCTTAACCCTCAATCTTAACCCTCAAGCTCAACCCTTAATCTTAACTGGCCTCAAAAAGGGTTATTTAGTCACTTAGAAATGGGACATCCCTCCAATGCAGATACGTCTTCAGACTGTGGGGGGCAGAATAATGCGAAAGCTGCGTCCAGTCTGTAAACTACAAAAAAAGAAGAAGAACACATTTACGTCAGGATTATTTATTACGATCCGTTTGTCAGTCAAGTTATTAGGTTGTCATAAGATGATACTCATACAAATACCACAACCACGGACATATTCAGCTGACAGTTACCACACACCACGGCTTATTGAAAAGTAAACGATAGCAAACGATCGCTTGTCCGCACTGGCCGGCTATTGACAAAAGATCGTAAAATAAAAATAAATGTTACGCAACAATGACGCAAGTAATCCATAATATGGGCCTAAACTAAGATAATACAATGTTTTTCATCATTTTTATATCTCTATTAACAAAGAAAATATTTGATTTGTAGCGTTCTCGATTCGCTGCTATCGGCGCCATCTTTGTTATGTGAAAACACGCAATGCATTCTGGGTAGCCCTTGGGAGGTGGTCTTGAAAAATCTCAATATTGAGGAGCGATACAGCCCTTAAACTTGCCCCTCAACTTAATTTTTCTGAGAATCTGGACAGCACTAGAGGGAGCGCGCAAGCAAGGAATTGGAATTCAACCAAAGTGTCTAAAAGTGGAAGCTCGTCTATTCGGATGAAAGGGCCTCTCCAAGGGCTTTAACAAGGGCTTCATACTTGTTTTTATTTTATTTGTTATAGCTACTTTGTAAAGAGATATTAAAACTGTAGTACGCTCTATAATCAGAACATGGGCAAAAGACAATTGTGAAACAGCAGGACAGGGCCTTTTTAAGATGCTGTCAGCGCCGCAGATGTCAGAGGAGCTCACACTTTTATCTCCATCGTGTGCCACTAAATGGAAGTGAACAATAGATAACAACGATCCCTGCAGATCAAAAGCCGAGCCGAGCCCCGAGAAGCTTCCTTCATATTTCCCTGCAGTAGTTCACCTTTTTTTTTTTTTTTTTTTGCTGTAGCTGTCTCTTGCTGCTGCAGCAAGAAGGGGGAAAGTCATCGCTAATTAACATGTCAGAGTGTTGGCTCCTGCCATATGAGCCTCAACACGCTGATTGACTCATGGCCTCGGGGCCTCCGCGATGAACTATTCAGACTACGCTCGAACAAATCTTCTGGCAAAGACAATACAGCCACAAGGGCGTATGTATGACTACTAATGCTGTTCCTGAGTGTGTGCTCAGTGACTGGCCATTTTAGTTGTGGTGCAAAACTGTCCACAGAGGGTGAAAGAAGTTTTAAAAAAAAAGAGGGAGTACATTATGAGTTGCAAGGTGATCCCGGTGGAAATATGGCTCATGTGCATCCAATCCTTTACCCTAAGATTTGCTTGCACTGCACATCGTAGGTCATTTCCATTTTAATGGGGCCCGAGTTTTTTGGGTGGCGAGACAAGACCAAGACACCACGATGTGGCTTCGCTCCACATGTGGCTTTTTCTCTCGAGCTCTCAGTGAAGTCTGGATAACGTGAAGGACGCGTGAGATAAGGTCTCATCGGTGTGCAGCCTCCATCGCAGCACATCATCTTTTAACACAGCCCGGATTAACCCCACCAACACCGAGCTCGTGTGAGCACAGGCAAAGTCCTCTCTCCTCCCTGAGCACTCGCCGAATTAACAATGAGCAGCGGTTTCGGCTGTTTGAATTGATTATGACACAAAGAACCATAAAGCCATCACAGAAAGCCAATAAAAATATTCTTATGCTTAGTGGAATATAAATTTTGCTGCAGGATGGGGGGAAAAAAATGTGCAGCCGTGTAAAATAGTCTGTCTGGCTGCTGAAAAAATATCTAGTTTTTCACTCACACCTTGAAATTCTCCGTTAATAAATGACCTGCATGAGGGCCCTGTGGATTTTTGAAAGTATTTCTACATTTTGCATGTGAATTACAATAATTTATTTGACAAACTATACTAATACGTACCCTCAAACTAATCATTTGTGTGCATAATTCATGCTCCCCAAAATGCATTCCGCGTTATTAGAATGTTGCGAGCAACAGCCAACATATTGGGAGTAGCAATCAATACCGAGCATCTCCTGCACATAAATAAGCAAACTTAGAGTGGGAAATGGGCAGCACGGAGTGTACAGTGCGAGGGGAAGGCAGTAAAAACCTCGACAGTTCATGCCTGTAATTAATTAAAGCTCGAGTGATGCCAGCAACGAGCACAAGCACATAAAACAAAAAAAATAAAATAGCCGCCAGCAAGAGCAGCCTTTTTGGTTTTAACAAGGAAAAAATGCAGATGCAGAATCAGTAACAACGCATGACATATGACCGATATAATGTTGTATAATATATATATATATATATATACTGTCTGTTGTTGGCTCTCACACTGAAACTGGAGGATGCAAAGTAACCATTGCACCAAGCTCTGTTGCTTTTGTTTGTTGAAATAAAATATGAAATTACGCAGCTCATGACCCAGGTCATTCAGCATGTTGCACATGGGCATTACAAATCACTACTCCGGCCGGCGTATGTGTAGAATATTAACAGCAAAACATCCCATAATAAATAAACTAACAAGCAAGTATACCGCACAGCTGTGCATTCATTCAAACAGAGGTGAGCTGAGGACGAAAATGCAGAAAAACTGACTCACGACTCATTCCCGAAAACGTCGTTTAAGTCGTTTTTAAGTCTCTTGTTATGGGGTTATTTTATAGCCAGAGCGGCCAACGGCATTTTGTGATGGAGAGTCTTTTTGTTTCCAGGGTGTATTGCTCTGGCAATCTGTAACTCAGTGGAACAAAAAAAAAAAAAAAAAACAGTGAAAAATAAATCCACGACTTGTTTTGGTCTCCCCTTGAAACTAATTGTGTGGGCCCTTTATCACCGTGGCTGTAAAGATCATATTCATGAGCCACAGTTGTTGCTAATGGAGCAACAGCAATAAATATTGACACTATTGAATCATTGCAAAGCATCCGAAGGCCCACGGCAGCTCGACAGTGTGCTCGGCCATTTTCCCCTGCTATTTTTCATCTTCTCCTCAACTTCACAGCCTCACAGACATCAACCATGTAGGCCATCAATACATACCATAGGTTAGAAGTACAGTATGTATGTAGGTGCTATTCATATTACATCTGATCTCAACAACCATTTCATAACGATTCTGCCATTTAAATATGTCGTACTAACGCTCCAGTGCTTATTAAGCCAACGCAATCATCAATACAGCCCTAATTAACTCCAGTTTACTTACACTTGGAGAATACAACCAATAATAAACGGTGTTTTCGCAATTAACAGGCAGATGCTTTATTTCCACAACAGCCTGACCTACGCCGCTGCTGCTGCTGGAACAGTTTAGCTCATAACATCAGTGGAGGGATTTCTTTGATTACGCCTGAGTAATGGACGAGACAGAAATGCATTGTAAAGCACTATCGTGTCAGCTGGTAATTGACTGATGACTTTAATTAAACTTGGGGCTCTTATTCTTGACTAATCACATTGCCCCTCGGTTCCCAAGTCTCCTTTAAATGGCACTTGTATGACTTTATGTATGAGGAAGTACACGCAGAAGGAACCCCAATGTATTTAAATATGTAGAAAAGTTACATGTTGGTACCAATCACTTAAAATGACAATGACTGTAAACTCCCAAATACACTAAAACTTTATTATACACATTATGTGTCACGCCATAACACTTGTGTGTGTGTGAAAAAGCCTTTCTCTATGGTAAAACTTTAACAATGTGCCACCCAGGATTAAGAGTACAGCAAGTGCACTTGGTCTTTACTGTAAAGACCAAGCGAAATAAATAAATAAAATATATAAAATGAAATAAAAACCGCTCCCTGCAGTAGCAGAATAGGCACTCTGCAGAGAAGCTTTTATTTTCCAGGGGTTCCAGGAGTTAATGCCTTACTTATATATTTGCTAACCTTTCAAATGACACAATTCTACAAACAAATGCTCTGCCTGTAACCTTTAGAAAATTGCAGACTCTGCGCTGAAATTATTTAAATTACTCATCAATAGTGTGTGGATATAATAATAAGTTTAGCACGAGCCAAAAAATACACATGGGGGCAGGAGGTGCAATGTGTGTGTGAATAACACACACGGACAAAAATGAATTTGCCTTTTTTCAATTGTACACAATTTTTTACCAAGTGTCCTGTAGATTTTACAATTATGTGATCGAGACATAATGACATACTCAGTGTTGTTTTACTATGACATGATGACACGATGAAGACATTCATTCATTTAACAGGAACGGGTATTGAAATGTGTATTTACATTACATCTTTGAGTTCACAAATATTCACATAAGAATTCTCATTTACTACAATTTAGTATCGATAAAAAATGTCCCAGAATCTATTTTTTTTTTTTTTCAAATAAAAAGTAGTGCCGTTAGCGGCGGTTAGTAGCATCATGTTTACGTGCAACGGCACTGGAGTCCAGGCACCGTTTACCATTAAGCTCCAATTGATGCATTAGCTCCTCTAGCGCCGTTAGCTCTGTTAGCTACTTTAGCTGCGTTAGCTCCTTTAGCACCGTTAGCTCTGTTAGCTGCATTAGCTCTGTTAGCTGTGTTAGTTCCTTTAACTGCGTTAGCTCCTTTAGCGCTGTTAGCGTGTCTACAGTCGATCTATTAATTAAACGAAAAGAGCACAGTACAAATAACTAGCCTACACGTGTACTGCGTATATGTGCCTATGTTTTTAAAGATTTTAAGTTACTTTACTCATTTTAACAATCGAGAGTCAACGTAAACATGATGTTACAGGCACGTCTTTTTTGGGCAGTCGCCATGGAACCGCGTCATGCGCTAACATGCATTGGATGCGTTGATGCCGTTAGCGAAGAGGCACTTTCATTTTTGTTACTTGTGCAATATGTGATAATGCTTTTATGCAACACTTAGAACAATTCCATCTAAGCATGGATGAATGTTGATAATAGATCTGAAAAATACACTTTCATGTCTCCTATAGATTGAAGCAGAAATAATTATGATTCAAATCGTTTTGAATTGAAAGAATAGATAGTCATACGTGGCCTTTGCCGATCATGAATATAAATTTATCTAGAAAGCAGACGAACAATCTTTTAATTTCTAATTCTATTAGCAACCCAAACAAATCAGCCACAAAGAGCTCCAGTTCACACATTCTTTCGTGTGTTTTAATTAAAAGAGTTAAGGTGAAAAAGCCACAGCAATGTTCAGTTTCAATTTAAAACACAGGAAACAGACGCAGGTTCACGAGCAAAGACGACAAAGATAAGACCCACCTTGGGGCGCGTGGACGCTGATGGGAGTGGAATGAGAAATGTATACAGTGAAGATCAGCGCGGTGACAGCAGAGGTGTCTTATTGTGTGCGAGACAAAAAGACGCTTCACTTTGTACAGTTAGATGCCCGCGAGAGATCAATATAGATCAATATCAAACCACGTGATTGTTTCTATGGCGAGGGGAACATCACTGGCAATATCAGAGATCAGAGATAAGGGTTTTTGCTTTGCGGGCAGAACGCGATGGAGACGTCACAAGTCAGAAAATGGTGAAAGACGTTCACTGGCATCTTATGGGCAGGTGAAAATGTGAGGAATAGCTCAAGGATATGTGATCTGTGAGAGAGAAATCTGAGATAATGGGCACGGGCCAAGGGCTTCATCTTCTTATGACAATAATGAGAGATTAACTGGAAGATTTAGATTGGCGCGAGAAGCTTTGTCTGCACTTTATCAGCACTAACAAGAGTCATAAGACTCATTTATTTACGTGTTCAATATCTGTCTGTGTCCGTATGATGGGCTTAGATTTTTATGGCATGCGTGACCTTATAAAAGGTGCAAGCTTTTCAACAAACGCCTCCTCCTCCATGTTCGCTTGACATTAAAGCGTGGAGGTCTGTGTCTGAACATAACGACAATGTAGCACAGAATAACGTCGCTCCTCTGATCGCTCGCTCCCCGTTCTTTCAAATGCATTTCCACAGTTCAAAGACACATTTTGATTCTGTAATATGTTGATAGTGTAATCAGAGTGTCCTTCATTTGAATATCGCCTCACTTTTTCTAGATCCATCCTTCGCTATCAAGGGGATCATCCCTATGTTCCCCTGGTCCTATGTTCCCCGCTTTCCCCCCAAAAGAGATCTTCCGTTTCTCAGCCATTACGGAGATTTTTCAGGTTCTCTTCCTCGCGCAGGTCCGGCCCAAGGCATAAGCGAACTAAGCCGCTGCTAAGGGCCCCGTGACCACAAGAGGGACCCCAAGAGCAATTAATTCAAAAAAATTAAATAAAAGTGTTGGATTTCTGTAGTTTATTTAGAATTTTTCTCTGTTCCAGGTGCGTCTGTTGATTTACATTATTATTTAAGTATTTGTTGATTTTATTTAAATCTGTGTTTTGTACATATAAAAGTCAAATCTTTGTATTACAGGAATGTATTTTTAGTATAGTAGGTGTGTGAATGATCAATAATCATTATTATTGGCAGTAACAGAGGGCCCCATGGAGGCTTGGGCCGGCCCTGGCATTACAGTTATGGGTAGGGTTAGAGAAAGGTACAGGGTTAGGGGATATAGCGCTTTCTCACGTGACCACGGTTCTGTCACGAAAATGACGTAGCTTTTAGTACGAATCTTTGCTGGAAATTATGGTGGAAAAAAGAATCCCTATATATTATTGGACCCGTTAAGGAAAAGCGGACAACATAGGACCCGGGGGAACATCGGTATGCTCGCCTATCAAGTTGCAAGACACGAAAAATGCATATTCTTTTTTTTAAAAAACCTGTTCTTCGTCGATAGAAGACTTTCTATGACACGCGTCTGAAATCAAGCAGCACTCCTCCTGCTTCAGTGCTGCAACACTTTCTGATAAGACACCGTGTAATTTCATGCAAATTTCGCCTTCTTTTCTCGGGTATCGTCGGGTAATTGTCCAAACGCCGCTGTAGAAAATGTGCTCACTATGAGCTCAGAGAAAAAAACATACTTTTACTTTCGAAACAGCGTTGTCCTGCTCGTTTTCCACACTTCCCTGTGCACGCTCCAGCTCACCCCATTCAAATAGTCAGCTCGTCAACAAGGTCTGCAAAAGCTCTGGTAACGACCCATTTATTTGAATCAGGTGTTTTCGGAGCATGGGAAACATCTAAAACATGCAGCGGCAGTTGGGTCCCGAGGACCGGGATTGAGAAACCGTGCTTTTTTAGAAGAAACCGTGGGCTCTGCACTTGCAGGATTTACTGCTGTGCTTCTCTCGATGTATGGCCAACAGTGAAGAAATTTGAAAGTAATGTTAAGAAATAATGAAGAGAGAGAAAAATTCAATGCTGCTCGGCTCAAAAGACGTGTGCTCAGTGATTAGGCCCCTGGAGGCACGGGGAGTAGCAGATGAGTATGGGAGGTAGAAAATGAGCATTTTCCAAAAAAGCCAGGTGATTGTTCTCAGCTAGCCCCGGTCATTACCAGCACATATAAAGATGAATGAAGCACATTTGTTATTTAGTGCCACTCCACAACTCCCTAACATCTTGGAGCAACACATCACATAAAGTATATAGTGTTACTGTACGCCCTGCAGAGCTCGCGATGAACACTCCGGCGGCAGGCGAGGGCCCGCACATTTCAAGCGTGTGAAGTCGTCTGTCACGAAGGATCTGACAGGCGGTTCGAGTTATTGATTTTAAGAGAGGAGAGTGTGGTGGGAGATGTCTACGCGGGTGTCATCAGACGCCAGAGAATCTCCCACTGCTTAACATTTATAGGTTCACATAGTCTGTGAAACTTCCTGTGGTCGTTTCTTTTTGTCCAGACAATGGGGTACTTGTATGAAAAATCAATAAAGGAGACGTCCGGGAAGAATTGAATGCGTCCACTGTGACTAAACAAGTTTTCAACCTATGAACGGGCAGCACTGATAAAGAATGATATTCTAATTGATGGGTCTCATTATTACAGGACTGTGTTTGAAGTGTAGTGATTCAGATGTCAGCGTAGAGGTGTTAAGATGTCGAACCGGCAACTTTACCATCGACTTTCCATCCGATTTGTTATTCCTGCTGCTCAATCAGCTGTCACTCCGATCAGAAATAAAAGTGATTTGCAGTTAATCCCGATTTCTTCCGGATGTATTTTACCGGATGTGTTTTATGAGAACTGCATTAAAACATTACAGACAAATCGTGATTCACTCAGTTTGATTTTGTATTTAACAGTCGTTACTCTAGTATGGATTTTTATGAAGATTGATGTCCTCATTGCTGTCAGGGGTTTGATCCAAATGCAGTTGTCGAGCAAAGAATTAAGGCAGTGACAGGGGCAATAATATAAAGTCCAAGTTTTTCGGATGATGAATTTATGATTTCAAGCAACATTTTCTCATATTCAATTGGAGATTTGCCACACTATTGGAACTATTTAATTTAATTTGCTTATAAAGTCAGTGGCACAGTAATTAATAATTAATTGCCTTCCCTGGCCACTGAAGTTTGTGCAATGATTGCGGGCAACAAGAATTCCACAAAACACATTTCCTGACACTCACAGTGACTGCGAAGTAACTCCTTAAATTACAGAATATGATGATTGCAGTGGGACAGTGGTGAGTAAGTGAGGAACTTATTTGCAAAAAACAGAGATGCACAAATAGAGAACTTTTTTAATTTTAGGACGCTTTTATTTTGTTATATGACTTTCTAATGTTGTCAAAGGCACCTGACCTCAATATATGTATATACCAAAATAAAGCTCCCAAGTATTTATTGGGCGAGCTTTTCCTATGATCTCATTAATCGTGGCTTTTTTTCTTCCCTGGTACACTGACCCGCCTGTCAGGGTCCTGTAGTATCCCACTTCACCATCGGGTGGCAGTAGTACAAGTCTGGACACAGGCAATAGGACACATTCCTACCTAAGAAGAAGAGAACATGTCTGGTTCGAGCAGCTCTCAGCTATCCTGGATTTCTGAATTCTGCTTTTGTCACAAAGGCCAAACACAGGCAGAATAATAATAACGTCATCAACAACAACAACAAAAGTTACATACTGCAGTTTTAATGTCACAATTCTGATATCATGCACCGCAGCAACGAGCTAAAGTTATCTGACAGAGATAGAAATTAACGAATTATTCAGGGGGGGATTGAGAAGAGTTTTCAAACTTAAATCCATAGAGGTAAATGACATTATTCATTCTATTCAAGTAAAAAAAATAATTTTTTTTTTACTTCATTATAAGTGTATTCTCAAAGACGTCACTGTCATTGTGAGTGACACACGCAGCCAATACACCATTTTTTTTTTATTTTTAGTTTTTATTGCTAATGTTTGTCAGGTTCTTACCTCAGGCTGCTTCACTGCAAACCCAGTCTAAATTTACGATGATAAATAAGTGTATGATCACGACTCTGCTGTCACGCCTCATAACGTTGATGTGTGCTCTATTTCCATATGAGGAATTGGCTGTTTCCAGAGCTGCCTTTGAGCCTGTACATCAGGGGGCTCAAACTCTAATGACCTGGGGGCCAATGCGCAACTATTGTGGTCAAGAGGGGGCCGGCCTACAGAGGCGATTCTAGAGTCTGTAGGGGCCCTAAGCAAAAATTCTCAGGGGGCCCTTCCTTCCAGTGTTCATCACCATTATGTTATAAATAATCTGACACCAACGAAAAATGTATGAGTTCAAAATATATATATATTTTTTTTTAAATGAATGAAATTACATGGAAAAAACATATGTGAAAATATAAATGTAAAGAACAATAAAATACTCTAAATAGCTTTGAAATAACTATATAAACTGAGTAAAAAAGATATGCATAACACTGTAAATAATCCTCTTCATTTTCCAACTTGCAGAACGATGACTTCACACAGGTCAACCTTAAATTGTGTAATAATTAAAGGTGCATTCTGTAATAAATCTAAAGCAACTGGCCATAAAATCCTCCTAATATGTCACAGAGGCTCAGGAATAATGTTCATATAACAAACTGAACTCACCAACAACAACAGTACAGACAAAATATTTGCATTAAAAAAAACATTTTGCAGACTGCAAATCATGTTTTGACATGTGGCGCCACCTACCACCATCAACCTATCATTGCAGTCAGTAGAGTCTCAGCTACCAAGCGTTGCCAGTTAGGTCTGAAAACGAAACCTAAAAGTATTTTGATTTTGAATGTAGTAACCGTTTTCGGCCACATTCTTACATATGGCACCTTTAAACGCAATGTTGTATTCTGCAGGTTTTAAAGTTTGCCTCTTAAATAATTCACTGTCATTAAACAAAAAAAAAAAATCAGTTCATGGGGTTCTTCTTTGGGCAAATCAATATGCAGTGATTCAGTATTATTTTATTTTTATTTATTCATGATTCTTTTTACGCTAAAGGGGAGCTGGACCTTGTCCACTGGATCTCAGACCGCGCTACACTCCGAAATATCAACAATTTATGCCCTTCGCGAGGCTCTTAACATGATGAAAATTGAACCTGACAGCTCAAGGGCTACATCAAAATACATAATGAGCCGATCCACTGTCAGCTTTGGCCCCGCGTCGACGTAAGTATGCACAAACACACAGATATTTCTCATCTGCTGTCACGACGACACGGACCTGTAGCACTTCGGGTCTCGCAAGACTGCTATCAATCAAGACCGGGGGATTACAGTGGACTTAGATTAACCTCAGATTTCCATACATGGATTGGAAATGTACTCCCTGATTCTCTTTTCCCCTGTGCTGCAAGATTATAGACTCCTGGGTGTTAACAGTGCATTAGTAAGCTCTGAATGATTCCGCAGCTAAATATGATTGCAAATTAAATACCACCAACAATGGCCGTGAAACTATCTAAAAATTAAAATGTAGTAGTAATAGCAAGCGTATAGTTTACCACAGAGTTTCGCCCAGAAAACACTATGAATGTAATACATTTTCTGCAGACCTTCAAAATTGAGCTAATTATCTATCTCAGCGGTTGTGAGTCATGAAAGTATAAAGCTGCCTGCAGGGCAGATTTAATACTGGATTTAAAAAGCCGTGGTCATCCACCGCAGTGGCATTTTCACCACATGTATTTTTATTATTTTGTACTTTGAGTTTTTACGGCCACCCTCCTCGCAAAAAAAGATTGGCTAACTTGACGGCGGTCAGCTTGTGGGCTCGATGTCGCGCGGGCATCAAGCTGTTTTGAATTACGAAATGTTTGGCGGCGCGGTGCACTTTGGCTTCTTGGCACGGCGGAACCTGCGTGTGCTCTGAAAGCACTGATGGAGTGATAATCTGAGAATACACAAACAGGACGACTGCCGGAAAAACCTCCTGAGCTTTGAGCACTGAGAGGTTTGAAGTAATTATAACGCATTAAATCATAATGCAGTCAGTTACAGTGGGTGGCAAGACAATGTATTTAAACAGCAAAGAAAATGGAATAATAGAGGGTGTTTTTATTTGTATTTTTTTTATTTACATGGACAATTTAGCATAATATGGTGCAAATGGCAGGAGAATAGCTATATAATCTCCATAATAACCTATTAATTCATAATTCATTTTGACGGATTAGTGTTTTTATATGATAGTGTCATGAGATTAAGTAGGGATCATGGTACGATACCACTTTTTTTGTGTCCGATATAACAAACTTGAGTATCTGCCGATACTGATATTAGTCCAATACAGTCATTATCTAAATATTCACCATTAACTAGGTGCTTACTAACATATATAAGTAGCATACTAGCACTTTATTAGTACCTATACCTACCTCTATTACGTGACATGAATTAACAACCAACAACAACAGTACAGACAAAATATTTCCATTAAAAAAAAATATTTTGCAGACTGCAAATCATGTTTATGTTTTGAAATCATGTTTTGGCATGTGGCGCTACCTACCGCTGTCTACTAATCATTGCAGTCAGTAGAGTCTCAGCTGCCGAGCAACCACGGGTTGCCAGTTACGTCAGAAAACGAAACCTAAAAGACCTCTGTATTTTGAATTTGACTGTAGTAACCGTTTTTGGCCACAGTCTTACATATGGCACCTTTAAGCTTTGCCATATTCCTCCTTTGCAAGTGCTTCAGTATACGATCTTTGTACGAACAATCTAAAAAGTTGCATCTGTATAACTGTAAGTTCTTATAGATGTTGTTTTGACAGCTAATTACACATTTCTTCCTCACCTGCGAGCACTCATTCTTTTAGTTATCCTTGTTTATTTGCTTATTGATATTCTACACTTTTTTTTGTAGTGAGTGCAATAATTTGAGTTTGCACCCTCATCGGGGCATGATTTTCAATTTACAGCAAACAGAAGAAGCTTCATTAATTATTCTTATAATAGAAAGTCAAGTCAAATCATGTGTGAATGCAGTAAAAGCAACAGGGGTTTGAGCCAAAGTGAAAATGTGGAAAAAAATTGATGCAGGAAGTTGAAGGAATGCACAATAATATTATGTCTACTGGCAAGTGAATAAATAAGGTATTATATTGACTGAATAACAAATAGGGCCCAAACCAAAACAAATCCAGAGCACTATTCCACATCAGAAGAGGAAACCTTTTTGTTTTCTTATTGTGCAGCATAATTTCAGAGATGAACCCCATTTCACTCGGACCACAGGAGGTGGTGTCGATGCTGGCTTAACTCATCACACTCCGGTAGAGGTGAATCTTCCCAGGATACTGCGGTTGCTATGGCGACGAGCGTCGGTTTGTGGGAGCATCTCAGCCCAGCTGGCGACCACCGCTCCAGGGTTGATGATGATGGAACAGAGTTAAGGTTGATTATGATTCTTACGAACTGGTAGAAGTTGGATGAAGATCCATTCTCTGGCTTTTGTTGTGTTGTGGTCTGATAAAAGATAAAGATTAAAGAAAAATATATTTGTCCCTTTAAGTTTGGTTACAAAATGAGTCAAGGGAAAAGGTTAATGAAGGGAGACAGAAGAAGAAGAAGTCTGGAAAAAGAAAACTTGGACTGGAGAAAAGGTTTGAGGAGCAATTAAACATTTTTTGCTTGTTTGGTTTTGTTGTCTTTTTTTAAAAAAATCTGGGTTTCACCACATCCTTGATGCCTGCCGACATCTGTTAATTTTAATTTGTATAACTTTCTTGACTGAATAATTGGTTTTAAGAATCTGTGAACATACTGTAACACATTTCTCCCATCATAAGCAACCGTCCACATCTGTTTTGATTTCAGGCTCGTAGCGATGATTGCATTCTTACATGAAATTAATGAACATTCTCCTCGTTTTGCACACGAGCGTGTGTGTCTCACAGTCCCTCGTTTTATGTGTGTGTGTGTTTTTATGGAGCTACGACCAGCGTTACCGCTCAGCCAGCAGCCTGCTCAGATATCACCCGTGCCTGTTATTCTGTTTGTGAGATATTCGCCCAGTTTACAGGCTGCAACAGTTATTCTCATTTAAACCACTCATCTTATGGATGAACACACAGAAAGGCTCTTTAGATTTTTTTTTCGCTCTACATTGTGGCTGATTTAACAAAGAGGTTTACAGGCGCCAATCAGTGTTACCCGAGTTATTGCTAAGATTTAGGCTTAAATGAGGGACCCTGGTCTCCACTCATCCACTCACGGTCAATTTAGAGTGGCCAATTTGCCTAATCCCCAAATCCAGAAAGACCCTTGTTCTTCTTGGGTAAAGGCAAGAGTGCTAACCAGTACTACACTGTCTGTGTGGCCCCACCCTGGTCTATTTACTTTGAACCGAACTTCGGTTAAGTTTGGTCTCGGTTAAGTTCGGTTTCGGTTAAGTTCAGTTTGGTTACGGTTTCAGTTCAGTTCTGTTTAGTTCAGTTTGGTTACGGTTTCAGTTCAGTTCAGTTTAGTTCAGTTCGGTTACGGCTTCAGTTCAGTTCAGTTTAGTTCAGTTCGGTTACGGCTTCAGTTCAGTTAGGTTACAGTTTCAGTTCAGTTCAGGAGGAAGTTCGGTTTCGGTTCAATTCAGTTCAGTTCAGTTCAGATCAGTTTAGTTCAGTTCGGTTACAGTTACGGTTATGGTTACGGTTATGGTTACGGTTTCGGTTATGGTTACGGTTTCGGTTACGGTTTCAGTTTAGTTCAGTTCAGTTTCGGTTTCGGTGTTGTGTCGGTTTCAGTTTCAGTTCAGTTCAGATTCGGTTTCAGTTCAGCTCGATTCAATTCAATTCAATTCAATTCAATTCAATTCAATTCAATTCAATTCAATTCAATTCAATTCAATTCAATTCAGTTCAATTCAATTCAATTCAATTCAATTAATTTCAATTCAATTCAATTCAATTCAATTCAATTCAATTCAATTCAATTCAATTCAATTCAATTCAATTCAATTCAATTCAATTCAATTCAGTTCAATCTCTGACAGAACCAGACTCAAAGACGTGCGGCCATCTGCCTCGACAGGTTTGGGTGAAAGGAAAAATCTTCTTCTTTGTCCATTATAAGTGCAAAAGACAAAGTATATCAGTCAACTGTTAGTTTGTTGGTAAAACTAGTTATTTAGTTGGTGAATATGTTAGTTTTTTCTCTATTGATTGTCTTAATGAGTCCTTGATTAGCGTTGCCAATCTCCCGTCTCACTGAAAACAACGAATGACCGTATTTTCAAAAACTGCCGCTGTAAAGTGTTGTTTTCAAAATTCAAATTGCAGATACATAATGAGGAAGGTGGGTGCAGAGAAGCTAATTTAGATGGGAAAAAAACATTTTGCTTACAGGTGCTCCAGCTGACAGGCAGCGAGGCAGAGGCAGTAGTGGGTGAAAAAGAAAACAAAACATGCATTCCAAACAGGAAATAAACAAGGGCAATACAAACACACTGAGGCGAAATATGAGGACCAGGAGAGCCCAGAGACTAAAGACACCAGGCAGGTCCAGGTGATCGGGGGGCAGACAATTGGCAAAAGTGGCAAAGCTGCTTTACGATATAATAAAAAAGAAATAAAGTCCAAAGAGTCCCATCATGACAACAGTGAGATGCTGTGTTCATATATAATTCATTACCGAGAAATGTCTTAAAAAAGGGAATGTCAGCAGTGATATAGCTACTGCTAACTCACAGACGCTGGTTCAGTGGAAAGAGAAAGAAATATCATGGGACTGGGAATAATGCGTGTATATCTCAAGACGCCCGCGCGCCATGAAGAAATACAGTCCGGTTCGACTGGAATTGTAAATTCAAAGCTAAGCAAATGCATGTCTGTCATGCGGTGTAATATAACCGATGTGATGTATGTATGCAAATGTGTGGTTTTTTTTTAACATAACTCCAGCTGCCGGGGCAAGCTGGCAAATTGGGTACGCAAGTTGTTGAAATGGCTTGTTTGTGGTGTGCAGACATGTTGTGTGTCATAGATTATAGACAGTAATGCACTGTTACCTATTGAAGTGAGGAATGAATCTTATATACAGTACTTGTGTGTGGAATACACAAGTACAGGGACATATTTGTGCACGAGTCATGTCGCTTAAATCCTTTAACGCCATGCATTTTACATTACCGTAATTACGTGATGATTTGTGCAAAGTTGCAAGTCAATATGTGCTTATTATGGTAATTTCTCTCACGCTGTAATAAAACTCCAATAAATGTGCAACTACAGTGTTTTTTTGTTGTTTTTCTTCATTTTAAGTTGTTAATACACTATTTTATCATGCAGTAAACAGCCATATATTGAAAGTCATTCTGGAAAACTGGGCAAAAGCACTTACTCACAGGACATTTTCTGGCAAGAGAGTCCAGGCTTAGGGGTTAACAATGTCACATGACTGCTGAATATTGTCCATTCTGCACATTTTTCTTCCCCTCCTCGCCGCGTGTTACCAGCCAGATTTACAGCGTGCAGCATCTGTGACTAGATGCTGCAGTTGTGCAACTTGCTAACCATGGGTAATTATGATCAAGAGTGACAGACATGAGATATGGGGGATACTGTGATCTGGCAACCCTGAAATGCAAACTGCTGCGTTGAGCAGTCCTAAATATGAGTGGCTTTAAATTGAAAAAATAAATGACCACAAATAGATTCTATTTATTTATTCATAACTATCTTAATAAGATTCGCGCGGTTAAATATTTAATATGTAAGGAGGAAATGCCTCCCGTTGCATATTAAGATATGTTGTTTTCTGAAAGGAGAAGTGAAGTGTAAACAACAACAGATCTCTACAAAGTCAGACTTCTTTGTTAATGGACATTGCTTTCGCTCTGATGTTTTTGGAGAGATAGGGCTCAGCGATGTCCCAGTGAAGTCCAGGAGCTGAGTTAAAAACTACATCAAAAAAGTGTTTTGATGTTATTTGAGATTGGTCGGAGCACCGCTGTGGCTCTATCACGACAATCACAAGCACAGAAGCTCAAGGGGGGGCGAAAACGGCTCCACGGCAGATAACTGGCCACAGAGTCAGAGTATACACCGCTCCCTGAGTTTTATACACAAACGTAGTATAAAACGTAGTGTTTTCCTTCAGAAGTTATCGTGTCAAGATTTGTTTTAAATTAGAGAATAAACCCAATAACATCTATACACATTAATTCAGCTATATTTGACAAATATAAACAAGCGTCTGCAGAGCAAAAAGTATGACCATCATGTCAACTGATACAACTAATTAAAGGCGCCATATGTAAGAATGTGGTCAAAAACGGTTGCTACATTCAAATTCAAAATACCGAGGTCTTTTAGGTTTCTTTTTCTGACATAACTGGCAACCCGTAGTTGCTCGGCAGCCGAGACTCTAATGACTGCAATGATTGGTAGACGGCGGTAGGTGGCGCCACATGCCAAAACATGATTTGCAGTCTGCAAAATTTTGAATTTTTTGAATGCAAATATTTTGGCTGTACTGTTGTTGTTGGTGAGTTCAGTTTGTTATATGAACATTATTCCTGAGTCTCTGTGACATATTTGGAGGATTTCATGGCCAGTTGCTTTAGATTTATTACATAATGCACCTTTAACTGCCAGTTGACTATATATAAGTTGCGTTTCAACCCTTTTTTTTAACCCTCACCCAAAGTTCCTGTTGATTATAAACACTATTTTTTATATGCCGTTGTTATTATTAACCATAATTTACTTCCCATCAGCATCTTGACTGATTAGTCCGTCACTTGAAAGTTAACAGGATCACAATTCAACCACCCTTGCATCTGTAAATGTGCATCAGGACCATGTCATTAAAGTGGGGGAAAAACAGCTCTATAAACACCAGCTGATTATCTCTTGACATGATGCTGAATACATAAAGTCGCACAACCGCGCAACACAAAACAAACACCATGCAAAAAGGAATTTCTCACTTTGCTCTCCACAAAACCGTAAAAAGATTAGCACAAAAATGTGACATTTGTGGGCAAACGTGCGCCGCGTTTTGATGTCGCTGATGTGATAGGCCGTTTCACAGCAGCAGCCGACGTGAACATGTTTTGTTTTGTAAATGTTGTTTTGTTCGCCCTCAGGCGTCTCGAGCAGAGACGTTTGTTTTTTCCCCTGCCCAGGGACGGACGAGAGATGGAAATGAAAAGATTGTTTTGGCAATTCTGGTGCAGCAACTAAACGGCGCATTGTCCCCGTGAACTGAACTAATAATTAAATTCAATGAAATAGATAAGTACAAATTTAATTGAATTCAGCCGAAGAAAGACATGAATATAATAATATTACATTAACCTTGTCCTGTCTCTCTCTGTCTTACTGGTGACTCCTGAGCTGCAGGATCCAGGTCCAGCTGTGACGCTATTATTATTATTATTATTAGTAGTAGTATTGCAGCCATGATTATGCTATGATTAAAATTGATATCACGATAATTTCTTTCTAACAATCTTTGCTACTACTTGTAAAAATTAATCGAGTACTTTTTCGGTCAAATGTCTGAAAAAGTGTTTTACAAACCTTTCTACCTCGTCTCCCTCGTTCTGTCTCCGCCCCCCTTTCTGTCCACCGCCTCAGCTCTGTCCACCGTTATTCCTTTTGTAAATTCAATGAAATAGACAAGTACAAATTTAATTAAATTCAGCCGAAGAAAGACATAAAGACAATATATAATATTACAAGACATTAATCTTGCCCTCTCGCTCTGTCCTGATCTTGCTGGTGACTCCTGAGCTGCAGGATCCAGATCCAGCTGTGAAACTATTATTAATAGTTTAATCTCTTTCCAACAATCTATGCTACTGCTTGCATAAATGACGTTGCAGTACTACACATATCACAACTCATAATCAATTAATCTGTCGATTACTTACTCGATGAATCAAGTACTTTTTTGCTTTAGGAAAAATGTCAGAAAAGTGAGAAATCTTGACAGCGTAGAACTCTATAAACTCTAAATCGCACGGACTGAACGTTTGAGCTTTGCTCTCGTAAATTTTTCGAGTAACTGCACAAAAGGATGTTTTGTTGGGGGTAAAGTTAATGACGTTATTAATGATCGCATGTTTTTTTTAATGGAGGCCATGAATTTGAACAAGCTACTTTATGCGCTATAGAAGAGCTCTTATGCATCTGTTGAAGATGCTTCTCAGCGACTCGCACTTACTTCAACTTTACCGTCGACAGATTTGTGCATAAACAAAAATAATGGGTAATTTTTTATGGAATTTAGTACTTTTATTTAATTTCTTTTTTGCCATACCATTATTATGCATGTGTGCCACTAGTAGTGAGAGTCTTGCTTAATTTGAGTACCTCGAGTTCTGACACTACACTGGAGGACGTAAGGAGCAATGGTCAAAGCAGTGTGAAACTACAAGTCTATTGTACTTCAACAAACCAGGAAAAAAGCAAATGTTAAAGTGAATTATTTGTATTTATAAGAAGCCATTCTTGTCTTGACGACCACTCAAAGCCGCTTTTACACTACACTTTTGTCATTCACTCACACTTTCTTACTATATCTATATCATAAACTCTCTCTACGCTCTAAGAGCTGCAACTAACAATTATTTTCTTAATCTATCGATTCATTTGTAGATTATTTGGCCCATAAAATCTCAGAAAATGTTAAAAAAAAAAAATGTTCACAAACCAGTTTTAATGATTTTTTGAAGAAACCAGAAAATATTCATATTTAAGAAGCTTAAACTATCAGAAATCTTGTTTTATTCATGAAAAAAAGCTTCAAACCGATTAATCGATTATCAAAATAGTTGACGATTAATTTAGTAATCGATTAATTGTTTCAGCTCTACTCTTTACCACTGATCCACATAAAGATGGGACGCGCTGTTATTTTGAAAGTCTATAGCTTCCTTCTTCTACTCTGGTTGCTCTGTAGAGTGAGTTCTGTTGAACTGTTTATAGATGTGGTGTGTTTGTTCATGTGTATAATGGTTTCTAATGTTATATTAAATATTATAAACATTTTATACTGCATTGGGTTGGAAATAGTAGTAATGTATTGAATTGGTGGATGGAGAACATTGATCACTACTATTTGTAGTTTTTAGTTTGTATTATGTCTTCTTTTGGTTCTTTTTTTTTTTTTTTGCTGCAAATAAAAATTGAAGGTACCATTGTTATAACGTCGCAACTTCTGCCTAATTAATCCCTTCCTTATCACCTCAGAAATAGTCAGTGTTGCCGTGAAGTTGCTTTTAATTGGTACAGTCTTGACCCGTTTGCCCCGCAGTGTTCAGTGATGCATCTATAATCGAAATCTTACAATTATATCTGTCATTCTTACTGCAAATGTGCTGTGAATGCACCTTTTTTTTTAATTGATAGATGAAAACATTGCAACAAAGGTACACTATGTTGTGAAACCAAAACTGGGGAAAGTGCATGTTTTTATTCAACAAATGAAACCATATATTGACTCAGAGGAAATGTACACTGACACAAAACCTCGTGTGGTAAAATATTCTAAATGCACATTATCATTGGACATGCTCCTGTTATTACACCGCAGCCCACAATCCCACTTCCCTCTTAAAAATCTTTCTCTGCCTGGTTGACTGTATTTCTTGAAAGGAGAAATCAATAAGGCATGATGGCTCACACCTCTATCATCTCATCGGTGGCAAAGACGAAGTGTTCCTATTGTCTACACTGGGTGTATATCTAACAATAACATGAACCTGGAGCGGCTCACGAAACCAAGCGTTGATGGCATATTTCACGCTTTATCGACAGTTAATAATATTACAAACATGCATTCATATAGGATGTATTTTATTCACCATGCCACATTATGCATGTATGTATGTATGTATGTATGCTGTAGGACTGCATAAACAACATAAACAGGTAAATAGACAGGTGAATGATGAGGACATGATGAGGACATGTGAGTGATGAGGACAGGTGAATGATGGGGACAGGTGAATGATGGGGACATGATGAGGACATGTGAGTGATGAGGACAGGTGAATGATGGGGACAGGTGAATGATGGGGACATGATGAGGACAGGTGAATGATGGGGACAGGTGAGTGATGGGGACAGGTGAATTCTGAGGACAGGTGAGTGATGAGGACAGGTGAATGATGGGGACATGATGAGGACAGGTGAGTGATGAGGACAGGTAAATGATGGGGACAGGTGAATGATGGGGACATGATGAGGACATGTGAGTGATGAGGACAGGTGAATGATGGGGACAGGTGAATGATGGGGACATGATGAGGACAGGTGAATGATGGGGACAGGTGAGTGATGAGGACAGGTGAATGATGGGGACATGTGAGTGATGAGGACAGGTGAATGATGGGGACATGATGAGGACAGGTGAATGATGGGGACATGTGAGTGATGAGGACAGGTGAATGATGGGGACATGGTGAGGACAGGTGAATGATGGGGACATGTGAGTGATGAGGACAGGTGAATGATGGGGACATGGTGAGGACAGGTGAATGATGGGGACATGTGAATGATGATGACAGGTGAATGATCAGGACATGATGGGGACAGGTGAATGTTGAGGACAGGTGAATGAGGAGGACAGCAATAATTAACTAAACTGGTTCTTGGTTCAGTTTAGTTAATCATTTTAGTGCTTTATCCCCCCCCTCCCCCCCAGTAGACCAGTACTTTTTATGTGGCTTATTATGTAGTGAAGTAAAATGTTATAAAAAATGTGGTACTTTTACTTGACTAGAATATTTCAGTATACCTCTAACTACATGGTTACACTGACGCTTCATTTACTTCACTTTACACGTTCAAGGCTTTTAGCCACTACTTTTAAATCTCAAAGAAGCCCAATTATGTTTCAGATGAGACGTTCTCACACGAGCACAGATAAATCGGAGGACTTGTGACGCTTTGCATATCTACATGTGAGACTCACTGGTCGCAAGATAAAAGCTCGGCCTGCGAAAGATATTAAACGAATAAAAATAGGACACCTTTCAAAGTCTTCTTGAAATCATGCTTTGTTTCAGTCGGGTGACAGATAATAATCGAATTGGGCCCCGTCTGTTATTTGTTCAGTGACGGGGATCTTTCAGCCCACATGGGATGTTGGTTAATATAATAATGTGTTTATATTAATAATTATATTCCCATGTGGCCCTGTCCAAAAGGTAAGAGGTCAAGGTTAGCATTAAATATCAAGGTTTAAATGTCTTTGCATAAGCTTTTATAAAAGAAAAGGTTGCGCTTAGGCACTCAAACTTCAAAATAAGAACACTCCAATACACCTAAGTTGAGGACTAAGTGCTTTTATTTATCCCAGTATCTGAGTGCATGAAGAGCTGAGATGTTCACAGATTAAATCAGAATCAAAATCAGAATACTTAATTATCCCGGAGGATATCAGACTCAATAACTTGCAGAAGAGAGCACAAGAAAGAGCGCACAAATTAAAAAATGTAATTAAAGAGCAAGATACAAAGGACTATAGGAATCTATAGTATAGGACACAACTGAGAGGCGAGAGTTGTTTGGATGCTTATGACCAACATGAAAGTGACTTGAAGCATCTTCTAAAGCAACGGTTCAAGCGGGATCCATCAAACCATTGTATTCTTCTGAGCACTGTTGGGGAAAAACTGGACCCAATCCCAGCTGACAATGACGCACGCCCTGGTCGGGTCAAGTTAGATTACTGCAGGGGCCAAACACAGAGAGAGGCAAACAACATCCAAACTCTCATCTAAAACCTAAAAGGCAATTTGAGTCTCTGCATTTAACCTATAGCCGCATGGAAGGGAGGAAGGAGGAACCTGGAGAAAACGCACTCAGGCACAGAGCCTTCGTGCTGTGAAGCAAATGAGGTTTGCCTAGCTGGATTTCAATTTAAATGTTGCGGTATGTAATGTTGTAAAGTCAACAGGGATGGAAACTGACTTAGCCGAAAGAATGCAGCACCTATACACTCTTAGAAATAAAAGTGCTAAGTAGAACCATATAAGTTGTTCTTCGGCTTGTCCTCATAGGAGAACCCTTTTTGGGGGTTCCACCAAGAACCCTTTTAAAACCCTTTATTCAGGAAAGGGGTTTTAAAGGGTTCTCTGGATCAAAATGGTTCTTACTGGAACCACTAGGGTTACCAAGAACCCTTTCTTCTGGAAAAGGTTTTTCAGAAGCAAATGGTTCCAGGTAAAACCTCAGGCCTTGTAGAAGAACCCTTTTGGAACCCTTTATTTTTAGAGTGTATAGGGTTTCCTTTTAGAATTGAAATTTTTGAAACAATTATCTCTTATCCTAATTTGTGGATCCTGACCATCGCTTAAAAAAATTAAGTATTTTTTAAATTTGTGCATCTGATGCTGATTACGTCAAAGAGACTGCTAGTAAGCTGTTTTCTGTCACTGGTTAATACATGGTAATACACATCCAAAATTTGAAATTTTTTTTGAAAATATTTATTTGGTCCAAAATGTGACAAAAACATCATAATATACTATGCAGTCCAAAATTTGACACATTTTTTGAAAATATTTTTTTGGTCCAACATTTGACAAAAATGTCACTATGTCGTCCACAATTTGACAAAAATGTCATACTATACTATGTCGTCCCAAATTTGAAATTTTTTTGGGGAAAAAAATTTGGTCCAAAATTTGACGTCATACATCGTCCAAAATGTTACTTTTTTTTTTTTTTTTTAAATATACAAAATTCACTTCTATCTTTTTGCCGTTGGTGAAGTTTTTGCTCATTACATTTTTTTTGGAAAAGTCAATTCCTGGTCATGTTTGGTTGGCTTCCATTGAATAATTGCCTGGCAACACAATGTAGTGATTGAATATTAAGTGGATTTCCTTTCCCCTGCTCTACCATTCCATCCTAAAACAAACAGTTTTGTCGAGGCGTTTTCATGTCTTTACACAGCTTGTCTGAGTCCCCAGAGCCGCTGGTGCATAAATGTGCAAAAGTAAAGCACACATTTGCAAGAGCAGACTGAGCACACTACACTACACTACACTACACTACACTACACTACACTCTCTCTACCCTCCATCTCTCTTTGTCTCTCCACAGCACAGAGTCACACAGTCGTTCTTGCCACACTTCAGGGAGACTCGTTAAAAACATTCTGGAGATGCATACTTTCATTCCGCTCGCGAGTTATCCGTGCGGTTTTGTCACAGCCAAAGTGCTGTGATGTAGCTGTGGCGTTTCCCATGAGAACTCTGTCAAAGTGCCCACCCCCTTTTTCCCCCCCGTAACACTTACTGCACGGCTCCAGCTGTGCGCGGTCTCTGCAGCAGCGGCCTGCAAAATATCAGGTGGAACTCTCGACTGTGCGCTGAGGCAGGTGTGCGACGACGGTAATGACGTATTCTCTACGAGACGTCTTTAAAAAGATAGATATGAGGCAGAGATATAGAGGCAGAGATGAGCACTAGGCAAATAGCCGCGGCACGGAGTCGATCAGTCTTTATCAAACTAGGCCATCCATCCCCTTTGTTCCCAGCAGTTTGTACACAGCTATCAGACCTGGGCAACTGAAGAGGGAAAAGGACAAGCCAAGAGAAAGTAATGATGTTTGTGATGAGCCTCACTGTTGACACAAGTCTTGCTGCTAAATCCCTGGACTCTCACAGCCCAGACTATTACACACACTCAATGTGGTCCCCATAAGCTAGAAGAGAGGGGCTTATAGGAAGTGAAGGCACTCTTATTTTGAGGCTGTGGTGAACACCCCGGACTGCCGAATGCTGTCTGCAGACCTTGCACATTTCACCCTTTCAATTACAACTCCATTCTCCCAGTTATGCAGCGCTCACCTTGGGGGATTACATTTTGTTTAGCCGTCTGGTTTGTCTATTTTTTTTATTTATTATTATTTTAAGGACAGCCACAAGCCATGCTGTCACTGCATCCCTGTCAGTTTTTAATAGCATGTCCATGACCTATTGGAGGAGCACAACAGCGACTGCTGTTCGTTTTCTATTAATAGTGTGTTCAGACAAAACAGCAGGAGCTTTCAAAAACACACGCACTTTTATTATTGTTATTTCACTGGTATTATTGGGTTTAGCTGGACTCAAAAGTGAAATGCAAATTAAAAAAAATGTCAGCACAGATATTCAGGGAAGAAAAACGGGCCACTTTTGCTACGTACGCTCTTAGAAATAAAATTGCTAAGTAGAACGATATAAGGTTCTTCGGCTTCGGCTCCAGGTAGAAAGGTTTTATAAAGGTTCCACCTGGAGGGTTCCACCAAGAACCCTTCTTTGGATCAAAATGGTTCTTACTGGAACCATTAGTGTTACCAAGAACCCTTGAAAAAACGCTTTCTTCGGGAAAGTGTTTTTCAGAAGCAAATGGTTCCAGGTAGAACCTCAGCCCTTGTATAAGGACCCTTTTGGAACCCTTATTTCTAAGAGTGTATGACAAGACTTCCACCCTGCAGCTCCTCCTGTCAGCTGGACGTATCTCTGGCTCTGTGCCGTCTTCGTTCACTCTTTGTCGACGACGCCTGCCAAACACCCGTGTCACTGTCATCCTGTTTGAGCTGGTGATCAATTAAACGCACACTCGTGTAGACGAATGGAATGAGATTGTGATTTCTTTTCATCAAAATGATTGTGCCATAAATTTGCTGGGTTTTTTTCCTAATCAAAGGTCCAGTGTGTAAACATCCAGGAGGGTAATATAGTACCCATAAGTACGCCGCCTTTCACCCTACACTCTTAGAAATAAGGGTTCCAAAAAGGGTCCTTCTACAAGGGCTGAGGTTCTACCTGGAACCATTTGCTACTGAAAAACCCTTTCCCCGCAGGAAGGGTTTTTCAAGGGTTCTTGGTAACACTAATGGCTCCAGTAAAACCCCTTTCCTGAATAAATGGTTTTAAAAGGGTTCTTGGTGGAACCCCCAAAAAGGGTTCCTGGTGGAACCTTTATAAAATCGGTTCTACCTGGAGCCAAAAAGAGTTCTCCTATGAGGACAAGCCGAAGAACCTTCTATGGTTCTACTTAGCACTTTTACTTCTCAGAGTGTATGTCAGCTGGGATTGGCACCAGCGCCCCCCGCAACCCTCATGTGAAGGATAAAGCTGTAGAAGATGAAGTATAATCGCTTTAAAATTAAAATCTTTTGGGGGTTTTTGCAGCTTTTGATATCCACATTAGGCCAAAGGGACGATCAACGAACTGCCAAAGCGTTTGCACTTGGGGAAGGGAGGAGTGAGCGGAGCGGAGGAGTCCCCCTGTTGACACGATCTGTCTGTTTTAAAGGAGACATATTATGCAAAATCAACTTTTTAATACTTATATTCGGGACTCTGGAGGCCCTACTAGTAGGTAAAGTGTGAAAAAAGATGACTCACGCATGTTTTGTGAGTGCTCGCGAGGGCAATAGTATCCGGAAGTGTTCTATTCTTGGCTGCACAGTGCAGCACAGAGTTCTACACAAACTTCCAGCCTCAGAGGATTTACCTGTCCAGTGGATAGATTTTGTATTTGACAACAATGTGTCGGCTGGAGTCGCCAAATGATGGCTTTTCCAAATGCTAACAGCTGTTAGCTGCCGTAGTTTCCTGTGTCTCATTTGCATTTAAAGAGACAGGCACTCAAAACAGAGCGTTCTGAACAGGGCTGATTTTGGCATGATGATTGAACTGCTGTGGTGCTTCATCCTTAAGGTATTTTGACCAAATCATGTCACAGACATGTTCATTAGGACACCAGGGAACTAGCCCCAGAGAGAGATTGGAGACGCAGAGTTTACTGAGACGAAGCCAAAACAATATACAGTTCCTTTTAGTTTGTCGTCAGCCACAGTCTGAAAAGTTCAACCCTAATCATTGTCTATAATTAAGCTGCCTCCGAAACAAGAGCATTATACGTGATGAATAAAATGGAGAATAATGGTTTCAGGGCACAACAAAGCAGCTGTATGCAGTCTTCCTCTCGGAGACAAAGCTAGCGAGGATGTCGGCGTCCAGGGAGGAACAGGCACCGACATAAGCTGAGCGGGGGACAGCTGACAGACAACAGCAGCTGTCGGCCAATAAACCAAAGACACTTCAGCCCTCTTTGGTTTTAACAGCTTAGCGGCCATTTCCTGTCATGGAGGTGCTCGGTTTGCCCGTAATACGACTACATCGGGGCGAGGAGGCGACGTGGTTACAGAAAAGTTGGCAAAAGTCGAACCGAGGGTAAAAATTGGCGACACGTCAACGTGATGATCCTCATTTCACCTGGGCCTCAGCATTAGTGTGGTCTGCTGTACAAAAATACAAAAGCAGCAGAGCAGAAAGGAAGAAATAAAGAAAAAAAAAACAACACGATGCTGCTTGGAATGCAAAGCAAACACGTATCACTTACAATTTGCTGAAAGACACAAACAAAAACAGTGCACCTACTGCGCTCGCCCGCATCACGGCGCCATTAGAGGGGAGGCACAGTGTTTTTTGGTGGAAAACTGAGTAATTATCTCAAGTCTCTCTCCTCAGCGGAGAGAAGTGTTGCCCTGTCTCCCTCTGTTTTTCTGACAGCATTATTCATAGGAGTTCTGCATTGCAGCCTGAGCCATGTTTACTGACCAAAGCCGCAGTGTGAAACGCAGAATAATTGGTCCCCCAACCACCCACCCACCCCGACTCCAACTCCCCTGGCATTCCCTGGCACATTGTGCTGCTCCGCACGGCTCGAGCTGGAAGTCCAGCTGAGACGGAGATTTCCGGAAATTTGTCATCGCTGAAATACGGAAAAGATGACAAAAAAATAAAATAAA
This sequence comes from Microchirus variegatus, assembly GCF_963457635.1. NCBI lineage: Eukaryota > Metazoa > Chordata > Actinopteri > Pleuronectiformes > Soleidae > Microchirus > Microchirus variegatus. Next base: position 12,330,878 of record NC_139823.1, read on the forward strand.
CCACACGCAGTATTTGGTAGATACAAAAACACGGACTACATTGTACACAAGTACAAGACCGTCTTGTAATGCTCGTGTACGAGCGACAATTACGGGCAGCACATGTGATTGCTTTGAATATGGTAAGAGGAGCAAAAACAAACAGATGTGTCAGGGCACAGTGTGCACAGCTCATTATACGAAGACATTTTTTTATTTTTTTTTTGCTTTGCTCAGTGCCTGTACGGACCCCGACACATAGGGAGGAGCTCTGTGTGTGGTGTGATGCGAGGCAGCACTGGTAACAAGCAGATAACGGTCCCACCAAGATGGCACTGCCAGGGCTTTGCACAGGCAGGAGCAGGTGGGGTGGGAGCGTCATTGCCATTCAGCACTACACACACACACACACAAATGTGCAGGAGCACGCTCATACACACCAACCCCGAGGCGGGCCGTGAATCCCCCCGCCGACATGTCACTCTCCCAAACTGTGTCATGTTCTTTAGAGCAACTAAATAAAACCAAAAAGGCAAACAAATCCTCCTGAGACAGGGGCAAAAAAAAGAAAATGTGTCTGATACTTTGTACTTCTGTGCGTCTTATACTTTCTAGGCTGGCTTCTTCAAAATGGCATTTACTTGTTTGAGCTCTGCTATTCAACAGAACAGTAAGGTTTGACTAAGAGGAGGAAGCCTCTCTTGAGGACTTACTGCCATCTGTTGGAGCCGAGCGAAACTGATTATGAGCTGATAATGCTGTTTGAGCCGTGCTGTGCTGAACACTATATCCATTTGAAAGATGCAAGCTGACTTGGACTAGCAGGAATTATCCGCCCAGCTGAACCACTCCGCTGCATTCCAGAGTTAGGTGCCTGTAATGTATGATGAGCCTGACTTTACGCAAATTAAGCACCCTTCAGGAAAATACTCGAGCATACATGATTGATCCTTTTCACGTAGAGAAGGAGGTCCTGTTTATATTCTTTCCACAGCTGCGATACGAGAACGAGGTCGGAACCGTGACACACTTTGTGGCGTAACTTTTTAAAAATGAGCCATCTGCTTTATCCGTTTTTTTGTAAAAAAAAAAAAAAAAAAGACTTGCCCCAGTGACTGCGCACGGACCCGTGTTCCCAAACATCTCCAATCACCCTCTCGCTCTCATTTCTGCATGCTTGACTGAGCAATAATTACCACCCAGAGTGGGATAGCAGTGAAGAGAATGAGATGGCTGTTTACACTTCAGGTCACACATGCCAGGCTGCTTTTCTCGATTACTTGATTAGGTGAGGCTAGAGGAGATCAACCACTGGAACATTTTCCAGGGAACATACGTCGGTCTGTAACACAACAAACGCATCCTCCCTCCCTAACAAGCCTCTTCTCATTATTAGCTGCTTACGATGCAAGGGTGCAATTTTCTGCTAATTGCTCACAATAATAGTCCCCCAGTATCTTAACACTTACAGTTGTCATTTGTTTGGCGACGACGTCGACGCAGCAGTGATAGATAAACACAGCGGGAATTAAAACCATGACTTTCCATTTATTTTAAAAAGTCACAAATTTACAGTGAATGGCATAAACTTACAAAGTAAGCATAAAAGGTGCATGGAACAATTCAATTCAATTTTATGGCAGTTTGCTGCAATGATCGTCGTCTGGAGGCAGAATCTTAAAAACTGGCAATATGTTTTATCTACACAGACAGGCCTCTGGCAAATAACAGTTCAACGACTAATACAATAGCTGTGTAGGTTGCCTTCAAACTGGCTCATTTTAAAGGGAAATGTCTTTCTAAAAAAACAAAAACAAAAAATCCCCTTTAATTACATGAAAGGGCTTCCAGTCTATTTACTCAACTGTGGCACTGTGACTCCGAGTGTTTCTTCACAGAGAAAATCAGGTAGAAAAGAAAAAGTATCAAAGCCCTTACATTTGAAGTTGCTGTAGATATGAGGAGGTAGAGAATAGAAAAAGGAAAAAAGAAATATAGGTTTTTCGTTACAAATCCTTGAACTGCATCTTGTATGTAAAAATACAAATCATGGTTGTAGTTACAGGTCGTTGTCTTCAGTCGGCCTCCTCCTCTTCAGACTCGGACTCTAGAAAGGAGAAACATCCTTCATCACTGTGCTTAAACGTAAAGCATTTGTATCAATGTGACTTTAACGTGGAAATGTAAGAGATTTCTAAACCACTAACCTTCCTCTGCGTTTCTGAGCCATTCGACAAACGTTTTCATCTGTTCAAGGAAAACGCTCTTTCCTTTGGCGAGGTGGGCTTCATTGTACCACTTCAGAATTGGCTCCTCACTCAATACGTCGGCTTTTAAGAAACGGAGACCGGGAGGGGAAGGAGAAGGAGAGGAGAAAAAAAAAACAATTAAAAATGATGCCAACAGCACAGATGCGTCTGCAGGTGCAGGCGCTTGAAAAGCAAATGTCGCCCGGCAGGTTGATGACATCCATCAAACCAAACTTTTGTCTGTAATCTACGGCCATCTGGCATCTTTCGCACATGCCTTTATACTGCGGTTTTCTACTCCATAATGATGCCCCCCCTCCCACCATCACATTTAATGATGGAAAAAGGAACATCACAAACACACACAGAGAAACACACCTTTGTAGAGCAGCACAACAATTTTCTGGAAGGCCTTCATGAAGTGGATGTTGTCATAACAGTACTCTTGGATCTTCAGCAGTAGAGTAAGTTCAGAAAGTCCCTGGGAGGTAAAAGCCTTCAACAGCGGGCTGTATTGCTGCAAACGTAAAAGAAATGTTCATGCTTTTTTTGACTGGTGGGATGGCTTTGGGTTAGCATATCAATAATTGTCTCTGCCGAGTTCAAAGCAACGTCTCTGAGGCACAATTTTTGAGTGCCATCCCAGAGGTTTTACTCTCATTTCTAATTGTGGTGCCACAAGATTGCCACAGAGTCGAGAAAACAGCAGAACCAACCATATATATAAGAAGAAGTGTCACCTTTAAAAGTTTGATGGCTTGTTCCGTGACGAGCTCCTCCTTCTTGTTCCACTCCACGGAGCACATTACACTCGACCAGATTAGTCCAATCATCGTCTGCTCAGAGATGTTGTTCTTCTTGGTTTCCTCACGCATGGACACAATAATCTGCCAAAAAGAGAGATGTGACGTACAGTACATTAGCTAAGGGGGTTAACCAAGGTCAGCACGTGCCGAGTCTCATTGCTCATCAAATCCTGCACCAGTCTAAAGGTACGACAACCTTAGGAGGACACAGAGGACTGCAGCAAATGTTCTGGTTGAGTGGATTTCAGCAACTTGTCATTAATTAATTGCATCTTTTTTCAAATCAAGGACTTCAGGGTGTAAAAGAAGCTCAACATCTAATAAGGCTCACATCTTTGAGGGGTTCCCCACGTGACATTTGCTCCTGAAGCTCTTTCTGCAGTTCCTTGCGAGCACCTATGGACTGCTGGTTTCTGACAAAGTCCGACAGCTCCTTAAGCCCAGCATCTGTGAAGTACTTTGAGAAGTGCTCACAACTGCGCTTGTTGGCAGGAAACAGCTCCTGAAAAAGGCACACAGTCAAATACGGAGGCAAACATTTCCCAGCAGGCGAGCCCCGGGTTCAGGTATTTCAAAACGCTCTTGTTCATTAATTGCCTGAGCGCTGGATAACACAGGCACCTAAACCTGTTAATGTCACGGTGAGTTTTCATTTATTTTTCACCAAACAATCTTTTCACAGTGGAAAAACACAAGCCTTCACCAAAAATCTTGTAAATATTTTCTATGGAGGTTTTTATCCTCACCATGAGCCGGTTGTCCATGCCAACCTTTCGCAGACTGCCACCAACAGAGTTGATGTCCTTCTCAGAAAGCCAGGATTTGAAGAGTTTCACAGCAAAAGATGCTGAAACACCTGAACAAATAATGCAGAAAACTAAGTCAACCGTGGGTGACAAAACCTGCCAGGATAAATATTAGGTCTGAATGATACACCGGTAAACACAACTTAGCAGGATATGATGAAACAGGCTTTCACTGGATCAACGCCTCACACACACAGCAAATATGAATTTCTCAATAAACAAAGTATTTCAATGACAGTTATATAACGTCATGCATACACAATATCAATCACATGTGGTTTAAGGCATTTATACAACAACAGAGAACAAAACCTCTGCAAAAACCATCACTTTTATCAATTCATACTTAATGTAACAAGGCTATTTTGACATATTCAAATGTATACATGTGGATTTCCTTCATCTCCAATGTTGAATCATTAATGTAAATTAATAAATAATGATGTCCTCTGTGAAGGAGTTTACATTATAGCTGTTCTGTGGCAACATTTGTCCGACACAAAGTGGTGTTTGGGCTTACACGGACAAAACAAACAGGTTAGTAAATAAGTAACAAGTTAAAGTACAAAGATATGGACACACCATTTAAAAGTGGTCTTTTGGAGTATGTATTACTTTTTTCTCTCTCATTCTGTTCCTCGCAAACAAGAAAACACAATTGTTTTAAAAGGCATAATGATGTCCCTGGACGATTTAAAATACCCTAAACTGTGGAAGTCAACAAAAAGGTACTACAGAGAACGAAACAAAGGCACAAGATGGTACAAGCTGATTCTCGACCTTGTTCAGATTTGCTCATTTAATTCGACTCCAAACTACTTCTCCCTGTGGATCTTATCTGCTAAACAGCTAAAAACACAACCAGGCAGGCCTACGGGGCAGAGATGCATGTACCTTCTTTAACCAGGTTCTCGTTGAAGAGGCTGCTGAGAATGGCTGCAGAGATGTTGCCGTTGGCGAGTAAAATTCCCGTTAGCATGGCCAGCTTGTTACGCTCGGACTCTGTGAAGCCCTTGAGGAACAGCAGCAGCTGCCAGAGAGCAAACACACAAACAAACACATTTTTAAGCTGAGACATTTTGTTTTTATGTACAAAATGCTTTTGAGAATCATAAATTTGACTTAATTTGACCAACCTTTTTGATCTCCTCCTCAAATCCTTTCTCCAAGTATTTGTAACGCCTGATTAGCTTGTTAAAGACCTGGAAAAAACAGAAACAAAATACAGTTAGCTTCAGTATTTGTACCAGGAGAAAATTTAGCTTTTTAGCATTCATTTTTAAAACACGACTGACCTGTGCATATGCCTGCATGGTCTCCATGTCCTCTTGTGCTTTGAAGAGACAGAAGTCAGTGCAGGTCATGTCGTCTGACAAGGTTCCTCCTGGGGCTGTAAGAAAACACATTATCTTTATTTTTTAAGGTCTATGAATCTTTGAATTTATTTATTTTTCTGTTTTGAAAGATCCAAGCTCATGGAGCCAGTGCAATAAAGAGCCACCCAAATCCACCTGTACTATCAGGCATATGAATAAAAGTAAAATTCACTTATAATTAATAATAAGTTGTGCTTCAAAATCTAAATATGCCATTATGGTTCATCCTTGGAACAAGCACTGCATATTATGTGCCTTGCCCATGCACGTACTGCATAACTATCATAACGCCTTGCAGTCACAGTGAAGCACTACACCACTGAACTCGCACCAGATTCATGTTGAACTAAAGCGCAGCTGCTTCACACTGCCTCGAGAGAGCGGGATGCCAACAATGCACCCAAGCACAAATTGATCAACAAGCCCATGGGCAGGCACTTGCATGGGAGCGAGATCATACATTTGAAAAAAAATGTGGGCACTGAACAGGAAGATCAACTAGGTTGGTCTGGCACTGCTGGTGCTGCTTTGTGCTGGGTTTAGATGGGGACCCAGATAAATTGTAGCAGCTATGGCACTGTATAAAAGTTGAGACGACTACAAACACTGGGCTCTCACGCTGGCTAATACTGTGCTGGTGGTACATATTGTACTTAGCTGTGTAAACTGCTAATCTAAGATGTTTTTTGTAGAGGCAAATACAATCACCCACTTACCCAGCATTCCGCCGGCCACCAGGATATCGAACAGAGTCTCTGCATAGCGTCGGTAGTCAAGTTTAGCACCAGAGGCATCGAGGAATTTTGCGACAGCTTCCAAGTCAGTGCCACTTTGGTTCAGACCTTGAACAATACTTTCCTGAAACTGGGAAGGGTCAAACCTCTCCTTTTCATCTGTTGAAAATGCATAATAATTTCAGTTTATACCTGCTGCCGACTCATGAGCTATGAAATTATAAAAAGAACCATTTCACTTCATGAGCATTCAGTCACACATATTCAAGTTTTTGCTTGAGGTAACTTGCACATATATCTATTTGTGTTTGACTGCTGTGTGATCTTATTTTACTGTGGTCAAAAACAACAACATTACTTTGTCAATAAACAGACATGAATGTTCTTGAATTAACTAAATTCAATGTCATATTCCTGAGTTTGAGACAAATTAATTTAACTTTCATTTAATTTGTCAATTTTTCTTTCAATGCTGTGATTTGGTGCTATACAAATGAAACTGATTTAATGTCACATGGAAATTGATGGAGCTCACCGACAAAGGCTATTATGGTTAGTTTTACATTTCTGCAGAACTATGCAATCAATGCCCTGAGGCTTCTCACCTCTTTTCCTGGTTTTAAAGCGCTGGCCTGTAAGCGTAGGCTTCTGCTGCTTCTGATTACTCATAAAAGATACTCTGGAAATCAAAGGTGAAAAAAATAAGGACAAGGTTAAGACAGCCTTCCAAAATTACATTTCCCAAATTAATAGACTACTAACTGAATTATTTTAAGTTATTTATCAACTGCAGGGGTTGCAGCTTAGGATGTGGGTTATGTGGCATTTCTGTCATTTTTTGATCTATTAAAGATTGTTCTATATTATATGCATTAAATACATGTAATGCATAAATGCAATTACAATATAGAAAGGTTCATATTTTAATCGCATCTAATGTGGTAATAATACAATGACAGTTTAATCTATTATTATCTATTTCACACTGAAGACTGAAGCTCAACTTAAAAAATAGCAATATCTTTTAGAAAAACGACAATAATTGATTGCAATGATTCCAGCTTTGAATAAGAATGGATCAAGAGAAAGCAATAATGCAAATAATCAAGGAAATATCACAAGAAAGTACAGTGCAGGTCACACACACAATTCAATGCTAAGCTAACTAGCGAACTCGCACTGATAACTGACTGACAGGTGGGTGTAACTTGTACCCAACATTGAAAGCTAACGTTAGGTAACACGAGTTACCTTTAGCTGCATTGCATCAGGGCCGACTTGGACGTGTCTACCACTGTTCACAATTCGAACGGAATTCTATCAAATTATATCAGAAATGTCTGGTTGAAAATGTCATCAGCATAAAAATCTAACTGAATAAAAAAAAGATTTCTGCAAGAAAGCAGTGCCAACCCGGATGTGTGACTTCGGACCGGGTAGCGTTAGCTGACTCCGGTCCGCTTAGTTTCTCCTCTTTTTCATGACAACGCGCCACAGTCACCTGGTATATATGACGACATTATTCAATACGTGACCCACAATCTACCCATAACTCACCGAAATCCTCTTAGAGAGCAAAAACTGTCCGTGAAATATAAAGTACGACCGCCGAACAACAACTCCAGATATAAGGAAACTGTAGACACCTCCGCGCATGCGCGGTAACACAATCTCTCTGGGTCTCCCCACTCGTGTAGGGGGGAGTAGTTGCTCAAAAACAATTAAAAACTGGAAAAAAACAATATACCATTGACAGTTTAACGGTGATTTTTTTTCAAGTACAATTTTATGATACGGGATTGTTATATATCTACTCTCTTCGTGATGTATGGCGGATTAATAACAACCGTTGTAATTACTAACCCCCCGCTCAGTTCAAAGTCGTTTAGGAAAAGTGTCTTTAAATAGAAAATAAATAAATAAAGAAACTTGAAAACACACAGTGTCGTACTCTTTACAAGCGTATTTTAACAGGCTTCATTAACATAAAAAACTGGCCCAAAGTTTATGAAAAAAATTAATAAATAAAGAATCGGTCGAAAAGTCGCTGCTATTTAGAATGAAAACACAGGAGGGGGGTGTTGTGCTGTCAGCTTGATATTATTGTATCTGTCTGGGATGAAGGGAATCATTTAATGCTGCGTTAGAGTTCACCTCGTACATCTTGACACCCAGTGTCATGAACGTCTTTTATTGCTTTGTTAAATTCTTCACGACTCAACCATCACCGTGCATGCACATAACATTTCTAAATTAAGTGCTCATTGTGTACCTTTATACATCTGAAATCAAAACAAACCTTCTTTATACACTTTTATATATTTTTAAAATATGTATATATTTACTGGAGCCCTTTGTCTACTTTTTTAATAATGTTGTTAATGTGTTGTGATGGGTGAGCTCTCCCTATATAACTTTATTGGATTTTCTTTTTCTAATGACAGTAGTAGTGACAGTTTAGATGTTTAGACTGACACATTTGCTCAAGTAGAATACTTCAGTCAAGTTGTCAGAGAAGCCCAGTGAGTCTGGGTATCAACATGTGAATTCAGTTCGTTATTTGCCAAATAAATAACAACAATATTTTTTTTTTAGTTTTATGGAAGTTATAAAAAATGTGATAAAACAATGATGTTTTCTCGTATTTATGACTGAATCATTAAGAATTCCGACAACACTTGAAAGCATCATAGCCCCGGTCCCTCTCACCCTCCGCCCCCCTCCACGCACTGGAGGTGATTAGGGGACGCTGGCCCAGTGACGCCGCTGTTGCCGCTCCCTACGCCCGGCGGACCCTGCCCCTCTGAAGCCCATCTCCACTCACTCTGCTCCATTCAAAGTGCTGAGATCCGAGCAGCAGCAGCAGCAGCAGCAGCGGCAGCCTCATCCTGTACAGCAGCCGAAGAACACACGCCTGAAACTGAAGACAAGCGTGGAAAGGAAAGGGCTTCAGGAGCCACTCCACACCGCAAGAATCGCTCCTGGGATCCTAATTTTTTCTCCTTTTTTTGTCCATAAAGTGGATTTTAGGACACCAGGGAGCAAGTCCTGCAGAGATAAAGAGGTAAGTTTGACATGTTTGTTTTCTCTCTTCCAAATCGACTTATCTGTGTCTTTATGTTTGAGCCGCTGTTGCACTCACGGCAACTTTTCGCCAAAGTTAACTTTGCACATGACGCTCCGCTTCATTCATTCCCTCTCTCTTCCAGCAGGAGGGGGTTGGGATTTTTGCTTTTTTGCTTTTTCTTTGTGAAGGATTTGTTATGATTGGAGCTTGAAAGTGTCTGCACCGAGTATTAAAACCATGTTCCGGTGTAGTTTCGCGGCTTGTTTGGTTGCTAATCCAAAACCAAATGGTCATTTAGCAACGTGAATTAAAATGTTTTTTAAAAAAAAGCGTGCTCACTAATTGCCCACATCTGCTTCATCTTTGGGAGTCAAGAGTCAAACCCGGCTGCAGAGAAGAGTCTGGTCAGTGTAGATAGAAGACAGTAGTGTTGTTAAAGATGCTGCTGCTGTATGTGGTCATTAAAAGTTTGCGCTGGTGCTCAGTGAAAAGACGCTCAATAACAGCACAGATTCACTTACACTATGTCTGGTGAACGCACTTTTTTATTTTACCAATTAATGATGTGAGTTAGGATAGGAGGATAGACCTGGATCTGCAGGAAAATGTTGAAAACAAGTCTCTTTATTGTCATTTTTCATTATCTACTCCCAGAAATAAGACAGGAAATATAATTCCCATAAAAAACAGAGAATAACAATGTTTTAAATTGCTATAATATGATTCTCTATGTCATTTAGGTGCTGGAATGATCATAATAATGCTTACATGTCTGGGCTGACTTGCTGTTTTTCTGACATTCATAATCAAAGAACAGGAACTAAAACCATTTTAGCATAGCTCAAAAAAATAAATGCATGACATAATGGAAGGGGATCACTTTAAATACAAGTTGTCAAAGCAGAGGGGAAAATGTGTGTTAAGTTGTTTTATGGGGTGCTACAAAAACCCACCAGCAGCTATATGTTTTGTTTTGGGTTTGTTGCCAGTGTTTTTGTCACAGAGTTTTTGGAAACTTGAAGTCTAAACATACATTTGTCCTTGTCCCCCCCCCCCCTTTTTTTTCTGAAAATATGCATGATTTGAAAAATACACGGGCAGAAGTGACATTAATTTGTTGTTAATGTCATACTTTGTGGCTTTTATTGCCTTGTGGTTGGACTTCTCATTCCATGAACTTGAAATCTCTAGAGGATCAGATAAGAGTTTTATATATATATATTAAAGGATAGCCCCCCCCCACCCCCCACCCCCCACTGTTGGCCACTGTGAGCCACTGTGATTCTGTCGGGGAAACCAGATGGGAACTTTATTACCCGACATTGATCAAACAAACGGTGATGTAAGATGAATGTGAAAGGTAGTGTGTGGTTAGCCTTCAGACCTGGAAAAAGTAACAACCGTTAGCTCAGACTTGGATGATGACTGTGTGTGTGTGTGTGTGTGTGTGTGTGTGTGTGTGTGTGTGTGTGTGTGTGTGTGTGTGTGTGTGTGTGTGTGTGTGTGTGTGTGTGTGTGTGTGTGTGTGTGTGTGTGTGTGTGTGTGTGTGTGTGTGTGTGTGTGTGTGTGTGTGACTGTTGGCCCATCCAGTAGCTCTACTCCTTGTTGGCTGCCCTCTTGAAAGTTGCAACTGCTCCAAACGTCTCCTCCATGAACATGTTGGACTGAGGTGCTATATGGTCTAATGGGGTGTGTGTGTGTGTGTGTAGAGAGGACCAAAGTCCTCTCAGCCAGCACCATGGTGATGAACACTGTTTGCTCTTGTATGGCCGTGCAGCTCAGTGTAGTGAGGCGTGTGTCTCGTGTTCAGCCTTCAGTCAACTGAGATGGACACATGCGGGTTCCGCTGAGCAGACCTTGAACGCCATTGAGCAGGATTCTCCTCATTCAAGAAAGCATTTTAAGACCTCAGAATGTCATACACCATAGTTCCCTTAAGTTCCCTTAGTTCCCTATAAAGCAAATCTCACAGTTTTTTCCCTCCATGTTCCTGAAGCGGGGGGTAATAACGCTGTACGTTTTTATTCAGCTTACTGTTGCTTTAAGTCTAGCAGCTGCTTTCTCCATTGGCTTCTGTGAAAACACACGCCAGACACCAAGTGTTCCCCTGTCCCGTAGTGCAGACGAGGCTGACGCTGCTAACTAGCTGGAACATATGAACATATTCATGTAACACGGTGAAAAAGTGCAACCTTGCAGGGTTGTCCTCTGTGCTTTGATTTAGGGCTACACAAGTTAAGTTTTATTATCATTTTTTTGGAGCAGACACAGAGTCCAAATCAATATAAACATGCAGAAGAAATTTTATTCCCTGATAAATTAGTTTTAGTCGTTTTTGCACGGATTAACATTTTTTTTCATTTTGAAAGTTTGTGTCAGACTAACACTTGTTTATGTACTGACTGCCTGAGTGTTGAGTTATACGCCGAGAGACATTAACACGGTATAATTATGTTGTTTTATTGCAAGTCACATGATCATCTTGAATAAGTATTAAATGTTATTGCCGACTGCATATTTTAACAATTGCGGGAAACCATTAAGTAATTTCAGAGCCGTTTTAGAAATGGGTGATATAAATAAGTATGTTGCTGTAATTGGAAGTTTTTTTTAATGTGAAATTCCACTGTAAAAGTCTAATTAAATCTCAGCATCATTGCCACAGGAGCAAAAGTGCACGTGGTTCCTCAAAGAAACATGGGCCTGTGTTTAATGCTTCAAGTTCTGTACGTAATGGAACATTATTTTGTGTTATTGTGTATTGAAAATGTGCCTTTTTAAAGCTAGCTGTCTCTCATTGTCTGAAGCAAGATAAAACTTGTGGCAAAGATCCACGACCAGTCAGTGTATAACTCATTCTTGGTTCTTTAAATGTGTTTTACGGCAATAAGGAAGCGAATTATGCATAAGGAACATCTTAAACTCTGCTGACTCATTGCTTATGAAGATAAGCTGGAAATGGAAAACATGGCAGTACTCAGTTCCTGAAAGTAAATAAAGTTAATTCCTTCAAAACATTCCAGTTTTTGTACATTCCCAGTCTTACTTTTTTGGTGCTAGCATTTTGCCTGCTAACTCGCCGTCACATTTAAATAAAAGCGTGGCACACATTTAATGACTATCTTCACCCCGTAGCATTCAAACTGCTTTATTTTGTGACAAATTCACTTCATTGCTGCCACAATAAATGAACTCACTTGTGCGAGTTAAATACATCTTTCCTAATTTATCATGTGACATGAAGTTTTACCTGCAATTACAGCTACAGTGAATAATAGCTAGCAGTCTTGACAGTGCTAACCTTTGAGATGATGTTGCACCAGGGAGAGAGAAACAGAGAATGCTATTGTGGCTTATTAGCTGTGCTGCACTTTTCACTTTCATTTCAGAGGATAAAATGTGCCACAAAAGAGTAATATTTTCCAGCAGCTATGAGCGAGGACTTGGATAGAAATAGGTTTTTAAATAAGCTGTGTCAACCAAGCAAGAAGCAATGTAAGCTAGCAACCTATCTCAAGCTAGTAACATATCTCAAGCTAGCAACAAGTGATCTCTTTATCTAGGAAAGTTTTATTTCCATTAGTTTTATTTAACCTAATGGCGTATGGTTGTGACCAAGTGTCAGGTGAGTAAGCAACACATTACAGTTGAAAATCAAAAGAACCTCTATGTTTAACTTGGTTAGATAGCATGTTAGCGGTTAGCTTGCTAGCTGCAGCAGGACACCAATAGTTTTTTATTGGCACAGTATCAAAATATAGGCAAAATATGTTAATTTTACCACAGAAGAGACTAAATGACCTCTGCAATAGGTATAAGTTATCGGCCGAAGCACAATATTAACAAAAAGTCCTATATTGTGCATCCCTAAAATGTTTCATGAAGACAAAGAGATTAATTTTGCATTACCAGTTTCTGGTGATTTTACATGAATGTCTTTTTAATGGCTAAGTTGTTTACATTAATTGTATAATTTAATTGTAAATTGTATTCCCATATAGTATTTTACAGAAAATTGGGTTAACTGGTGGCTGTGTGTGAATGTGAAGGTTTGTCTGTCTTTGTATGTTGGCCCTGTCATAAGCTGGTTTAGCTACCACGTGAACCTAAAAGAATATGTGTTATGGTAATAAAAGGATGATTGGTGAAAATGAAGTTAAAATAATCATCAGATTCTTTTCCCAGCAGTGATCAGTCAGGCACTACCCAAAACACCTGAATAAAGCTCATGTTTACCTAAAAAGCTGATTCAAAAGATATGTTGTCATAATCTTTAAAGTTGACAGTTATATACCCTTTGCTGACGTGCATGTTCAGTGGATTAATTATGTGCTTGTTTGTTTTTTGTCATCTTGACAGCCAGCTCCATTGTCGGCTCAGTGTCTCTAGTCGTGACGTATCCCTGCTGTTGTATTGTAAATACATAGCCGTGTTTGTTTTAAGTCAAAGGTTTATGTTTAACCAGACTATATGACTGCGTGGCATGACAACTCAGATGTGTACATTTGAGCTAATGAAAAAAAAAAAAAGTTTGCGGTCTCAAGCTTGTCGTAGTGCACGTCTGAATTCTAAGCTCTCGCATGTGTGCGGTTTTGACAGGAGATGGAAACAATCGCCATGAAGTGAGAAGTGTTCAAAAATGTTCTCATTTTGTTCACCCTCTTTGTGTGCCAATGAATAACCAGCCAGTTTGTTCATATGCCAGCCTTTGCTCACACTGGCTTGCACAGATCTGTACCTGGCGCGGTGTTGGCGACTCCGGATTCCAGGTCACTCTCCCAGGCAGCTGTTCGCCCTCTGCCTGTCTAAACCTCCTCTCTGTCCTCTCTGTCCCGGTCTGTTCTTTGGCACAGCCTGAGCCCCGCTGCTCCTCCATTAGAGAGGACTTTAATCTCCATCACTGCCAGCAGCCTGCGATGTTGTGACTCTTCTCTCTCGTGACAAGGCCAGCCTGATCTGCAGTGAATTTACAGACGATTACACTGCATAATAGATTTTTATTATCATTTGTTTGCACATAGACGCCACCGTGTTCTCAAACAGCTGCTCCCAAGGCAGAATGACACCAATCACCTCTCGGGGTATGGCTCACACAATGCCCTTTAGATTTCCCCTCAAACCACATGTCATTGTATACTGCCAGGTTGTTAACCATATGAACATTTATAAAGTTTACCTTGAGCTGTTTTACATTTAATCAAGTTCAAGTAATAGCTGTTTTGTGGGCCTCTTTCACCACATGCATGTGAATGCTTGCACGGTTGTTGACCTTTTGTCTGGTTGACTTTTTTGCTGAAGGCCAGAACACGTAGCCTCACTTGAGAGTGTGTAAATAATATATGTATATAATGGTGTTGTATTTGTTATTTCCCCTTTAGCTTGAGCTTATTGGAAAATGTAGGCCACTATCAGAGGCAGGAAGCAAAGTGTGTGTTATAATATTGTTGCTGACGTGCGTAGAAATCCCAGGTCCTGCCCACCCATCAATAATAGACTCTGGAGTCTTGATGATAAAAGGTCTCGCTCATGTTTTATTTTTCTGTTGAACAACTTGGCATCTCTAAATACAGCACTTTAATCTGTGGGAATTATAGATGAAATTCCCATTTCAAAATGTAATCATGTGACTTGTACCGACTGTCCTCACATCCAGTGAGCTCTATCTTATCTCACCAGATGCTTTACATATTCTTTGACACCAATGGGAGGAGACATCTGATAAGTGCCAGTGGCAGGTATTAGTGTTGGATTTATATAGCTGATAGGTGATGAATAATGGCAGGTAGTTGTCCCAGGAAGTCTCCCTAATGTAATTACTATGGAAAGTACTGTACACACACACCCATCATTCTTGCGAGAGCTGCAGTACAATAAAGTCTCATTCATGGCCAGCAGCGTGAAACATGCTCTTCATGTTAAATCATTATTTATTGTACCTAATTTAAAAGGTGTGTGAACCCCTCCTATTTGCTACACATGGCCACACTTGGCTCTTAGCTCATGCACTCAGTTGAGGTGACATGCGTCCGGACCAAGGGCACAAGTTTTGATACATCACTGATTCATGAGATTTAGATTTGAGATTAATGGCTAAAGCCTCTGGGTGCATGTGCTGCTTACTGCTGCCCTAAACATTCATCAGAGAGATTGATGAAATCTCTCTGATGCAGAATGCATCAAAGAGATTGATAAAGCGGGACACTTTTCAATGCAGTTCCTGAGTGATTTGACTAAAGTTTGTGCAAGGGTAATTTTTATTTAGACTGTTAAAAAAATTGTTTTTCTTTTTTGGGAGTAATTTGTTTGACATAAAACCATAAAAGTCTGTGTTTTTAACATCGACCGACAACTACTAGTTATATTCATCATTGCCCTATTGCTCAGCCCGTGAGGATAATCCTCTGAGTTTAATCAAGGCTGTGAGGTTTCTGTCTTATTCCTTCACCTTGGATCTAGTACAACAGTTAGCAGCAGGCAGTGACTCTTATTAATGGCACTGTGTCACTGGCTGCCTAGAAGCCAGTTCCAAATCTGGGGTAGTGGGTTATCGGCAGAGGAGCGATGAGCATCCGGCATCCAGGCTGCAGACACATGCAATATGTTGTTGCTCCGGATGGCACAGGCACTTGGGCGACATAGACACATAGTGTTCTCCCCCAGGTCAGCGAGAGGCTTCAGCATCTGTTTTCTGTTTAAACTCTTGTTTGTTCATACCAGAGACTCAACTCAGCACTTTCAGTATTGCATGTCTGTGCACTTATAACCATTACTGCAGTAAGTTTGGAGTAGTTGGGTAGTTAACGGATTTGAGTCACCATGTGAGTGATTCACTTAACCAATATTGATTGCGACTGGCTAGTTCAAACATCATTAATAACAGTTTGGGAACTTTACCAGGGAGTTCTGTTTCAACGTTTGTATAGTTTCCAAACAGCAGTCCTCAATGCTATATGTTGAATCAATATTTAAGTGTCTCATCAGCAGCTGCTGCGCTGTGTGGAGCGGGAAGGTGGGAGTTAAGAGGTTGTCCTCACGGTGGGTGAGACATTTTCACACGGAAATAAACAAAAAATAATCTCGGAATGACTTGAATTTTGCCATCCCAATAGTCGGCATCGCCCTGAACAAGGATGCGTTGAAAATATTTGCAAACCTCTTAAGGAATAATTTTGATGAATTTTTGAATTTCAGGAAATTATCCATTTGCCCTGATGCACTTTGATAGTGAGCTGACTTTCTTCTCAAAAACAAAAAGTATCTCGGAATGACTTGAAATTTACCATCCTAACAGTCTGCATCGCCCTGAACAAGAATGTGTTGAAAATATTTGCAAACCCCTTAAGGGATAATTTTAATGAATTTTTGAAATTCAGGAAATTATCCATTTGCCCTGATGCAGTTTGACAGTGAGCTGACTTTCTTTTGAAGAAAGTTTGCACAGTGTCTGTATTATTTTAGCCTTTATGTTCCTTATCATGCATTTACCATAACTGAGAAATCTTCTTCAGCTCCCTAAATAGGAATACATACTTCCTACGGGCACTGCACTAGCTCAATTTAAAAGAAAACACATACAGAAATTTGAAATGCTGTAGCAAAGCAAAAACATTATGTAGCTGGATTGAAAGAGAGCATATGGTACAGGATCACAGAGCAGGTGATTGCGATTTCATTTGACCATGCTAAAAGGAAATTACCTGATTTAAAATGCCACTGGAGACAACCAAGGCAGCTGGTAGACATGAGCTGTCACTGGGAATGTTCTGGCAACGTTCCATTAGACTGGCACCAGTCAGTGGGCTCAAAGTAACACCCCTCAGTTGCAATTGAATACCAGGCCATTTAATCTTTTTGCAACATTTTTCCCTTTTTATATTTGAAAGACTTTGCGAGAGTGAGTTGTTTTTGAACATCTTATCTCTTTTCAAGAACCTGGCAACGTCTTTATTGGAAAATAACGCCGTGCCCTTAAGGGCAACACGGAGGCCAGAAAAAGGGAGGTGAAAGTTTACACAGGATTCCTTCCAGAAATGTCATGCTCTCTGAAGCTGCATTTAAAGTAAAGTTTAACAACTGATCTTGAATTCTGAAACTCTTTTGCATAGTAGTTTAAGCTTAGTTCCATCCAATTTTCACAGTTTCTGATCTCTGAACCATCAGTTTGTCACCAAACATCACCAAACATCACCAACCAGTCTGTTTCTGACGACGCTGGAAGTGACTGTATGCACAATGTAGTGCAGTGAACAATGGATGATAGCATGGCCTCATCCACTGGCCTGGTGTGGACAGTCTATCACAACAGTACACGTTGGTTTTTTTGGTGCAGCAAATCCCTGTATCAAGGCCCTGAATGTGGCCTAGGCCCCTCTTTTATCTCCTGCACTACAGCATTGGGATTACTGTCCCAAAGGAGATGGGCTAAAAAAACTGCCTCCCCCAGCACTGTTTTTGTCGTAGGGCACTCTTGCCCAGATCCTTTTCTACACAAAATATTATATCCCTGCGACGAGCAAGTCGGATGATCGAAAGTATGAAGCAGTCCACTGCTTCTTCTCTTCAGTGTGTGGGGTGGGGGTATTCCTTTAATTTATAAGTAGCCTATTCCAGCCGAGCAGACTGTCAGAGGTTAAGACCAAAGTTCCTCAGTTATGTAATTGCCAGGGGGATGTTCTCACATGCCAAAGCAGAGGACTGAATAGCCAACCAAAAGGTCCCACTTCTCCCCTGGAGTTAAACCACTGCTGTACAAACATATCCATCCCAAAAGTTTGTTTGTATTGGCTAATTTTAGGACTGTTTATTTTCTGATTTGGAGAGTGCCTCTAAAGAAATTCGCCAAATGCCTCTCAAATAATGGACAACAAGTATAAAACAATAACCCGATAGGCATATGCAGGTCTGTTTCTCGTTGTGTTTGAGTTCCAGCAAACATGTTATGTGTATTTTTCTTTTTCACATAGCATATGCAAAAACATCATCAGAAAACAAACACAGACAAAGTTGCTTGGTGTTGCAGTTTTCTTCATCACTGACTTTTCAGCCTCACGGTTACACGATAAACAAACAGGCGCACACTCATAAAAAACATCTCTCCACAGCGCTGTGAGTCAAAAACTCCACAGGAGGGCTTTTTAATTTGCAGTGTGTGTGATATATCTCTTCCTTCCTGTTTTTTTCTGCACAGTGGGGGCACCTGCAGCCAAAATGGAGGTGAAGACGTCACTTCTAGACAACATGATCGGGGTGGGCGACATGGTCCTCCTCGAGCCCCTGTCTGAAGACTCGTTCCTTGACAACCTGAAGAACCGCTTTGACCACAATGAGATCTACGTAAGTTCACCATTTTGTATTCAAATAGCATTAGACATATTATGCAAAATCAACTTTTTAATAATTTTAATACCCTATGAGTAGGCAAAGTGTGAAAAAGATGACTGGCTGCACAGTGCAGCACAGAGTTCTACACTCAGAGGATTTACATGTCCAGTGGATACATTTTATATATGACGGCAATGTGCCGGCTACAGTTGGCAAATGATGGCTTTTCCAAATGCTAACTGCTGTTAGCTGCCGGAGCCTCAGTGAGGCTGACGTAGTTTCCTGTGTCTCATTTGCATTTAAAGAGGCAGGCACTCAAAACGGAGCGTTCTGAACAGGGCTGTTTTGGCAGGGTGATTGAACTGCTGTGGTGCTTCATCCTGAAGGTATTTAAGTACACCAGGGAACTAGGTTAAGTTGGAGAAATAGGGTATAATATGTCTACTTTAAGTGAATGAGTGTTGTATTAGACTCTTGTGACCCATTTGCGTGGTGGTCTGCACCGACCCTTCTTAGATGAAACTGCACACACACCAGTCCATATGGTCGTGGGCTCTTGTTTTGGTCAAAAGAGATGATGAAGGAGGCGGTCACTATGGAAACTTCAGATTATGTGAGGAGATCCGCCAGTACCCGCACATTCTCGACTCTGCACTCAAAGTATATGAGGAAATACAAACGACAACTGGTGAGGAATACTGAATGGAATGTTCGATCGAGTGCACATGTGTAGAATGTTAGCCTGACACGGGCCCTCGTTTAGTAGCGCGGGTGGAAATGTAATACTGAAAGAACACTGGAAGTATGACCTGATGCTTAAACCTCATTAAAGGAACTCGGCGAATACATTTTTTAAAACACAATTGTTCTGCTATTCTTATACTAATTTTTAGTCATGTTGCAGAAGGGGCACAGATACAGAGTCTACAGCAACCAGGCAATCGATAAATCACATCAAAGAGGATTGTAGATGAAGTCTTTAAATGAGGCATGAAGTCCAGAACACAGAGACGAGGAGAGGTTGGGTGCCTGACTGACTGTTTATCTACAAAAATACGGTTGTTAAACTATCATCCCTGCATCAGACAATTGGTTCTGGTTTAAGTGCTCTGGCACGCCACGATTCCTCTGCTCTGCAGGTTGACAGC
Source organism: Microchirus variegatus (assembly GCF_963457635.1). Taxonomy (NCBI): domain Eukaryota; kingdom Metazoa; phylum Chordata; class Actinopteri; order Pleuronectiformes; family Soleidae; genus Microchirus; species Microchirus variegatus. The sequence continues at coordinate 12,350,365 of NC_139823.1, forward strand.
CAAGATGATTACAGCTCTGCTCTGGCTGCTGTTGGCTCGCTGGGCCTGAGGGATGATGTCACCTCATTTAGCAATGATTGCCTTAGTGGTGTGCTGGATATTTTTGTTAAGATGCAGCTCACATCTTGCTGAGGGACTTTTTCTTTTACTGTATTTGGTGCTGTTGTGGAACCAGTCAGAGGTGAACGATGCGGTGGCATCTCGCTGTACTGCACTAATGATGTGGAGTGAAAAAGAATCATGGAAAAAAGGTACATTTCATGATTCTTAATACACGATGGGAGCTCTATGGTGGCATACGCTTCAGCTCAAAGATTGATGGCCAAGACGATGTCTGAATCCTACACTTATCCAATAAATGTGGGCTTTATAATCCTTGCATGTGAATGTATTTTTCCCTTGTGTGGTATCATTCCCGGCAAATGGACCCAACCCCCACTCCCAAAATATCATATAACAACTCAGAGCAGAAGAAACATGGCTTAGTTTTCCGGAGGCTCATGTGTCAAATAGGTTGTTGGAAAATCAAAGAAAATGAATGTCACCTTGTAAAGATGATTCTTCTTAATATTAACCACTACCACCACCAATTACATCATAAATCCTGGCATCTCTATACAGCACATTGGTCAGCACTGATGTGATGGGTCATTCCGTTTGTTTTGAGCCTGAAAGAAAAGGTAAATATGCATGAACTCCAGCACTTTTGTTCTGTTAGTTAGTTGCAGATTCTCTCCTTAAAGTTGATGGAGAAATCCGAAAAAGCCCCGAGGCCATAGCTGTACCACGCTTTATGACACTCGTTTTATGATCTTTGAGAAGATTCATGAAATAAACATGAGCTCCTTTTGCTAGTTTTGTTTTTCCTAATGATGTGCAATCGTTTTTTCACATATATCTTTTGGTCGAGAGAAGCCCCCCTCATTAACACATGGTGCTGTGTTTACATTGCACACTCTTTCCCTTTGTGTTTGTCCTCTGCCACTGGAAAAGGCCTCATTCTGCCTCCAGCGTGCTTCGTCGAAACGAGAGGCTGTGGGAGGCAGCGGTGTGTTGCCACGGGGAAGGCCGTGCTCCACTCATGCCAGAGTGGGTTATGCAACAGCCATTACCATGGAAAACAGATAAAATGTTTCAGGTGGATGTTAGAAAGTGCTATCTGGGCTCTGTTTGGAGCGTAGGAGGACGATGAAGATGATTGCTGGCTACATTTGCTTTAAAAAAAAAAAACAGTGTGTGTGACAAGTGTTATTTTCCAAATAGGAGCTGCATAAAGTATTACATAAGGCTGTTTTGCGTAAAATGTATAAAACCTGTCTGTATTATTGTCCCATATGTGTTGTTCCTGTCTAGTGTGTGACATCTTCAAGGACTGAATATAAATATGCTGCACATAAGTATGTTCATATAAGCTAATAATCACTTTTATATGTTTTACTAGGCGACAAATTACATATGCTATATGAAGGGAAAATGAGGGCAGAGTCTCTGCAGTCTCACTATTGTGTAATTCTTGCACTGTGGACCTTTAACACAAATTGCTATTGTCAAGGTCTGCGCCGGTACAGGAACACAAATGCATATAGAATTACTGAAACTCTCCTACAGCACCATGACCTCTTTTTAATGCACGTTTACTTCCCAGTCCTCAGATCAGATTCTATTAACAGTTTGAGGCTTTGTAACCAACAGTGCATTGGGAATATCTGGCTGAGGAAATGCTGACGGCGGCACCTTTTCTGCCACCTTGACCGCACAATTAACACCAAAGTGGACACAGTAGGGGGGAAAAGGTGTTGTCACGTGGCTTCATGCTCACTGCTCCGTGTTTTCCCTTCTTCCCGCAGACGTACATTGGCAGTGTGGTGATCTCCATGAACCCCTACAGGTCCCTGCCCATCTACACGCCCGACAAAGTGGAGGAGTATCGCAACAGAAACTTCTACGAACTCAGTCCACACATGTGAGTCCGCCTTCCAGATGAGATCCTTTCGCAAAAAAAAAAAAAAGCTACGTAGCATTTATGTCAATTTTATGTAGTACTTGAGGCTCAAGCACATATGTTTTGACAATGGGGGTTTAAAATGAGTTTTCTTTTTATGTGAAATCTTTCAATTTTCTATTATCCTGGAGGATTGTTTTGTTTGTGTGGATGTGTTGAGCAGGCGCCATCATCTGTCTCTGGAAGATAGAGCATATTGCAAACCTCTGTGAGGATTATCATGTGGGCCCAGTGACTAATGTGTATGGGATGGGGGGAGGGAGGGGGTGTGGTGTGAGATCAGAGGGGGACACTAGCTCTTGTGTGGAGAGTGGGTTTGCAGCTTCTGTCGGACATTCAGCGTTGCAGCGTGCCATCTGTCCACTGGCAACATAAAGTAAGCATCGCTGTGAGGCTGCCAAGATAAAAAAAAACAAAGCCCGATACTCGTCAATTAGCCGCCTCTGTCTCTAGGCAGCAGCACAACCCCTCAGAGACTCAGACTGGAGAAGTGAGAGCGGCCATGTTTGAGAACAGACATAACTCCCTGCAGACACGAACAGGCTCCTTGGCTTTACTTCACAGCCAGCTTTTCAGAAAGTGACGTGACACAGTTTCGGTCTGTTTTTGCTTAAATTTTTTGTTTTACCTTCTTGTGCATTTGTCAGTTACTGAGTACACTGTTGGAAAACAAAATGCTTTAGGTCGTCGTATAAAATACCCATTGAGTGATAAGAACTTCAATTTCCGAAAACAGACTGAGCTGCCCAAGTAGTTGTTGATTTCATTTGTTGGCTTACAGCTAAAACTGAGGATTGGTTTCAAAAGGTTCACTCTTGTTCTACCAATATATTTTTTCCCTTAAAATGTTCTATGCATTCTTTGCCTCCTGTAACAACTGAGCTCTTTTTACCTCGTTTTCTTTGATGGAGCTTTTACAATGATACTCCATCATTCATCTTTTTTTGCTACCTGGGGAAAGAACTACAAAAGCAGTATCCTCTTTCTGTTTTGGATACACAGTGATGTAGTAAATCAAGCCTTTGGGTGTTTTTTTAAGAAGTTATATGCTGGTGGCAGACAGACCAGGATAGTGAGAGCTTTACAAGAAATCCATCAATGCTGATGGTCATTACATCATGCAATTATCGTTCAGCAGTCAATAAACAGACGTCTATGTTGCTTAAAGAATGGTTTTAGGTATTTGGGGGAGTATTGAATAAAGAAATACACAGTTTTGTCATATGTCAAAGACCCTTTGAATAAGAATATGCTAATTTTTGACATTTGCTGTGCATGAGTAACAGTGAAAAATATGTCTCTCCTATCCGAAATTTGCATTCCCTAAACATGTTAAATATCACATTATCTTTAGTCTTTAAGCATAAAAAGGTTAAGCCCAGTTTCAATATGACAAGGACGTAAAAGGCCAGTCAAAGGCTGATTGTTTCAACATGCTAACATTTATCTTAATCCCTCACTCTGGCCATCTGGACCAAGATTTGTGGCTTTGCATTGATCCTTCTCAACAAGTAATGTTAAACCCACATATCTGGTCAAACGCTAGACGTCCATTTCCATTTAATGTTTATATAATCGTTCAATACTAAACCACATTTGTGGCACTGTGACATCCCAGCAGAGCGAAACGGCAAGCTCTACCTTTTACAGCTGCTAATTTCACACACTGAATGTTTAAATTATGCACATAAAAACTGAAGTGGCAACTTTGTGACGAGGTAGCTTTAAACTACCATATAATTTGTGTATCATAACATACACACAGGCCTACTCTACCTTTTAAACGCAATGTTATTGATCATTTTATACAGCAGTGCATTCACAATTTGTGTATTCAACTGCATGGATAAAGAAAGAATTCTCATTGATAAGTTGTATTATTGTTGCACCCCAACATTTCCGTTTATCGTCTTGTTCATGACTTGGTCTCATCTCGCTGTGAGCCATTATTGCCATATTGACTGTACTGAAGGGGATCAGTGATGGGTTTTAATTAAGGCAACAACGGGGGGTCCGAGGGAATTCCCTCTTCTTGTCTTTGATCCTCCTTTAGCCATTTAAACAGTTTAAAATCAGAAGCTCAGAACAGGTTGCAAAGTCAAGTAGTTTGGATTTGCCATAAGATGCCTTTAAAGGATGTGTGTATGAAGTTATGAAGTCGAGTTATGCTTTGTGGAGTCCATCTAAATATGCATGAGCGAGTTGGACAGGAAGCTTGATAGAAGAAATTAGCACAGAGCTCCTCTCTTGACTTGAATTTCTCACCTTACTGCCACTGCGGAGACGTTTTTGGAGAGCAAATAACAAGCAACGGATAACTGCTCAACCTTTTAACTCCTCTTCACACCTCCGTACACCCACACACAGAGTGGAAATAACACCTCACTGTCAATCAGAGGCATCCGTTTGGACTTAAATGTTGGAGATCCAACCTGGTCATGGGCCACACTCGCTTACTCACAGTCACATGCACAGTTTAATCAAGCTAAGGATGAAGTCTGATTAAGACGGGCAGTCGGACAACTTCCTGAGTCTGAGTATATGTGCGGAGGAGAAGATCAATTTATAAGCCGCCTACGTCTAACAACGCCAAGTCTGACTAAGCATATACATCCCACCATGACTTATCCATTATCCAGGTATGTTAGTCTGACTAAGACGAGCTCAATTTTAATCTGACTAACGTGGTTACACGGCATTAAGAAAACCTAAAATGGATCTTTCAACATGCATGTAAACGCACCGTGGGACAAAGTATTCAGCCGCTGGCCACATCTGCCCACTGAGCATCTGCTAACTGTGTGTTTATGAGCGATTATTCATTGTCTAACACAGTGTTGTTGGGGAATCTTTCATCCTGGAAAGTCTGTTCGAAATAACGTGAAAAATATGTGTGGTTTTGGGTTATTTAATAAAGCACAGAAAATTCTTTGTGTTCTTCAAAACTGTTTTGGTTTTGATCAATGCTGTTACATCATCGGTGACTCATTGTGTGTGTGTGTGTGTGTGTGTACGTGTGTACGCATATCTCCGAGGATATCTGATGCGTGGTAGTGCTTCTGTTTTTCTGTAACCGTTAATGCTCTCGTACTCCACAGACATGTGTATGTGTTTATGTGCGTATACTTGTATACATACCCTTATTAGGGTTGAGGGGAGAAACTGGGTTAAAAAAAACATCATTGTGGGGACATTTTAGTATGTTTTAAATGGGGATTTTTTACGGGTTAAAACCTGGTTTCAGAGGGGAAAAGACTCAGGGAAAACATTGTCTATGCTTGTCCTCACAACTACAGAGAAACATGTGTGCGAGTGTGGAGAGGAATTGCAGGAAGATCTGCAGCTGCTTCCCAATTTGTAAACTGCCTCTTCAGTTCCATTTAGTAAAGTGAATTTCACCAAAAGTTTAAAAATATAATACACATCTCACATCAGCATGAATAAATGCAGCAATATAATCGTTTTCTTTAGTTCTGCTGCATTTAATACACACACATTAGTGGAAACCCCTGCTGTTTTAATTCCTATTACCATAGACCTGCCCAGCCGCACCCTTCTCCAATCATCCCTTCTCCCTAATTTCCTGGCCAATTTAGCAAAAATAAAGTCCAGATGAGGCACCTCCATAATTAACTGGCAGGTGGTTTCCTCCCTTGCACACACTTACATTTTGAGCATTAGTGATGATCTGACCAAAGGCCTCTCTCATGCTCAGCAGCACTGCAGATGGCCCGGAGTCATCTTTTCTATGTCCTGAGCTGCCCGAGCCAGACACAGATTGAGGTGTGTGTGTGTGTGTGCGTGTGTGTGTGTGGATGGGCAGCTTGCCACGCGTCTCATGGGGTAAGATCGTATTCCCCAATGTTTAATGAGGTATTGAGACCCCCAGTGCTCTTAGCGCTCGATACCTAGTTCCACTAGAGCACTGGTTACAGAGAGGGGAGGGGTGGGGGCATCAGGACTACTGGCTAATGGCGCAAAGAGGGCCCCATGCATGGCATATGTCAGGATTTGCAGCTGTCTTAACACAGATATGACAGCTTGACTGTGAAATCTACTTTGTAACAGTTATTGTTGATTTTTTTTCTCCCTTTTTCCTTGTGTCTGTGCAGTGCCTTTATCATTGCATTCAGTGAAAATGATGTCCAAGTCGATAGACATTCAGTAAAATGATTCCTTGACATTATTGTCCAACTAGCATTCATTACTTTCGCCTCAGTTTCCAGGGACACGTCCACGTCCAGCATGTTAAAGGCTCCTATGAGAAATAACATGCGAGTGGAAGCTAAATTTACTCGGTGAAAAGAATCTGCTTCTTCGTTATTTGTGTGTGTGTACAATATCACGCATGCTTAGGAACAGCCAAGTCTGAGCTGAGTAAGCAGGTTTCAGGGGCTAATTTCTTCATTAGAAGGTGAAATTACAACAGTGTAAAAGGGTGGACTTTGAAGCAATTTTACAGCTTTATGGGACCGCACCCATATTTGTCTTCCCTTTGTTGTCGGAGAGCTCGATCCGCAATATTATGCGACGTTGTAAATTTACTGCAAATAGATTTTTTACGTGGTCATTGCACCTTGTGTCCCTTTACCTTTTTGTTTTTACTGCTGTGGCAGATTGTTGTAAAAGACTTGACGATGATGACAGCACGGCGTATGATATGACCACAGTGTTTTCACAGCAGGTCCTTAATGAGACATACGACGGACTGATGCAAGAAAGTTTTATTTTGCGTCTCTGTTTCCTTAAAAGAAATTTCTGTTTGAAACTTGAATTCCAGACAGGCGATCCTTCTTGTTTTGTACCGCTCTGTCCCGGCTGTTTATCAAGCTCATGACATGTACATAGAGTTTTGCTGTTATATAAAGCAGACTCGAGGAGGACCCCGACGAGAAGCAGCAGAAACTGTGGGTGGGTAGATGTAAGTGGGCACTCAATGAAATGGCATTTTGACTCAGGTGGGCAGAGTGAGTCCTCCAGCATGTTTGTTGGCGTAATGCAGAGCTCAGTGAACCTGGAGAGGGATGATGGAGAGAGTGTGTTATCCACCCACTTTACCTCAAGAATAAATTGGATAACATAGTTAGTTACAGTTGTGCATACAGACAGTACTTTACTGTATTACAAATGATGTCATCTACTTTATATGTATGCATAGATGGGCCTGTAGTGTATTGAGATGGAAAGGCAGTAGTTTTGTGTTGTAATTAAGCCTCCGACCTGTAGTTGGCAGCAGCAGTTTTATTTTTTTAAGGGCGGCGGTCAACAACATTTTTGGGGAAAAACAACAGTGTTCAGTGGGAGTGGGCCATTTTATTCCTTTTTTTAATATGTATTCTATTGCCTTGCGGGAGCTTTAATGTTATTTATTCTGTCTTTTATCTATTACTCCGTACAGCGCTTGTGGTCCACTGTGGTTGTTTTAAAGTGCTTAACAGATAAAGTGTTTGTTTTAATATGCAACAATATAAACAAGTTCCCAATAGAAAAATGTATTTACAAAAAACACAAGGATAAAGCAGTTTAATTTTAACAATGAAAGTTTACAACAGTTAAGGCTACGTGTAGGTGTTTGTGTGGAAGTTGCATGTTGTCAATAATCAGAATAAATCAAATACTCAGGTCGGGTGTTGTTAACTCTCTCTCTTTTTTTGCTTATCCTACTTATAATTACTTACATAGACATTTAAAGTAAATAAAACTCACCCTTTTTCTTTTTTTACTCATGTTTACCGTAGCGCTTATAATTTCTCATTTGTATATGTTGAACTTCTCCCCCTGTCTAATTTTACAAAACACACTGGTATAATAATTAAAATTAATAAAGAGTAGCTCTGGATTCTTCGTTTGTTTCAGAGAGATAATTCATCTCCCTGACTGAATAAACATTGCGTGCACCGTCGGTTCTTGCATAAGATTTTCTTTTATAGATTTTCTTTTGTCTCCGACTGTCCATTAACCATTGTAAACCCTTGCTATTCATAATCGGAACAATGAGCATCAAGCTTTTTTATCTGTGTCCAGAGATTGCATAACAACCTGTGAGAGGCATGGCAGAATGGATAAAAAAGATTTTTGTTTCACAATGGGACCTTTTATTTTTTATTAATGATTAAAAGATATCTGTATTTTCGGAAATAAGATTGACACACGTGCCTTTGTAGTTGCTGTTTTTGAAACGGGAACTGATGGAGTGCCGCGGTTGGGTTACTTTGGTGCTGCTTTTATTCTGGTTCATGCACATCTCGGCAGGGGCAGCATATGATTGTTCATATTTCTGTATGATTAAAGGTTGTCTTTATTTTGCCTCTGGTTTAACATTCAGTAGGAATTGTTGTGCACTATTAGCACTTTTCCATTATACAGATCTAGCACAACATGTTTTTTGGGGGTTTTCTATCTTTTTAGTACCTGTTTTGGCGAGGTTTCAATTGAGCTAAGCCGATGCTAAATTGTGACGACGACAGACTGCCGTCCACCGATTGGTCAGAGAGTGTCGTCGTTGGAAGAGTCACAAGCGTGACGTTCAGTACGGGAATCAGACCGATCAATGGCTATCTGTAGATCAGTTAAAACACTTAAAAATAGTGCTGGGCACGTTAATGCGTTAACGGCGTCAATGTTGGCGCACGTTAAGCGCATGTTAGCGCATGTCGCGTTTCCACCCCCCCCCCCCCCCCACCCACGTTGAGCTACTATGGAGTAATGGAAAAATTACGTGCGTGATACCAAACGGGGTAGAGTAGAGCCAATAAGTGCTAGAAGCATATAATGGAAAAGGGCCATTTGATATGTTGTTGCTTTGGCCTAGTTACAAGAAATAAAAGATTGAGAATATCCTTGTCTCTTCAGTTACACATTGACATATTCTCGCAATTTGTAATGACACCAAGTTGAAATCACTTACCTCCACTTACCCTGTTGTCGTCATTTGACCTTTTGATCTGTAATATTTCATTTGAAGCCGTTTGTGTTGGCTCTGGAATAAGAATAAGAAAAATATAACAGTGCTATTCCCCACAGTCTAAATTTATCTGTCTGTGACTTCCTCATATTTGCTGGTGTGGAGCAGAAGAAGGTTTCAGCCTCCATTGTGATGCTCTCTGACATTACACTACCCACAATAACTGTGTGTCTGTTGTCTGGACGGGCTCAGTAGAGATCACATGTTCACCCCGAGGCCTTTGCTTCTTTGAAGACATGCCAAGTGATCTTGTCAGTAAATTAGATTTAACATTTTATATCTTTACAGCCTTTGGGCATGGGTGAGGGGATATTTGCAAGGTTTTATTAATAATACAAAAAAAAAAGCTCAGTTTCCCATAGATTCAACAAGGATCAAGAGCATTTTGAGCAAACGGCACAATAACATAGATGAGGTTCTAGTTTGGTTCACTCATAAAAACCATGTCATAGATAAAATACTTTATTGTCATTATAGTCTGTTTGTGAGCTGCCAAACAAAAGTTTGACTCTTACTACAACATTTCTCATCTTGGGTTAACAATTGTATTTTTTATTTATTTATTTATTAATCTGGATCCAAATCACTACAAAAATCTAACCATTTTCCTCCTCAGGCCTGGAAAATGAAATCAAACAAACCATTAGTTCTTTCAGTGTGGAAGAAGTATCCCATTCATTTTCTGAATAGAAGCCATAATATTGCTCCCATCCAAGGTGAACACACTCTACACACAAGCGTGGAGATTGTAAAAGGATGTTTTATTCTCTCGTGAAAGCCTCATGCCTCTAATTCTACTGCTTTTTCTGGGGGGAAAAACGCGTTTTACTCATGATGTCAAGGTGATATACGTTAGCCACAGTCCTCGGGAATGGGGGCAATGTGTCCGACTGGTTGTATTTGCTTTTAGCACGGAATTGTTTGCTACAACTGTGGAAAGATCATGACGACGGCATTACATTTAACAGAAAGTAACCGTGACCCTCTCGAACAGAAGTGTGCCAGAAGTAGTTAGGAAGGAACTTGTGAGTAAATCATTTTTAATGGATGTGATTATGGACACAGCCTTGTACCTTTGCCTTATTGACAGTTTTTCTGGATGCGTTTGCTGCGTCGAATTGGACGTTTCGTCATCACAATTCTGTCGGTGCTCAGCCCTTTTTTGTTTTTTAAAAGAATGTCAATGGAGAAAAATCATTGGGTAATTTACAGCCGTCCTGAAAGTGTAGCACTGTTGCACTCTATCGAGCGCTCGCTCCAAGGAGAAATCACCACACTCTAGTGCTTTTGGTTTCAGCCGTATTCCAATATTAAATGTTTCTATTCACCGCTTTGCCCCCTTTTTTTCTTTGCTCCTGTGAGCTTGAAGTGACCAGAAAGTGGAAGGCAGAGACATGGAGAGCCCGGGTTGAAGAGAGGAAGTCATCAAACCTTGCAGTTCTTTCAGAGCTATATAAAGACATCTTGCTCTTCTGTTTCCATCATCCTGTCTGTGGCTGTGCACTTGTGGCTGTAGAGTTGGTGTGTTTTTCTGTGTCCTGTAGCCAAACGCGCAAGGACATATGCAGAGACATATGCAATGTCTCAAACGATCAAGTCAGCTCGTATATCTCCTTTCATTTTTTTTTATTTTCCGGATACCAATTCCCAGAAAACCCTGCTGAAAGAGCCACTGAAGCGTCTTTGTTTGACGAGTACTTTGAGGATCCTTCTCTGCACAGCGTGCGTGTTTCCTGCTCTTCCAAGGATAACGCAAACAACTTTGACCTGTGTTTTCCCTTGCTGTGGAATTAAATTAAAGCCCCAGACCCCCCCCCCCCAAAGTTTGATGTCTGAGTGGGTTTCAATGAGTAATGTAACAGCTCTCAGAAAACCTGTAGTGAGTGCTGAATAAATTAGAGATGTGTGGCAGCAGCTCCACCGTCTGAGCTTTTAATTTGGAGATTTAGACGCATTCTTTATTGCACCTTGTGAGTTTTCACAGTGAAAATGCTCTGCTGAATACATGTTAATTACGGGCTGTGGCCCCTGTGTGTGTGCGCTGATCTTGCCTTCGCCACCTCCCTGCAGCAACACGTCGTACCATAGTCGATCCACAGATGGGCCACATCTGTCAGAAACCTCTTTAGCGTCGATGAGAGTGCACATGTGTATCCGCTGTCTGCTCCCACGCACATCAGCATGCTCGTCACCAGTCAGAAAATGTGTGAATGTGAGCCACTGCTATTGTGTGAGTGTGTGAGTGTGTTGCCTTCCACTCTTCCACCTGGTCACAAGCCATCAGGAAAGGGTTGCTTCCTTGGTTGCTCCATCAGAGCCGAGCGGATTTCCTGAGGCCTTTAGAGGCGCGAGATCACAGACGACGTCGTTGCCCCTGAATTCGTATACACGTGAAGAAGTCATAAAGTAAATTTAGCGCCGCAGTCGCGAACGGAGGTTATCTCCCAGTAGCTCTGCGGGCTAACCCCCTACATAACAGCTTTGTTATCGGCTACAAATCACTAAAGCATTAAAGTGCAGTGACTCTGGCCTCAAGTGATCTACCATTTTAAAGATTCAGGTCACACACTCCGTCGGCCCGTCGTCATCCCCTCCTGTGCCCCAGTTACCAGAGGTTACAAGTAAAAAGAACTGACGAGACTATTTTCTACTGCTTACCTCATGTCAGTGTGGCTTTGTGTTCACCGCTGCCACGTGCAAGACCAAATTACAGCCTGCCGGCAGATGTGAAGGGGAGGTGCCAAGCTGTTATGGTCCAAGGCCTCACCCCAACCTAAACCCCCCTACACACACACATGCTACACACTGGATCAGGGAGGCTTCACTCGCTGCTTCCTCTGCCTTTGATGTTGACCTTGGTGCTTCTAAACTAGTTTGACTTTCACATTTAGGAAGTGGTGTATTCAGTACGCTAAAATCCGCTTTTCCTTTTGCTTGTGTGTGTTTGTGTGTGTCCATCGTGGTGAAGTCAGCTGTGACTTGGATCTTTTTTAATGTTCAGACTGAAACGTATCATCAGCACTTGCACAGTTTTAGTTAGGCGTGGCCTCTCACTTCTGCTAACCTCTCTTCCAACTCGGGATTATGTGAGGGCTATTCATATTCATATGACCTGCTCTAGTCCCTGCGAAAGGACCTCCCACTCCCCGCTGGTACAGTCCCCCACGTCCGGCCCCCTGCTTAATTGTGCGACGCTTTGCTCATTGTCAGGATGGGGTCAGGCGACAGAAGCAGAGCAGACATCTGCGGTGACGTAATGTCCCGTGGCATTTCTCATCCATTCAAAAGTGTTGTGTGCAGGAGAGAGTTACACATCAGCTGTTATCACAGATTTGGGGGTGGAATATGAGCGATCATTTTGTGTTTGTTTGGGCAAATGAAAAATAATTTGTCTTCATTAGACCCAGTGAAGACATTACAATAGGTAAACAGTTCCTTAATTGACATTTTGAAGATGGAAATGAGATCTGTGATTTTGGTTGAGACGGCATACAATAAAGTGGAGTAATTGACCTCCGCCAAGGAGGTTTGTTTTTGCCGGAGTTTGTCCGTCTGTCTATCTGTCTGTCTATCTATCTGACTTGTAGCAACATAACTCAAAAAGTCAAGGACGGATTTGGATGACATTTTCAAGAAATGTCCGAAATCAAAGGATTAAATTTTGCGTGATCCGTTGACACTATCGCTATTTTTATCGCTATTTTGTGGGGGGCTGAGCTGCCTTGGCGGAGATCTGCGCTCTATGAGTGCTTTTCCAAGGTAGCTCAGCCCCCCACCCCCCTATGGATCGCACCCAAAATTTAATCACTTCCTGGTCCTGGTCCCATTGCGGACATTTCAATGTCGAGTGATGTTGCTAACAGACAAACAAACAAACGAAAACATAGACCTCTTTGGCGGAAGTCAACAATAATTCTTATACTATTACTATTTAATATCAAAATCTAGTTGAAATTACATTTTTGTTTCTTTAGTCAGGGATTTGTTCTGCACCAACTTCATAGAAAATTACATCTGTGCACCCCTTCACTGCCGATGGTTCGGCTGCATTGAAGTCCAAAACGATGTGTGATGGTGCAGAACCCTAAGCTCTATTAGCCCGCCAGAGCACTAACTTTGCTATCGTGACCTGGCATCCATCCATTCATCTGGCTGCCCATCTCTGCCCTCACTGTGTCATGGCTTCTTACATACAATCAGCCACTTTCCCAAACTGGAGGTCAGCGTTAGTTCACCATGTGATTATATGCTCCCGCTTGTGGCCTTCGCCACACTGACTCCACTAATGCTGTGCGTACAAAATTAAATTTGGATTCTTTTTTTTTTCCAGACGTTAGCTTATTTTTTCCATGTATTTGTGGAAGTTAAAGTAGTTAATGACAGAATGATGCCTCATAAACATCCAGCGTGCTCATGTGTGAACATTTTTAATAGCACGTTGGCCACTACCATGCTAGTCGCTGAATCACAGAGAGTGGTAGAGCTGTATGAAAGCCCCGTGTCAGCATTACTAATGTCAGAAATTCCTTCCAGCCTTCATTTCTGCAGCGTTTAGTGCGTGTAAGTACTTCATAAATTATATTAGTTGGACCAAGGGGACTTTAAATTAGACACATGGGAGAAACATAATACTCAGAGATGCAGATCTTGGCTTGATGCTCAGGAGGAAGATTAAGCCCTGGATGGTTTCAAACCCGTACTGCATTGAGTAAAAAAACAAAACAAAAAAAAACAGTACAGGATGACCAATATGGATTTTATTTGTGTGGCCAAAACTTATGAAAAGAAAGTCAGGGCAGCCAATGGCGCATATATGATGCCAGTTTTATTGTATTCTTTCCTTTGGGTGTTTTTTTCTTCTTATTCTGCTCCTCCATCCATTAACATTTTAATAATAAATGATACACAAAGTTTTGTGTGACTAAACTAAACATTCGTTGATCTGACTCTCACTCGACTTGCGTTAATATTACATGACGCACAACAAAAAAACGCTTCGTTTAGAACTGAAATGTGTCAAAGTTATGATCTGACTTTTCAACTTCTATTTTGTGTCTGAGCTGCAGAACGTTTTAATAATTTAGATCTATTGTGTAAAATATTAAATACACAAAACAGGAAACCAAAGAAAGGGGGGGAATTTTGTCGGGTGAAAAAAAAAAAAGGAGTTCTAGTTCACTTAATTAAATAATAATCAGTTGATGCCAAGGTTTGTGTAGCTGATTTGAGTTTCTTGCATTTCATTCAGGTGGTCACCACTAACATTACATTGTGACTCTGTTGACTCTCTCCTGCAGTGGTCCATCAGTACTGGAGTATTCAAAAGAACTCCTCAAGGAGTTGTTTTTTGCTATAATTACCTTATGGTGTAAGTATTTCTTAGAAAAATTAGGGAAATATGTATGCAGGTTTAAAATATCAGCTTCTACAGGTTAAAGTGCCAAGTATTTAGTGGGACCTACCCTTACATTTGAACAATAGCCCAACCCCAGTTCTGGAACCCTAATTAATCTGTTTGTCCTACTATTTCATGTCGAGAGCTGCTGCTATTACATTAGGTTTATTCAACACGTGCTTGAGCTTTACATACACATTATTGTACGACTTAAACTCATTATAAGCTTGTTAAGACCAACTTTCAGTCACGTCATTTAAATCCAAATGCCACTGAATTTGACAGACGGAGACTTTTGCACACATCTCAAACTAACTCACCCAACTCCTCAACAGCAGAGAGCGTTTAATATGTGTCATAAGGCATAATAAAGGGGGAAAAGTCTACATGCACCGTTTCCCTCCACAATCGCAGCTAATGCCAGACATGGCTCTGGAAAAAATTCCCCAGCAATGAAAGTACGAGGGGGGGAAAAGAACGTGAGATGAAGTAATTTGCAGTCTCGTTTTCCTGCTCGACAAGGAAGCTTGGAACACGTTCCCCCACCGCGCCATACTATGTCTGTTTGCTCGCCAAAAAAGAAGCTGTAAAAATATTGCCCTATAAGCCTCACCCTTTTTCATATATTTCTTCTTTGTGGCTGTGTGCTCCCATCGAAATTACAGGCGACTGTGTGTCACACAAGATAAAATGTTGTCATTGTGATACGGCCCTCATACCATCCACACCCTGCTCCAAAACCATCTTCAGGGACCGTCTGCATAAAGAGAACAAATATGATATTGTGGAATTCCGTGGAGGGTGAAGCGTCGATGATCAGTCCCACTTTCCCATTGTATCGCTGTCCTGGAATGTCCCACAATAGGCTAGATTTTATAATAGGCACAGTCTTTCATTCAACTTTATTCAAACGGCTGCCACTGTTTGCGTAAAGTAACTTTATTTCCAATAAAATGTGTTTATAATTGGTCCAGAAAGTGATTATAGGACAGATAAAACAG
Source organism: Microchirus variegatus (assembly GCF_963457635.1). Taxonomy (NCBI): domain Eukaryota; kingdom Metazoa; phylum Chordata; class Actinopteri; order Pleuronectiformes; family Soleidae; genus Microchirus; species Microchirus variegatus. The sequence continues at coordinate 12,365,727 of NC_139823.1, forward strand.
TTGGTTTATGTAAGAAACCACTGACTTGTATGATAACTTGTGTGTTAAGTTTAGGAGAAGGAGCGGGAAATGGTCAACTATCGAAGCCAAAAAACATGAACCAGACGGTAACTAAATAAATCCAAACCACTCCACCACATGCTGATGATTAGACTAGTCCCACACAGCCTGACAGAAAAGTATACAGCTCTCTGGACTTATTTTACCTCCAACACCTTCTGCATCTCGCTGCTTGAAAGTGTTTTTATGAACGATGAGGTCTTTTTTTGCTTCCAGTTACGCGTTGGCAGATGAGGCCTACCGTTCACTGAGGGACCAGGACAAGGACCAGTGCATCCTCATTACAGGAGAGAGTGGGGCTGGGAAAACTGGTAAGTAGACGCAAATGTTTTACATTTTAATTGCAGGGGAAAATTTAAGGAGCAATTTGGGATCTCTGACATATCAGTAATACATCTGTTGCACGCATGAAAAGCCACAGGGGGATTAAATATTTCTTTAAGTTCAATAAGAGTAAGACGTCCCTCAGTAATTAGTCAGTCGCTCCCTGGAGGCTTCAAATGCACCGTTTCCTCTCTTCATCTTTTGTGTTTTTTGTACTTTGTAGTCAAATATGCTCTATTTTTAAAAGGCCCGGTGTAAGATGAGGGCTGTTATGTACTGTATAAAGTCGTGGTGCAGAGATTTAGATCTGATCCGCCATAAAAGGCAGTTATGTTTAAAGAACGCCACGGCAGTGCATGAAACGTGACAATAACCTTGCGATAACCTGCAACATGAGTTGCATTTAAAATGATAGATGTGGGAGCAGATGGTGGTGTTGTTTTATGTTTTTATGACACACTCCCAGCGTACTGTGAACAGTTACCTGTTGGGAGACGTTAAAAATCGCCCGGACTACAAATGGGAGATGCACCCGTGGTCCTTTTTTTTATTTCTGTTACTTTTTTATAATGGTGTCACCACATCACTGGAGCAGTTTCACATACCTCACAGAGAACAAATCCATGGGAATGGAATTTCCTGGTCTTAACTGGCAGTGCTATAACACAGGTCTGTGTAGGTAAAAAACGCCATATTGAGTTGGCAGAGCACAGTCTGTGGGAATAGTCCCAATGTTCTCGTAAAATATCGTACTTAATGACACGTATATGTTCGTATTTTACTGTTAAATTGATATTTGCTCGTGTTTAAAAAGCCACACAGTTTGCACATTTGCCTCCACTTGATGCGTCAGGGATTTCAGTTTCAAGTCTGCTACACGAAACATTCTTGTGTTTGACTCGAGCGTGGTGAAAATGATTCATACGTATATCGCCTGTTTGGTTGAAATTAAAGCTCTCCGTGTAACTTTAATGAGGAGGTAGGCAAAATGAGAGGAAAAAAAGAGAAAACCACTTTATTTTCATGTTTCGAATATTTAGGGCATGTTTTTTTGTTTTGGTATGGTTATAACAAGAGAAGACGTCAAATAAAACATTAAATTAAAGGTTAAAAGTGCTGAAATATTGATTCATGAGTCGTGTCACCCTTTAATTTGAAACTTCCACCCCAACATTAAAGAAGTGTTTCAGTACTGATTTCCTTATCTATTGCCTGTATTCACACAATAGTTTTCAAATGGTTTAAAAGACTTTTACTTTGCGATCGCTGGCTAATCCCAAATTATACTCTGTAATATCCCTCTGTAGAAGGTTAACTATACAAAACCACAAAGCCACACAATAATTTCAACAAAAGCCACTGTCAACACTGCAGTCAATTATGTGTGTTGCTGCTGATTAGTCGAGTTGTGGCCAATAAGAACAAATCAGGGATAACTGCATTACCATTTTTCGAATAAAAGCAGCTCCAAGCGGTGACGACTTCTCCATTTTAGGGCCTTTTCAACAAAAAGTGAGTAATGTGGATGTAGCCGGACAACATACAGCCAAGTGATTTTCATGGTAATCCCAACAGAACATTTGTACATCATGCTTTATATATCAGACAACCTCATTCCCAAGAATCTGTTCGGCCAAGTTGAGGAGATAGATGTGGATTTCAGTAAGCCCGTCAGCCCTGAAGCATTGCAGTGAACACTCCTTCCTCGTTTTGATATGGGTCACTGACATTCATGTGTGCGACTCTCTGACTGAAGCTTTAGTGTTGATGCTGCTTTGGTTAAAAAAACAAAAAAAAACAACAACCATCAAATGCCAGCACAGCGCACAGGAGCCATAACAAAGTCGTATAGTGAGAGATAACGAAGGGAAGTTTATTTTTTTCCCCCTCTGGAAGATAAAGATGTGAAGGTAAAGTTGTGTATACTTTGTTACTCAGCAAAAGAGTTTTTCAAGTATAGTTTGAGCATGTCTGGAGCTGTTGGTGCACCAATGCTCATCAACACACTGAACCGGCAACTCCTGTCTAGCTCTTTTCTATCCTCCCTTGGCACGCCACATGCATCATCAGTTCTGGGTCATTTCACTGGACCGGAGGGATGATTCTGATGCCAGCAGACATCCTACAAGGCCACGTCGCTTTTGCCCAGATGGCAACCAATGCTCTTTTTTTGAGTCACGCATGCAGTAAATTTTTTTTTCTATCTGACCCCATTATGACCTGGTATTAACATCCATCCTGAGTGATCTGATCACATCCAGATCCAGGTCAGAACGCTTGCAATCCATCCCACGTTCAGAGGTGGTTTGAGGACATGATGGGCCCACATTCCTGAGCTGCATGAACACAAAGCATCCTCAGGATGGATTATAGACCACTTCCTTATCTGATGTCCTCTGACTGGCAGTAGTTTCACTGTGTTTTTTTTACACTAATCAGTGCTCATACATACATTTAGTACATGAGTACAGCTCATAAAAAACATCATTTTTATTCTTGAAAAGTCATTTCTTTAGTGTGTATTGAAATTAATGGCACAAGAGATGCACCCAAACAGTGCTACTGCAGAATGTGGCCTCAGAGCACCCTTTTTAGCCCGAGAAGTTGATAAACTGGATCACACCAGCTAAGTTCCCCGCTAAATCAGTAGTTTGAATGATGATAACATGATGCAATAATGGTCATTAAGTGAAACAAAGGTACATCTGCGTAATAGGAGCAGCTCCCCTCTTCTGAATGAGCACACCCTGTTCTGATGAGTGTCAGGGGGGATGATGTAAGGGGGATTTTATCGGGTACGGTGAAAAGGGGTGGACGATGTCACACTTGCTTTTCGGTCATCATCAAATCTAATGCATGCGTTTGTGTTTGTGTGTGTGTGTTCCAGAGGCCAGTAAGCTGGTGATGTCATATGTGGCAGCGGTGTGTGGGAAGGGCCAGGAGGTGAACAAGGTCAAGGAGCAGCTGCTGCAGTCCAATCCCGTTCTGGAGGGTAAGCGACGTGCCGTGCGTCTACGTTAAATGCCTGGATCGTACGACATTTTCAACATCGTGAGACTTGATTCTGTGTTAACAAACAGACTAACTTGACAGGTTTTTTAATTCAAATAGCCCTCAGCCAAAGTTCAGAAAACACAATGTTTACTCCGCAGCCTAACTCAAGCTCTTACCTACTGTGTTTGTTGTTCAGAGAAGATTTGGTGATCATTCGTGACTTTGTTTGTTAAGTCGAAGACCAATAAAAATGCGTTTGATAGTTTGAAAAACAAAAACATTTAATTAGCTATGCGACTCAATAATCCACAACAATAATAGGAAAGCACATAGACGCTGACAAACACACAAAACCCTGCAAAGCCTAAATATAGAAGAAAATAAGGAGATTTGTGTAGATATAGATCGATAGACGCTGCCAAGAGAGTGTAATGATGTCATGTAAGCTTAAATTAAAAGTTATATTAAAAGTTCATGAGCATATGGTCAGACATGCAGTATATTAAGGCTGCAAATCAAAATCTCAGTTTGTAACAATGCATTTATTGTAACTCGAAGGCTGTTTTTTTTAAGACGATGTAGATATGATCTTTAAAAACACACGGTTTCTTTTTGTTTTTTCGATGAGCCTAAAAAGTAATTTTGCAGCTGAGGGCCTTACATGGAAAAATGCAATGTCACAGAGAGTGAGCAGTAGAATAACTGTAAAAAAAAAAAAAAAAGTCTTGAATACTGCTTAACTGTATTTATTTGCTCAGTTAACCCCCTCTACACCACACACACACACACACACACACAGTCTCATTCCCACATCCCACTGCTAGCACAGTAACAGCTGTATTTTAATTGGGGGCAGTGGACAGGAAATGCCCATGAATGATGTAGCTGTATACCCGGGGTTGAGTCCCTGCAGAAACTCGGCACATCTGCAAGAGTTTAACTCCTGCCGATCTAATTGCCCTAATGCTAAAAAGGAGGGGAGCTACACGCGATGTATCTGTGCCATGCTCCCTCTCTTTTTTTTTTTGTCTCTCCCTTGTTGGCTTTCTTTCATCCTCGGTAGCGATTTCGCTCTTTGTCACCGTCTAGTTCTTCTCACTCCGTGCTCTGCAGCGCACGCATTCACGCTAACCCAAGACTTTAACGAGCATAAATCAGCTGTTATCAGCAATTAAGCAGTTAGGCTAATAGCGCCGTGATGCATGGCGCAGTAATAGCATTTTAATGTAGAAATTTGGTTAGAGGCAAATGGAGAGAGCGCCCTGCGTTTTGGAAAATAATGTTCTGAATGCAAATAAGACGAGGCCTGCTGTACATGTTTTACCATGGTTACGCAGAAGAGTTAATACCCCGCAACACTTTTGTTTGAACGCCGTTGTTTGTTATTGTGTATTAATAAGCATCGGGCACTTATTGAAGGCGTTTTTTGATCAACACGAATGTGGCGTGGCAGCAGCGAGGGTTGAGCCGTCGGTAAGCCTGGAAAGCCCTGGTACTTTGCTTAATCCATACAGAATTATGAGGCTTCATCAGCACAAATAGCTTTTACATGCAGCCCTGCGATGTGATTGACAGCGAGCTGAAGGCAAGGTTCAACGGTTTGGATCGTTTTCTGTATACAGTCTGTGCTAGGTGTTCACGAATACATACATTCACAGTCACATTATGATTTTTTTTTTTCCCCTCCTTTTACAGCTTTCGGAAACGCCAAAACAGTGAGGAACGATAACTCATCCAGATTTGTAAGTATCCTCTCCAGATCTGAAGCATCTGACGGCGGTATTTGATTAGATGATCAATTTGTTGAGTAAAGTGCACAGTAAAAAATAACAACCAAAATAATCCCCACTGCGTTTCTTAATACCCTACATTGATTTGTTTTTTCTTTGCTCACAAAATGTCAAGGCTGATATTTTACTGTCGACACATGCCCTCAGTAAACGATGCATGTTGGTGCGTGTTTTCATGACATTTGTTGCATGAACATTTTTTTAATGTAATAATAGGGATAGAATTTATTGGATCTGCAGCGTATACACACCGTCTCATGTGTAATGGCCTTTGTGAATGAGCTTATACTTTAACTGAATGACAGCACAGACATATTCTTTTCTTTAAATAGTTCATGTCCCAGTGTATGAGAATTAGTTTCTAACTTGCTCTCATTGCCTGCAGGACGCTGAATAAGAATAATACTTCATTCTTCGCATAAATGGACGCAAATCCAGCCAATTAGTTAATTTCCGGACAGTGACTGTATGAAAAGAGACGTGTGTGTGTGTTCTTGAGCTTTATTTTCCCATGATGGCCTTCTCTCTTTCAAAGGCCTGAAAACAGCAGCAACAACAACAACATGCTGCTTCAGTTTGTACCCTGTGACACAACATTGCATCAGATCATACTATCTCACCACCAGCCACTTGTGTTTTAGGTTTTTAACATGAATGTTTGTTGAGTGAGTCAGTCAATCTGTAAAACGTCCAGCGTATCCATGATGTGATGCCGCAAAACTGCAAGTTTTTTGAGTTTTTTTTTTCGTCTCCTGCTTAAACTATAATGGAAAGTGGTTATTTCAGCCTGCAGCAGCTAATGGGCCAAGAGCCAATGTGCTCTTCCTGTACTAATTTTAGTTTTTCCACTATATTCAACCTTCTACCTTTTACCCATACATACAAACACATGCTAGTGCTTAAAGTAAGAATATCTGCCTGTAGTGCTCACGGCGCACACCCTCCGTGATATTGTTAGGGTTAGGGAAAGGATCAGGCTCGGTGTAGCCAGACCCCTTCTTGCTGGGATTTGTAATTCTAAGAGGGAGCATCATGCAGGATTAAGCCCCGATCTGTTCATATTTGGGTTACCTTGGCCTTAAGCTCAGGAACGTGGGACCTCAGGCCTTTTCCGCGAGATACCAGTTCATTAGAGCTCATAGAGTCATTTTTATCAGAAAACTATAAATCAAAGTGTCACTTAATTTTGCTGAGTGCAGCAGGCTTATTGAATTTGGCTGGAGCTCGCTCACCAGTAGAGAGCTTGGCCTCTTCTTAGGACCCCGTCTGCTATTAATACATCAGATGAGGGGGGGGGGGGAAATCAAAAACAAAAATCCAAGCACATAGGACTCACTGTTCTAACTTCCAATTTTCAGAGAGGAAGAGAGAGGAGGAGGAGGGGGGGATGAAATGGTTAGTTTTGAGGCAACTAGCAGACATTTTCAGTTATTTCATGGCAGTTGTGTTAATGACCAACAGCTTGTGTTTAGTTGTGAATTGGAACTCAACTCGACATAACTCATCATTGGCTGCATATGCATAGATGTTTGTTGCTGTTTAAACTGCGTCATGCTTAGTTGTAACCACTGTGCTCTGGTCCACAGGGAAAGTACATGGACATTGAGTTTGATTTCAAAGGAGATCCTCTGGGTGGAGTCATCAGCAACTGTAAGTATTATTAAAACAATGTTATAAATTAAATAAAAAAATATGCATATAGGATCATAGTTCATATTTATTCCTTGCAGATCTTTGCCCCGTTATTAAAATTGCTCTACCCTGCGACTCTGCCCTTCATCATCCTGATAATGTTTTACAGCTACATGACTAATGAAATCATCAGGTAACGAGGATAGCTTATCGTTTCTGTATTGACTTGCTACAGGCGGTTAGCGGCGTCATCACTAAAGCATATTAGCGCATGACGCTTTTCCATGGCGACTGACCCGGAAAAAACCTTTAACGCCGTTAGCGTGCCTACAGTCGTACTGGAGCGGTCTGTTGATTAAACGAAAAGAACAGCTCTACAAATAACCAGCGTACTTGTGTACTGCGTATGTGTGCCTCTGTTTTTAAAGTTTAGCGTTACTTTAGAGACTCATTTTAAACAATTGGGGGTCACGTAAACATGACGTCACTCGCGTCTTTTTCCGTCTTTTGCCCAGCACTACAATCTGTACATCATATGATGCCTGAGATGGGAAGTTAGTCAGGATTTCCCCTCAATAAAGAGCAGATCTCCCTCCTCCATTAGTCTCTGTAAAAGTGTGACTCTCAGAAAGTGTGCAGTGTAACACAACAGATGAAACTGCGGATAGATGATTAGTTTGCATTATTGCTATGACTGAGCTGTAGCAGCTAGAGATAGCCATTTAGATTCTCAAATTGATGCACTAGATAGACCTTAAGATAATTTTTGCTCGATCGAAACTAATCCCACATTCTCAGAGTCAACAAAAGGCACATTTCCACAGACCGCCTCCCCCCCCCGCTCCCCGAGCTCTTCTCTCTGTTTTGGTTTGGATCTTGCCTCTGTTCACTTTGTTGTGTCTGTGCTGGCGTATACGCCAGAGGTCACAGAAACAAAGAGAGAAGCTGATGGCCAAGACACAAATAAACCTCTGTGTGGCGTCGGGCCTGAGTCAGTTCAACACAAGGGACTGACTGTGAGGAAAGAAGCAGCGACATGTGACCGCTTCAGACATCGCTGGCAGGCTGGCTGGATAGACAGATGGATGAGGATGTCTTTGCGGGGCACACACAAATGGGTTTCTCCTCTCTTCTCGGCTCATTATTTTCCCCTGGATGTACATCCTCGGAGTCCTCAGACCTTGCTTTAACAGAAAATAAATGGCTCTGAAGCCAATTCTCGGTAGCACTGGTAATTATAGAGTGGTAACATTTTTTGGCAGCCGCACACAGCCGAAGACTTTAGTCAAAACTTAACAGGATATTGTCCCCACATTGACACTTCAATATGTGTTTGCTTATCTAAGGCAGAAAGAACATGTAGTGAACTGAGTAACGCAGTAAACACTGGTCCAGATGCTTCCCATCCAAAAATCATGGCCCTTTAAAAAACAAAATGCAAGATGACTGAATGGTTTGGCTGGACACTCGGTGTAAGGTTACTTCAGTCGGAGGATGGGCTGTAATCTGAGCCTCTTCGTTGTCTTCCTCCTAGTGTTTTTGGACAGAATGGTGTCAAAACAACAATCTACATAAAGGTGAAAGAATTGGCTAAAGAAAGTGAGTCTTTGTCTTTTGAACACGGCTCTGTTTTTGCTACCGTCAAACACTCAGTCATGGATATTATTGTTGTGTTTGTGCTCTTATGGAGCCACTAATGTGATTCACGGCTCGTGGGTGTCACAGATTTGCGTTAAGCCCGGTCCAGTTCTACCTCAGGTGTGTGTCTAGGGCTCTCCAGTTAGGTATCCACAGAAAGAACGAGGTACTTCTGCTCCTCCTCTCAGCACCCACTAACTAGTGAGTCAGCGAGTGATGTTTAAAGACTTACAGTTGGTTTGAGAAGGGATTGTGGTCGACGTTTTTGTGGCCATTACTTCCAAAATGTTCATCTCGGAGTAATGTAAACTAGAAGATGTCCAAAAATAAGATGTGTTTTTATATATACATACAGAAAATGATTGTTATTATTGAGTCAGGCTGGCTCTCAAATGGCCTCAGAAGCTGCTGAGCGCTGTAGTTGGTCTTTAATTAAATCATACTCAGCCTAATGCGGCGAGTGGACGATGGGTTCCTCTTTTAATCAGGTACTGTTGTACTTGGTCGGTGGCCCAGGAGAAAGGGCTGACGTTTGATATCCGTGTGTGGTTTTCTTCTTCTCCGTGCACTTCCTGTCTTATTTATACACACAACATTGACTTGGTCACCTTAGCAACTTAAACACATCATTGAAACCCATTTGGGCTCAATATAGACGCTGGGTCAGCACTTGAAGATAGTTACAGGTCAGCCCTGTATTTACTTGCTTCCAGAGGACATGTCTGTGAATCACTGCAGAGATATTTCCTTTTTTTGGAGATGACTTTTTTTCTCATTGTGTGTCATTGTTTCCCATTCTTTGTCCTTTACTCGTTCAGATCTGCTGGAGAAGTCACGTGTGGTGAAACAGCCAAGGGGAGAGAGGAATTTCCACATCTTTTATCAGCTCTTGTCTGGAGCCTCTGACGACACGCTCAGTAAGTCATTTAAATGCTAGGAATGGCATGGACTTGGGAAAAATGGGGTTTATACAGTATGTATGCATCATTGTGTATATATACACTACCAGTCAAAAGTTTGGACAGACCGTAGAGTGAAGGCAAAAGGACTAACAAGTGCTCAGGATCTCTGGGAAGTCCTTCAAGACTGTTGGAAAATCTTTCAGGTGACGACCTCATGAAGCTCATCGAGAGAATGCCAAGAGTGTGAAAAGCAGTAATCAAAGCAGTGGGTGGTTACTTTTGATTGAGTTATTTCACACTTTTTTGTTTACTACATGATTCCATATGTTTTCATTCATAGTGTTGATGCCTTCAGTGAGAATCTACAATCTAAATATTCATGAAAATAAAGAAAAAAACATTAAAATTAATAGGTGTGTCCAAAATTTGACTGGTAGTGTATACCCCAGACTAATTATTTTTTGCATTGGTTGGACTAAAAAGCTCAAAATTTAGGTGCACCCACATTTTTCAGCACAACCTATGGTCACCTATACAATTTTTCTGTGTTTTCCATTAAAAGTCACACTTTTATTCATCAAAAGAGTTGCAAAATGAATATAAAATATAGTCAAGACATTGACAAGATTAGAAATAATGATTTTTATTCTCGTCAAAAGAACCAGCAAAACTGTTTTCAGCTGTGCTAACATTATTGCACAAGGGTTTTCTAATCATCTAATAGCCTTCTAATGCGATTAGCAAACACAATGTACCATTAGAACACTGGAGAGATGGTTGCTGGAAATGAGCCTCTATACACCTATGTACATATTCCATTAAAAGCTAGAATAGTCGTTTACCACATTAACAATGTATAGAGTAGAGTATGTATCATTCATTTAATGTTATATTTATAAAAAAAAGTGATTTTCCTTCAAAAATAAGGACATTTCTAAGTGACCCCAAAATTTTGAACGGTAGCGAATACTTCAAAGAGACAGACTTTATTCACTTATTACATGGTACAAGCCGAGATGCTCGTAGAAGAAAAATAACATGAACATCGTTCTTGTGATGGTCAGAAACTCAAATGGCAAGCATATTATGGTTTATATTTAGCCTGTTCGTCTCTGAATATACACACACCTCTGCTCACAGAAAGTAATGAATAAAACATCAGTTGCTAGTTTTGTCCAAAGAACACTGTTTTTTTGGCCGTGTTTTTTTCTGCCTCGTCCAAACTACAATCATGGAGTTTGTGTTCCCCAAAAAAAGTTTTTTAATTAAATCACTTACTTTCTACAATTACTGTCTCCAAGAGTGACCGGCATACTAATCTTTCAGTAAATCTCTCTCTCTCTCATAGAAAATGTTTTTCTTTGCAGTGGGATGTCAGCTGCACAAACACATGGCTTACACATTAATGGCCCACTCTTCCTTCCTCACAAACACTGCGAAGAACAAAGAGGGCAAAACCTGTTTCTTCTATTTGTGTTTCTGCGGACAGAGGGCATTGTTTCATGTCCTGAACACGGTAGAACAATATAGTGGTCATTGACTCCGCAGCACACACACACACACCCACACACCAGAGGGGGGTTTGGTATAGCTGCAGTTAATGCAAACACTAATGAAATCTGACACAAGCACCCATGAGAGGAATAGATTTCTTTGCTACAAGATAGGAGGGCATTTAAGACGGCTATTTGATCTCCCTGAGCGATGTCCACTGCAGAGTGTGTGTAGAAATTGTGTTTGTGAGCAACAATAAACTTTAGGTCAGACAAAATTTGCTTGACCGTGGTTTCACCCATTTGAATTTCTGTGTCTCCATCACGACACGATGGCTGCCGTTTAATGTAAAGAACCTGCTTTAATGGAGAATGAGTTTGAATATTAGCAACCACGTTGTTTGTTTATGTGTCACAGAGAAGTTGAAGCTGCACCGGGATTTCAGCAAGTACAACTACCTGAGCCTGGACTCGGCTGCCGTCAATGGGCTGGATGATGCCGCCAATTTCAGGACAGTCAGAGTGAGTAGATTGTGCTTACTTATTCGTCTACGTCGTTTAGAAGTTGCCCCCAGTAAACCCAGGCCAGTGAAAGGAATGATCTCACACGTACCTGGAAGCGTCCTGTTGTAATTCTTGTTTTAAAACCACAAATGGGACTCCCACAGAGGTACACTCAGTGCCATTATTCCATGGTGTTCGGTTCTCACTTTTCCTTTATTGCATCATACAAAGTTAATCTAAATCCTGTACAGAGGGCAGAAGCAGTCAGACTTCTCCTTATCTCATGGCCATATCAAAGAGTTTATATTATAACTGTTAGTCCTCTTTGATTGTGTAACACGCCACTCCATATTTCACCCTCAACCCTGTTGCAAAACCAGGTGAACTTTGGACAGAATCTGAACTTGAAAGCAAACTTAAAACTACCAACTTTTAAAAAAAAATATCTCTTCAACAATGCTTCAGCTTCTAAGCATCACAGTAGCAGTGGAATCACTGGAGAATAAAGCAGCTGCTTCCTTTAATTTGAATAAGATCACTACCACTACTTTATTCACTGTTACTGACACACAGGATGTTGTGTCTGTACGGAACTTTTTTCACTATTGTTATCAGTGCCGCTGCAGCGTACTCTGCTCTCTGCACTCATGATCTCGGTCCACGCCGCCACGTTCTACTGTACTCGCTTCACATCCTGCTTCTCACTCTTGAGTTTTTAACCTCATTCCCATACAGCTGCGTTTTTTTTTTGTTTTTTTTCGCCGGCTGGAAAACAAGAACACATTTGCCTCTAAACAATGACTCCCTGCATGTGGCCTTCGCTGTGACAGTAACAGTAGAGTAATATAATTTAGCCACGGAACATAAAGCAATGTATTTAGTTTCCAGGCCTCTCTCTTTTGACATGCTGAATTATGTCAACTAAACGTATGCTTAGTTTGGCTTCAAAAAATTAACTAAAATAAATCTCTGTCCTGTGAATAAAAGGACGCAGCTTTTTGACTGATCTCACTCAATCTCGTCTGTTCCACTTCCCACAAATAAAACTGATGGAGATGACGCCTAAAATAAGACGGAATTTGGCTTCTCAGACGACGTTTGTGTTGGAAATGCATGCGTTCATTTGTCACGTTCCTTATCACGATAACAGCTAGTTACAGTGCTGACAGGCCGCAGTAATAATATTTCCGTTCTGTGAACGTTTCCCACTGAGACTCTGCAATATTGGTTGATTCATGACTCTTTCTCCCCCCACCCCCTTTCCCAGAACGCCATGCAGATCGTGGGCTTCATGGAGGATGAGGTGCAGTCGGTGATGGAGCTCGTGGCTGCTGTGCTGAAGCTCGGCAACATCGAGTTCAAGCCCGAGTCGCGCTGCAACGGCACCGACGAGAGTCGCATCAAAGACAAGAACGGTTGGTGAACAGCTGGAAACAAGAGGCAGAGAGTCTGTCTTTGATGAAAATCTGTGATGTGTTTCTGTGTGATTACACATTGAATTAACTCTGCTGACTTTAGCTGTAATATCAAACAATCCTATTATTATTTGTATTAATGTATTTTTCTTTTCACTGATCTAATCTGCTCATGTTAGGGTTTAATTCACACATTACTCCCAACATTCACAGCTGGCTTGGTGTTGAGGCACTGCCCCCTATTGGCTCTTTTACTCTCCCTAGTTCTTCTCAGCAAATGTGTGTTTTATGCAAAAACGGCATGTGTTAACACTCGGATAGTCCTTTTCTCTTTAGGCAAATATCCCATTTACATATGTCCATCCATCATGGTGGCTGTATCCATCTTGCTGTCACTCACTGCCTGTGAGCATTGTTTTTTTTCCTGATGAGTCAAAAGGCTGGATCGCGTAATCTCTTGAAATAGTCGTTCATCGTGCTTGAACTAAGAGGTAAAACAAGTTGATATGGACACCGTCATGTTTAACTCCTGTCTTTGTCAGATTTGAAGGAGATGTGCGAGCTGCTGGGGATCGAACAGTCGGTGCTCGAGAGGGCCTTTAGCTACAGAACGGTGGAGGCCAAGCTGGAGAAAGTCTCCACAACGCTGAACGTGTCCCAGGTCAGAGACAAAGTTCCACATCTGCCCCGCAACAGTTCTATTAAAGCAAACGTCTGCCCTACTTGTATTGACATTAACACTTACACACACACACATTCATTGGAATTCATAAAAAGATAATGGGTCATTCCTTACTCTTGACTTGCTCCGCTGGCTGCCGACTCTGATCTATGTCAGTGCTGTGTGAAAACCTCTCTATTATACATGAACCGTGTCCCTGCTGGACATTTAAATGGGTCATATTTTTAGAGGTTAGTGAGTTCACTCCTGTAATATGGATGGGCCAAACTGAGGTCTCCTTGTCCAAAAGCTGAGGACAAATTAACCTGACCTCAGAATAATGAGACCAAATGGTCTGTATTTTGTACGATTGAGAAGTTTTATAATTTTTGTTCTGTTTGCAGTTCCACTGTAGTCTAATAATGTCATATTCTGTTATTTATTGACAGGCCTACTATGCCAGAGATGCCCTCGCCAAAAATCTCTACAGTCGTCTGTTTAGTTGGCTAGTTACGAGGATCAATGAAAGCATCAAAGTAAGTAAAGTCGGAGTTTTTGATTTATTATTTTTAGCTTCTTTCAGGCATTCATTGACGCCGAGAGAATCTCCAGTGTGAGAAAACAATGTCCGGACCCAATTTCTTATATTCCTTACCTGGAGATAATGACTTTCGATGTCGGAGTTAAACTGGCACAATGTTATTTTTCTGTTGCTAATATCGACACTGTTGTCTCCCTGCAGGCACAAGCTAAAACTCGGCACAAGGTCATGGGTGTGCTGGACATCTATGGCTTTGAGATATTCGAGGTAAGATGGTAGATTAAAGCCACTCCTCTGGCTCTGATAAGCTACAAGGACAAAAAAAAAAACCCGACCACACAAGCATTTTATTCCATTTAAAAGGATTTTAAATGCTCCGGGGATGTTTGCGTTGCGTGTTTTGGTACCTGCGAGGAGCTTATCAACAATAACTGAGGGTTGATAATACCACATTAAGATCAGATTAGTTCAGCCCCATTGCACCCCAGGGGTGAAACGATTTTTGTGCGGTGGTATTTTTTTTTTACACACTGAAATCAGCATTTCACAGTAGGAAAGTGGCCACAACATCAATACACTGCTTACTACAGAGGAAACATAACTCCTCAAAGCATCATATCCTTTTAATGTATTCCTCAAAGGTATTAAATGGTAAACATTATCTTTAATACTTCATAATACTTTGTATAATTACATAGGAGCTAATACACCCCCATCCACTTGGTTATCAGTGTGCATATAAATGAGTATTTCCTTCCAAACACATTTTTGACACTTTAAGTGCTTTGTACAATTAAACTAGACGTGGCGTAAACTGTTCCTTGCATTGTTTGCCTGATGCCTTCAGCACCCCCACCCCCCCATATGTTCATGTTTATTTTTTTTCATATCCCTGCTTGTTTACCCCCACTCACTCTCAAGTCCTTCCTCTCCTCTGACTGTTGTGTTGTGTCTGGGTCACCAGGATGGAGTAAGTAACATCTGCACCAGCGTGTTTTGCCGTGCCAGTGTGCATGCTGTGATCTTAAAAACCCCCGTCGCAACGTAATTCAGCTCGTCTGCTAAAAGATAATTCTTTATAACTGTGGGTGTGCAGCAACGAGATGCTAAAGAATCCTTTGCATCACGTGAATTACTGCACGCACACACACTCCGCTGCTAGTTTACTCTGCACAATTAGTACAGACTAATGTAGTCTTCTGATACAATGAATGTGCCGTTTACCCGACAGTCGTGAAGGATTGAGTTTTATTTAGGAGGCTGCAGCTTGAGGGTCCTCTGAATTGTATCGTTGTATAGTGAGAGTTGTGTTTTGACGACCACATTATCAATGATAGGCCTGTAATATAAGACTATTAATTATAGCCAAATTAAGGGGAATTTAATGCAACATTGATGCTGTTTTGTGTCCAGTTAAAAACAGTTGTTACTTTAAAGAGTAGTTCTCACCTCTCAGACAGACAATCATACATCCAAAAATGGAGCATACTACTTTAACGTCTACATTAGGGGTCTCAGACTCGATAGACCTGGGGGCCACTGAGTGTCTAGTTTGGCCAGTAGAGGGCCATTCCAGTGAGAAAAAGATATCAAAATAATAATACTTGTTGTGATTATATTTTATAGAATTTCAAAATAAAGCAGTTTTGATATGGAGCAATAATTAGCTTACTTTAGAGCACCTTCATTTATTAATGGCGTATCGACAACGGATGACGATATATCACCAAAATAAATAGTTTGACCCACCCCTACGTATTTATGATGCAAAATGAATCTATCAATTAAAGAAAAAAGCATACAGAAATAAGTCATAACTTCTTATTGAGTGGCAAGTTTCAGACCTCTTTTCTCGATGAAAATTGTCTGCTAGCACCCAAGTTAACGTTAGCTTAGCATAGCACAAAGGAGGACTCCATTGGAAAGGCTGATATGCTGTAAACAGTGACCTTCCAGGGTCGTTGTTGTGCAGATACTGCAGAAGTTTACAAGCTTCAGCTAAAATCACATAGGTCTACTGTACATTATTACCATGTTAATTTGGGCGGTTTTAATAAAACATGTAATATGGGTCTTAAGCTAGCTAAGCTACGGCTTATTGCTGTAGTTTTCCTTTTCACTGTACAAACATGAGCGTGGTATCAGTCTTTAGAATTATTTCTGAAAAGAGAACAGATAAGAATATTCGCAGTAGAGTTGCTGTCGTGCTCAATGCCCTGGGCTTGATGTTTGCAGGTATTTTACAGTGAGAACAGTGCGTTATGAAATATGTGTTTGGTGACTTCATTACCTTGACATTCTCCCGTCAAGTTTAAGAAAGATTTAGCATCTGCTTAACATTCAAAGTCAGTGCTTCTGTAACTCCTTTCACTTGTAATGTTAAATGAAAGTACTCTCCCTTACCTTGGGGGAAAGTAAAGAATTACCTCACACAGACAAGCTCATTGAGTTAAAACTGTTTAAAGATGATTTCTTTCCTCCTCCTGTTATAAACGGCTCGTCATAAAATAAGAGATTTGCTGCAGAACTGTTTTAGGGTAACGGAAGAAGTTATATTTCAGCCTGGCGTCTGCTGCCACTTGGGTGTAAACATACTAATACTTGTGTGTGTGTGTGTGTGTGTGTGTGTGTGTGTGTGTGTGTGTGTGTGTGTGTGTGTGTATTGGGTGAAGATGACCTTTTGGTTTCTCCGTAAAAAATGGAAATGGAACTCCTCACATTAATAACCGTTCTCATTGTTAATATGTGTCCCATTATCCTGGTTGCTGAGAAACCTTGCAGTGTCCTTCACTCTCACAACTTAACATGCTGCTCTAACCACAGCTGTGTCCTCTAACCCGCACAATAAAAACCATCTCAAGTGTTCAATGGTCATAATCGACAACAGTAGTAATTTTTTTTTTCTTTTAAAGATCCGGGGAAATAAAATGGATAAGGCTTTTGAATGATTAACACTCCGTCAATGTTTAATGACAATTTACAGCACCTGTTTTGATAAGGTTTTGCAATTGTGCAGTTACTGGTATTGGTTGTTAAGTACCCATATTCAATAAACAGGCGATTGTGAAACCATAGTTGAGTAACGATATGAGAGGAGATGAGACCTTTTCTCCCAATTTAATTTGAAAATGTTTTTGTGTTTCGTATTAAATGTATTGAAAATGAATCTAAAAACTGGAAACTGAGTAATTATCCTCATCAGTGCTAAGACAGCTTAATTTCCATAAACGGACCATTTCATTGACAGTAATTAAAATTGAAAGTAAGTCTTCAGCATGTTGAACTAATCTTTTTCTTTACCTGTTGCTGCTTTGACAGGACAACAGCTTCGAGCAGTTTATCATCAACTACTGTAATGAGAAGCTGCAGCAGATCTTCATCGAGCTGACCCTGCGCGAGGAGCAGGAGGAATATATCAGAGAGGTAAAAACGCACGTAAACGCATTCAGATATATATACGTATACCGCAAGCACATGCAGAACATTTAATCCCTGTGGGGAGTCGAGACACTTGTATAAATGACCTATCAAGCCCAGCCTGTGGCCCTGGTAGCCCTCTCTCACCTACAGCTCTACATCTACATTACTCTATATGTCAGCAGACGATTTGTTTGTTTGTCCCCGAGCAACATGGCAGCATGGCAGCATGGTTCGTATCACTCATCCCTGGAATTTCTTGTGCCACGTCGGCTAAATCTTGCGCTCTTGACCCAAATGCATCATTTCTACTTAACTTATGTCTCTGTCGTCCGTCACCCTCTCGGCTTGTCCCCCCAACCCCCTTTGTGGACTCCTCTCTGGGAAGGAAGTGATCCCTCACTCCAGTGAGAGTAAACACTCCCCTATGTGGGCCTTTAAGCTCTGTTTGTTTTCAAAGCTCTACGGATTGCCCCCCCCCAACTTAACACACACACACACACGCATGTAAATGCACACTCCTTCCCCACCACTGCCGATGATACTCCACTTCTGGGCTCCGTCCAGTTTACTGCATGGGAAAATACCACAAGGCTGGAAAAACCAGGGGGGAGGTCCACCAATCAGGACTATACCCTCACACCCTCTTTGCTCCCTCCCCCTCAAAATATCTGTCACATTGCTTACATCAACCCAAGCTATGTTCCCAACCCCATTAGGAGCTGTGAGTTAGATGCCGGCACAGGACACGATGGAAAAAAAACGGTTTTCCTCTCCCTCTGAAGTAGGGCTTTGTGTCTTCTGCTTGAATAAAGGTCTAGAATCTAGTATCATACCAGCAACGCTAATGGCTATAATGACTAATGTATTAGCATTTAGGCCGCAACTTTAAAGGGGCCTTGCCCACTTTTCCTCCCCCCGCTACACAATGTGTTCCCATTATCTCAGCAAACTCTCGCTTAAGTGCTACAGTATGTTTCCATATGAGGCTAAACCTTGAAGTAAAATGTTGTGTTAACTAACAGACCATTGCCAAAACCCCACCCCAACTCTCCTTTTTTCAAAGAATCTCACAATAATCGTCCCCTTACCTCTTCTGTTTTTGTTTCTATTCACTTGTTTTTATCCATCTTCAGAACAGAAATATATGAAAGCTGCTCTTTTTAGCTTCAGGGTTACAAAATCTGTACCTGAGAAAATCTGAGAAAATACATCACCTTCAATGATGAAGTTCTATGTTTTGTCGAGACTTGGGCTTCATTTCATTAAACATACAAGGGGTTTCCTCTTACTCTGATCAAAGATACTAATAAAAAACAAAAAAATATTATTTCTTACAGGACATCGAGTGGACTAATATCGAGTATTTCAACAACGCCATCATCTGCGACCTCATTGAAAATGTAAGTCAAGCCAGTCACAAACAATAACTACAACTTTTTTTGTGTTTTGGCATTTTTTTGAACTCGCACTGTCTTGTTTACCAAATTGTAATGGCCAGAACCAAAATGGCATTTTGGCCATGTTGGATGAGGAGTGCCTGAGGCCTGGGACGGTCACCGATGAGACGTTCCTGGACAAACTGAACACGATCTGTGCCGAGCACCAGCACTTTGAGAGTCGCCACAGCAAGAATTCCAAGTTTCTCACTGACCACAGTCTGCCACACAATTGTTTCCGGATCCAGCACTATGCGGGCAAGGTACTATAAATGATGATGATTTCTAAAACCTGTAAGGTGTGTGTTGATGTGCTTTTGTGTAGAAAACACTGGAGCTTCAAATGTGTTTCTTCTTCTTTATTTTATCAAGGTGCTGTACCGCGCTGAAGGATTTGTGGACAAGAATAACGACCTCTTATACCGAGACCTCTCGCAGGCCATGTACAAGGCGAACCAGAGCCTCATCAAACAGCTGTTCCCTGAAGGCAACCCTGCCAAAGTCAACCTGAAGAGACCACCGACTGCTGGATTCCAGTTCAAAGCATCGGTGGGCACACTGATGAGGAACCTGCAGACCAAGAACCCAAATTACATCCGGTAATATATCAATTTTTTCTTTCTGTTAGACAGACTTTTCTGACTGGACACTGTCAATACCTCATACAATCTAAATTCAAAAGGACTGAACTATCCTTTGAAAAACACTTTTTTGAAAAAGATGTTCGGTGACATCATTCATCCACTTTCATTTAATTTGCTAATGTCATTGTCACACGCTCATGTCAAACTGCTGCTCGTCATGCTAAAAATAGTGTGATGTTGACAAGTTACCACTCGCCTGAACAACTGTCGCCTTGCTTCCTCAGGTGCATCAAACCCAACGACAAGAAGGCGTCCCACATCTTCACCGAGTCTCTGGTGCGTCATCAGGTGCGCTACCTGGGTCTGATGGAGAACGTGCGTGTGCGGCGTGCAGGCTACGCCTTCCGCCAGCCGTACGAGCCCTGCCTAGAACGCTACAAAATGCTCTGCAAGCGAACCTGGCCCCATTGGAGAGGACCAGCCAGGTAATGGTTGTTTATTGTGAGGCTAATAGTGGGGGCTAGGTGAAGGGGACTAAAGAAGGGGGTGTGTTGCAGGATGATTGCCAGAATAAATCCCTCTAAGGTTTGCGAGTGTGGGAACAGGGAAAACACTCCAAGGCTCCTTTTTAAATGAGGAACTGAACAGACTTCTCCCACTGGACTGACTGTGACCCGCTGTAATGGATTGTAGTTAAGCGTGGTCTGCTGCCAGGTGTGTGTGTGTGTGTGGAGCTGGGTTAGTGTGCAGCAAGCTATTGCTGGAAAAAGGCCTCAAATGACTTTCCCTGGATAAACACAGGATCAAAGTGGGAAATAATACTTTAAGGTGAAATTAAAACACTTAAACCCAACAGAATTATTCTCTAAACCTCTTTATGTGAAGCACTTTAAAGGAGGTTTACATCCTTAAATGAAAAAAGTGAGGTTGTTAATTACTGATTATTTACCTTTATGATTACAGTCCTGAGCTGTTGTTTGTAGATGACCTATTATTGTATTGTCCTCTCAGAAACCAACAAGTCACATACCGGTCGCTCACTGCTGGGAATAAGGCAAACCATTCCCTCTCTGAACCACATGTTGAGACGTTTTAATCTTATCTTTCTCCTACATTCCGTACCCGCCAGTGTTGCATGTTTTCATCCACTGTGCTGGCAAAAGCACTGATTCCAATCTGGCTCTGCCACACATCAGTACCTTGTTGTGCAGCAATCCCTTAGTGCTTTGTCTGGTTTTCTTATTTCCCGCCTCATTTTGCCTGTGGATGATTTTTCTTCTTTTTGGTCCTCCTGTAATAATTTATTCTCCATCAAACTCTAGCATTTAGCATTCTGCTAATGGTGTTTATGTTGAACACAGGTTAGCTTTAGATGTCCCTTCTGACTCATCTGGCTTTCCGTAGGGAAGGAGTGGAGGTCTTGATGTCTGGCCTTCAGGTTCCAGCAGGAGAGTTTGCATACGGCCGCTCCAAGATCTTCATCAGAAACCCAAGAACGGTAGAAAACACGTCTTAATTCCGCTTTAACTTCTTTTGTTTGTTTCTTCAGTCAGCGTTGGCTTCTGCTCTGTAGGTGAAACAGTTTGAAGGTCTAAAGGTGGATTCCAGTGTGCTCGGCTGCCCCGTTTTCTCACAGTAAAATGTTTGTAAAGCAGGGTGGGCTGCACTTGAAGCCCCCACTTTGGCAATTAGCATGCAACCACCATGCTGAAAACACATGGTTTCACTTAGCCACCCCATCTAACATGGGAAATGAGTGCCTTTAACTCGGCGCTTGCAGGCTCCTCAACTCTTTGAGGAGCCTGCAAGCGTTTGGATGGACTTTTCTCCCAACCCAGGAAAAGACCAAACAAAGCTTAGAATAACATGATCTCATAATGATGGAATTTATTTTTCTATCTGGTCAACTTATCTCCTTTATACATCTACAGCTGGGAAATCATTTGAAAATAGAGTCTAGTCGAGCAGATTTTGATCAAAGTTTTCAGATAGCATTTTTGCTAACACTTCAGATTAGGGAACACATATTCACCATTAGCTAGGTGCTTACTTGCATAAGTAGGGGGTCGTACCTATGTTCCCCGGGTCCTATGTTCCCCGTTTTGCCCCAAAAAGGTCCACTTTGTATGTGACAGGGGAACATAGGACCCTTTTTTTGAAAAAGGGTAGGGTTAGGATTAGGGTTAGAGAAAGGGTCCCATGTTCCCCGGTCACATACAAAGCGGGGAACATAGGACCCGGGGAACATAGGTACGGTCCCCATAAGTAGCATACTTGCCCTTTATTAGTAATCATTAAGCATGTATTAACAACTTATTCTACATAACCTTATTCTACCTCTATTATGACATGAATTAAGAGGTTTCCTCGGGCTAGTATGCTACTTATATGCATGATAGTTAGCACCTAGATAATGGTGAATATGTGTTCCCTAATCTAAAGTGTTAGATTTTGTGTTTCTTTCACTAGTTAATTCAATGGAGCCACACCTCAAGCTTATTGTGACCAAGATTTTAAAGAAATTCTTCTTTGAAAACACAGGATGAGACAGTAAAATGTTCTGCTAGTCCCTGATAAGTTGATTCCCTTTATTGCACTGCTGTAAACCCGAGCAGTAAACTTGTGGAGAGACTGTACTTTGGTCTTGATATTGCTTTGGTATAAAATACTTTTTTTTATTGAATTCACAGGAACGAGATGAAACGATTTTGATGACACCTGCCATCTCTCTCTCTCTATTATAGCTCTTCTTCCTGGAGGAAAGGAGGAGGCAATGCCTGCAAGACCTGGCCACGCTCATTCAGAAGATCTACCGTGGCTGGAAGTGCCGCACCCACTTCCTGCTGCTGAAAAAGAGTCAGATTGTGGTTGCAGCGTGGTACCGTCGATATGCGGTTAGTGCTCCTGGAGCTTTAAAATTCTCCAAATCCACACAAGGAAATCTATACATACAAGCGCGCAGGCACTGACGAGTGCTAACTCTTTTCATGTTCCGTCACACAGCAACAAAAGAAGTACAAGAAGATCAAGAGTGCCACCACTGTGGTGCAGTCGTACACCAGAGGATGGCAGGTGTGCATTCTCTTTGCATTTGAAAGAAATGGAGCTGGAACTTGGTAAAACTGAAATGATTACTGATTTTATTTCTATTTCCACCAGGCCCGCAAACTTCTCAGAGAGCTGAAATATCAGAAGAGATGTGAAGAGGCAGTGACCACCATCGCAGCCTACTGGCACGGCACCCAGGTACTGATGCATAAAAGTGCACTGGAGAAATCGGAGAGTTAGATTTTTACCTCGACAAACACTGGGTTTAATACAGA
Organism: Microchirus variegatus; assembly: GCF_963457635.1. Lineage (NCBI taxonomy): Eukaryota > Metazoa > Chordata > Actinopteri > Pleuronectiformes > Soleidae > Microchirus > Microchirus variegatus. The sequence goes on from NC_139823.1 coordinate 12,388,444, forward strand.
CTTTTCTTTTAATGTTGAAAGAGACTCTGCTCGGGACGACTTCACAGTATTACCTTCATCCTCTGTAGTGTTCCTGCCTAATGGTCCCACAGTTTTACACACATTCTGTTCTTGAACTAAGTTCTCCTTGATATATTTTGCTGCTGTTTCCTTTTTAATCCTGCTTCTTTTCCTGATCACACAAAGTGCAACTTTCTCCCCCCCTCCCTTCAATGCCCTTTCTTGATTCTTTTTCCTCCTCACATCCTCCTCAACCACCTCTTACCTAACCAACGCCCACCACGTCCCACCAGGCTCGGACGGAGCTCAGACGTCTAAAACAAGAAGTGCGGAATAAACACGCTGTGACAGTAATTTGGGCATACTGGCAGGGAACCAAGGTATTTCCACGCAGCTGTACTGTGTTGTATTGTCACCCCTGGTCACTGCGTCCCCATCCCATTCCATCTCATTCTCACTTAATAGAGGAGCAGCCGCTCTGAGTGAAACCCAGTCCTGCTCCTCTCCATTGGCCTGATTAATGTGCCCTTTTGTTGTTTGTTTCTCCTTGTTTTTGTCCTTTTTTGAAGCTGCTACATCAAAGATTGTCTTGATGTTTTGGTAAACCATTCATAGTATTACAAATAAAACTGATTTCTAGGAGCAATCCAATCCAAATTTATTTGTTGAAAGGAAGCGATAGCAGCCATACAATAAAAATCTAATTTCTCACTGTGTCAAAGGCCAAAGAGAAGAGGTGGGTTTTAAGAAGGGATATAAAAACGGACAAGGTAGAGGACTGTCTTATGTACAACGGCAGATCATTCCAAAGTAAAATCCAAATTTAATTGTTCCTTTTTTAAGCAGTCACGCTGAGGTCCTGAAAAGTAGTATGTTTTAAATGTGTCCCTCACAGGGTTTTCACCCCATTTATTCCAGCTCATGCTTAGAAGCCTATTTTTAATAAACCGATATGCTGACAGCAAAACAGCAGGAAGCCGCTACACACAAACTTCAAATGAGTTCCGTGTTGATGACGCATGCAAAGCCTCGGCAGGTTTTGCAGTCTGCTGGCATCACACTCTCCATTATCTTATCCTCTTTATTACACTTGCCAGGTGTTATCACGTTAGGTATCTTGGTTGTTGTTAATAATCGATACCTTTCTTTCAAGGTCCTTAGCCAAGATCTTGATGACTCATTACAGATAACGACTCCGTCTTGTATGTGAACTTTGTCTGTATGTTGACCTCGTCTTATTGGTCAGGCTGACCGCGGTTGCTCACACAGATATTTATCGTTTCCCGCATGTTGTCGCAGACTGCCCACTTTCCCCATCTCTTGGCATTATTTTTGTTGTCTTTCGTCAGTTTTCACACCCAACTCATGACTCATTACCTCTCCTGAGACGATTAAGTTATATGACTGTCACGTAATGATATTAACCTCCTCCTCCGCAACTGCCACCGATTTCCATCAGGCCCGGAGAGAACTGCATCAGCTGAAGGAGGAGGCGAGGAATAAACATGCCGTGTCGGTCATTTGGGCCGGCTGGCAGGGCACCAAGGTATTTGGGGGAAGCCATGTCCATTTGACTTTGCCGTGATTCGCCGCCGCAGTAGAACCCCTCATCCCCCCCAAAAAAACCTTTAACATACGCAGCTTAACCCATTCAGAACATTTCATTCACATATCGTGATGTAGGACGGTTTAACAAAACACTCTCACATGCACAACCGGATGCTAACTATTAACTAGGGCTGGGTATTGAACTTCACTCATTTTGTGGTATCAAACTTCCTCTGTATCACTGAATATAGAATAATTACAGCACCTAAGGAGATCATCTCATCAGCAGCTTGTAGATTGCTGGTTTCAGCTGTGCTAACATAATTGCACAAGGGTTTTCTAATCGTCCAATAGCCTACTAACGTGATTAGCAAACACTCAAAACCAGACGTTTGCAGCTAGAATAGTCGTTTACCACATTAACAATGTATAGAGTGTATTTCTGATTCATTTAATGTTATATTCAATGAAAAAAAAATGTTTTTCCTTCAAAAATAAGGACATTTTTAAGTGACCCCGAACTTTTCAACGGTAGTTTTGTTGAAAGAATTGGTATCGAAAAAAAAGAATCATTCAGGAATCAGTATCAAACACTTTTTAACCAATACCCAGTCCTTCACATGGAAAACACAGCTACACACACACACACACACACACACACACACACACACACACACACACACACACACACACACACACACACACACACACACACACACACACACACACACACAGACTCACAGTGTCACTGCATGCCTGCTCCTCCTGCATGCCTTCAATCTTCCAGTATGTAGCTGCTGCATGTTTCCTCTGCATTGCCGTTTTGTCTTTTTAGATAGAACAGTTTGGACTCATTGACATGACCTCTGCTGCCCCCCCATGAGTTGTGACTTTTGCTCTCCCATCTTTTTTATAAACTCACAAAGTTCCACTAAAATAAAAACCCCCAACTTTGTTTCCCTTACAGACTTTCCACAGATAAAAGCCCATGTGGCCTGAAGTGCCATATTTGCTTTCTGGAGGTCGGAGCAGAAGAGCTGTACTTGTACAGTCTCTTAATGGTCGCACACACACATGGCTTGTGTGCAGTGTGTGTGTGTGTGTGTGAATTTGATGTTTGCTGACCTGAGGCAAAAAACGATGTCTCCCTCTTCTTCCTCTCATCGACTCTCGCTTTATTTGTTCCCGCTCTTTCTCCTCTCCGCCCACCTCCCCGAAACAGGCTCGCAGGGAGCTGAGGAGACTGAAGGAAGAGGCCCGGCGTAAGCATGCTGTCGCTGTGATTTGGGCCTACTGGCAGGGACTCAAGGTACCTACCAGCCCCACGGCACAGCCCATCACCAAGTCCTCCACCTACTCATCACCCCTGACCCCAAACTCCTCCTCATCCCTCTCATCCTCCTCATCTCTATCCTTTTGCGTTTTTGTCTTCAGAGAGTCGGTCTCTGCCTAGAGTTGTGGACTTGCTCCATCCATTATCTTCACATTGATCCCAAAGTGTTGGCAACTCCTTATACACAGATCCACGGGGTTAAGGATGCAGGAACAGGAATAATTAACTGTATGTGTGAATCACCAACAAGTTTAAGAACAGTAACTCCACAGCGTTGGACTTTTCAACCTGATTTTTCTTCCAGTCGTAATACATACAACCTTTAGTTCTTCAGCATTTAATCCAGTGCCACCCACAATAACTCAAACAAAATTTTTTGTCAGTTTTATTTGCAAAGGTTCTAAGGTTATAATGAATTTGAATAGTGATTTAGAGAGAGAGAGGTTTAAATCTGTTTTGAAAAAGTGAAACCGTGCCCTAGTTTCTCAAAATAATCCACAGCCCTCACAGCACTTTTCACTGGAACAGTTTCTTTGGTAGGAAATAGCAAAGATGTGACGAGTTAACTTTTGGTTTTTAATGTTGAAAATTTGAACCAACAGAGCCTGACACAACGTGGCAGATGCCGTCTTTCTTGTCTGAATGTGTCTCTGTCTGCTTCCTCTGTTTATGTGAAACTAACCCCACATAACCCAGCAGTGTTCATCTAACAGTCTTCCTTTGTCTGTAGGTATGTGTCCTAAGTTTTTTTTTGTGATTATCTGTTGGTTTTGTGCACCGTCATCCGTCAATGTTGCTGTGTTAATACCTTCATCATGTAAACTGATCGTTTTTTTGCACCTGTTTACAACTCAATTTGTGCAATTAAGGTCAACATGAAGGTCTTTCTCATAACCATCTTTGACTTTTCAGTAATTACATTGTGGCTAATTCCAGCAGCTCAAAATTTAATTTGTCTGTTTCAGTTGGTCATTCATCACTTTCCATCGGTGTTGTTTGTGTGTTTTCGTGTATTTTCTTTTGTCTTTCCTGCCCTCACGTAAGACAAATAGGTGGAAAATGGGGTAACTGTAAGTTTTTAAGTTTTTGTTTGTCTGCTGTGACAGATCCGCAGAGAGTACAGGAAATTCTTCAGGGCAAACGCAGGCAAGAAGATCTATGACTTCACCGTGCAGAGGATTGTACGTATGGCTTTTTGTTTTAGCAAAGATTATTTGGATTTTGTAGACATAGAAGATATCAAACGACCATGTTTTTCCTCATGTGTCTTCCATTTGTCCAGATGCAAAAGTACTTCCTGGGTCTGAAGAGCACCTTACCTTCCATGTCGCCCATAGACAAGAACTGGCCTGCTCGACCTTATCTCTTCCTGGATGGAGTCCACACAGAGCTCAGGAGAATCTTCCATCTCTGGAGGGTCAGTCTAATGTATTTCTCTTTCAAACTGGTCAGAACAAGAGCCTTTCTGCCTGGAGTTTGCATGTTCTCCTCTATGGAGAGCCATCTCAGTCAAAATTAAATAAATAGAAACAGAAATAAATCTGTAAAAACAGAAATAGATAAATAAAAGTACTCTTTTCAGGGGACTTTTATTTCCTAATGACACTTTTATTTATTGGTTTATTGGTAAATGGTTGAATAACTGCCAGATATTAAAAGTAAAAGTTATCTTGGAAAAAGCTGCAAAGGCACCCACTCATTGAACATTAATCCAGGTGACCTTATGAAGTGTCTAATTAGTATTTAAATTTTGGAATAAAATAGAAATGTTAAAATATGATGAAGGGTGGAGGGTTTGACATTGGAAATCACACTGAAAATTAGAAACTTCACAATAAATGTGCAAAAAAGCCAACAGACAAAAAGTCTGCGGAGTTGTCGTGTGGATAATGTGTACAGGTAACATCGGGGTCAGAAGGATTCATTATCTGGTGTGGATCTACTGTGCTGCTGTGGTGACAACATGGTTGACAGGCATATGAGAGCAGATGGTTAAATGTGGGACGTCGTCTTGTAGTCACTGCTCTGGTGGACATTCCAGGCGATAGGCACACTGACTGTACAGGCCGCCATTGCTAATCACATCGGTGGGAAGTGTGGCATTTGACATAATTTTGACATGTTATTGTGAGCAGACCGACACCCACCTGTCCAAAAATCATGTCGGCTTCTAACGCACCACACCTGTCAGGTGGCAAAAGGCAAAAAATGCTGACTAACGTGGATTTTTACAGGTTTGTGAATATAATTTGTGAGGGTAAAAAAGTATTTTTTGGGAAGCATTGAGTGCAGGCATTGGGTCAAAAACAGTGTTTCCTAAACTTTTTTTATGGGGGACAAACCACTGTGACTCAATTCACAATATTCTTTATTCTATCTATCCATCTATCTATCTATCTATCTATCTATCTATCTATCTATCTATCTATCTATCTATCTATCTATCTATCTATCTATCTATCTATCTATCTATCTATCTATCTATCTATCTATCTATCTATCTATCTATCTATCTATCTAAATCTTAAGTAAAAGGCAGGAATAAGTTGTCAAAATCCCCTGTTGCCCATTTGTGGGTCCTAACCCAGTCTCTCTCTGGGAATTACTGGTTTGCAATATTGAAGATTCCTTATTGTCTTATAACAATGCGACATCATTGCCAGTAATTAAATTCCTCGTCCGTTTCAACTTAGCATAAGAATAGACACATTTAAAGTGTTACAAGACCAAGTAGGAGGATTTCACGTTCAAGTCCTGAACTCAAGAGTGGGAGCGAAAACAAACGCGTTGCATTATAAATGATACACTCTTGTGTTTGTGTGTTTAGTGCAAGAAATACAGGAGTCGCTTCACCGAGGAGAAGAAGGTGGTGTATGAGGAGAAGCTGGAGGCGAGTGAGATCTTCAAGGATAAAAAGACTCTCTACCCAAGCAGGTACCTGAAAATCACTTCAGCAGAGAGCTTTTCATTTCATTGTCTAATAACAAAGAAAATACTACATTTTGGCATTTTTATACTTCATAGTCGATGAATAGATTAGCAGAGTCTGTAAACACAAAGCGTCAAACAACTTAAGAGTTTTTGTCTTCAGTGTGAGTCAGCCCTTCAGAGGAGACTACCTGGAGATCAGCAAGAATCCCAAGTACCAGAAACTCAACAGTGCCATGGAGGAGAAGGTCCTGCTGGCTGACGTGGTGAACAAGATCAACAGAGCTAATGGCAAGGTAAGAACCCCTGGCTGGTAGTGACATCACCCATGAGAATTAAATTTGATGAATTTGATGAATTTGATGAATTTGATGAATTTGCTGAATTTGCGTTGATGGAGTGAAAGTGAGAGTGAGAGTGAGAGTCGCAGAAACCAGCCAGAAACTTACGTTACTTTTAACCAGGCACCTACTGGACGATACCAGCTGTCAATCACATTGGTGTCATTTTCCTCTAAATGGGAACATAACTCTATAGAGCAGAGGTGTTAAAGCCAATTACATGTGGCTCTCCTCTTAATATAATGTTATAATGAAAACATGGCTCTTCTTCATCATCATCATCATCATCATCATCATCATCATCATCATCATCATCATCATCATCATTATTATTATTATTGATTATCATTATTATACAATTAAACATTTGGTTGTAAATGTCAAACTATTGAATTCCATTCAACATTGTTTGGTGTTTTAATTATAGTTGTTTTACATTTATTTCTCTCTTTTTGATATTAATAGACATACTTATACATCATTCAACATCAAAAAAGACACTTTTACTTTGAAATTCTGGGATTCTGCTACAGAGGAAGACCTTGTGGCAATTCACCTTATGTAAAAAAATAAAATAAATCAACAATAAGTACAAAGTCCAAACACAATTTAAAGGTAAAGGGCGTATCAGATCAATAACAAGTGAAATGGAAAACTAATCTAGCGTAGAATAAATGAAAAAATAATCATGGAGTCATAATATGGGTCAAGCTATTAGAAGTATTACTAGAAATAATGTGTCCGGCCTGGACACTGCACCAACAACACATGACACAAAAACAAACAACTTTATTCCAACATTCACAATACAAATATTCCAAAAATACTCAAAATGAAAATGAAATAAAAAGTATTTCCTTTTCTTATCATATTAGTTTACAGATAATTTCGGTTTTGTTTTAGACACATGGAATTTTATTTTTTCCCCCGTTGTTTATTTTCCCTTCAGATCACATTACCAACACAAAGGTGCAGCTCAGGCAATCCTGACAACCTGAAACTAGTGATTGAGACAATTATCCCCTCAGGAAAATGTCAATCAAGTGAGAATTATGCAGAGTCGCCCCCTGGTGGACATTCAGTATATTCTCACTTACTCATACAGTCTATGGATAAGATTTATTTATTAAATATAGATGTTTTCCACTCATATTTAGAGCACAAAACCATGACTTTATGTTGATCCATGTTTCACCCAGCAACCACATTGACATGTCTGAACAAGTTTATTATGCTTTTTTTTTGCTTTTCACCCGGTCTCAGTAGTTTCAAGATCAAGACAGCTGATACGCACTTTGTTGTGCGTGTTACTAGTCGTACTTTGACATTGTGGTGACTCACTGCTCTTGCTGCTCTGGTTTTGTCAGGGAACGCCTCGAATCTTCCTGCTGACGAAGAAAAGGTTCATCCTGGCTGACCAGAAGACGGGCCAGCTCAAGGCCAGCGTCCCTCTGCCGGAACTCACCAGTGTGTCGGTCAGCACGCAGGGTGATGGCTTCTTTGCTCTCAAAATCAAAGAGGTGAGCATACTTTCAGCAGAAGGTTAATTCGGATCTTTTCAACAGCATTTTAGCTGAGTCATTATTTGGGCTGTTTATTTCTTCTTTATAGTGTGGTTTAGGGCTGGGCGATATGGCCTCAAATCAATATCACGATATATTGAGCAGCTCACCTCGATAACGATTAATGAACGATAAGTTTGAAGTTGCTAAATGACGTCATCGCCTAATTTGCATATTTGACCATTTGCCTGATATAAGCATGTGCACCAAACACCACAAAAGTCTCTAATAACACCAGAAAGAGTCGGGAGATATGTCACTAGTCGCTTTTGACAAAAAAGTCACTAAGAGGAGTCGAAAAGTCGCCAGATTTAGCGTGTCCGTTGTTACAGAGGGCGTGGAGTTACGTGACTACACACACTGTACACGTGCGAGTGTCTTAAAGGGACATGAACATACCGGTAGGCAGTCTACCTACACACACACACAGCCAAAAACAACTTTTTTTGTTCTCGAATTATTCGAATATATCGATAACGGCAAAATGACGTCGATTATCGTCGTAAATTTTGATAACGATACATTTTCGATATATTGCCCAGCCCGAGTGTGGTTATTAAGGTAATTTCAGTCACACCCACAGAGTGGGAGTTTTCACTATTGTTTTAAGTGGCTCTGTACATTTGTTCTTCTACACTTGCACTCGCCAATATGACCTACAGAGGCCGCCAGAGGCTTATACGTGAATGGGGTGAAGTCTGCCATCTCTGATTGTCTTGTTTTCAACAAGTTTTATACTGTTCAAATTTGAACAGTGTCTTGTTTTGTTTTTTGAATAAAACTTTGTAAACTGTAAATAACTGCTAGATACTGAAAGTTAATCTGGAAAAATGGGCAAAAGCACTGTCACAGGACATTTTCTGGCCCTTTTATGGTTAAAATAAGCAAAAAAACAAGACAATCGGCAACAGTATTTGCTGAGTCATCATAATTGGGCTGTTTATTCTGTATAGACAAAGAATATTTGTTGGACAGTTAGATAATTATGTCTTTGGAATAGCTTGACACAACACAGTGTTGTTTTTTTAAATAAAACTTTGTTTTTCTTCATTTTAAATTCTTAATACACTATTTTAACATGCAGTAAACAAAATAACTGCCAGATACTGAGAGTTATTCTGGAAAAAAGGGCAAAAGCAGTGTCACAGGACAATTTTCTGGTCCTTTTAAGCAAAAAAAAAAGTCACGGTGGACAATCAGAAACAGTATTTTAGCTGAGTCATCATTTGGTCTGTTTATTTCTTCTTTATAGGAGAAGAATATTTGTTGCACAGTTGGAGAATTATGTCTTTGGAATAGCTTGCCTTGGTGAGCACACACATGTGATTTTAACAGCTTCATATTTTCTCAGATTGATCAGAGTTTGTGAGATCAGTCTCAAAGAGAGTGGTATTGTGCCGTCACTTCTCTTTACTCATAAGCACAAGTGACACTGCTGTTCTCATCCAACTCTCTGCAAGAAAGCAAAATAGAAAATGCACTATTTTTCCTTTTAAATCCCACTGTAATGTTATCTATGTGAGTGTTGCAGGTGTTCGCTGTTGTTTTTTTTGAATATGTATGAACGCTTCACAGAGAAGAGTAGGTTTTTTTTATACACACAGTGGTTGTGAGCCTGCAGTAATGCATTTCCCTCTAAATGAAATAGATTTACTCTCTTTGCCTGAGTGAAATTGTGCTGTTGCTTTAAGTGCTCATGGGAAATCTCTAGCTTCAGGAAGTGCTGATTCAAACCTTTTTTTTTTTTCAGTAGTTTTAAGTTGTTTTTTTAGTAAACATTTTACAAGGGTTAAGTTTTTCCTGCTGGCGTCTGGCTGACACAGACCACACATACAAAAATGTATACATATATATATATATATATATATATATATATATATATCAATTATATTGATGTTTTTATTGAGTTGAGACCGAGAGGATATGATACACATGTATTTTATTTATTTATTAACCCTTTAACACCAAGCACACTTTGCTTTACTGTAATTACGCGACAGTTTGTGCTATCGGAAAAATGCTAACGGTTTCTGAAAGAAGAGAAGTTGTTTTGAATAATGTGTTATACTGCTCAAATGTCAAATTTATGCAAAATCTGGTGTTCATGTACAACTGCGGTCTTTGTTTTTTAAATATAACCTTATTTAACTGGTTAATACACTATTTTAACATGCAGTAAATTGTAAGTAGCTGATATATAATTACTATTACTTTTATTATTATTACTATATCGAAGGTTATTCTGGAAAAATGGGCAAAAGCACTTAGTCACAGGACATTTTCCTGACATTCCACCAAAGATGTATAAAAAGAAAAAGCAAATACACATGCAAATAAGGACACACGACAATGATACTGTATATTGAGAAAGGAATGAGGTTTAAATGACTTCCTATTAGGTCAAATAAAGGTAATAGTACTATTTAGAATCATTTCATGGGCATAATGACAATGGTAAAAGGGTCACAATCTATTTAGTTGTACTCTGTTTCTTCAGTTTTTCTATCTATATGCTGTAGATACATAGTACATGATGTGCCATGGACCACTTTGATGCCTATGTTTTGTGTGTTTTTTTTTCCCATTAGGGCTCAGTGTCAGCCATCAAGGGAGATTTCTTACTCAGCAGCGAGCACTTGATCGAGACCATCACCCAACTCCACCGCATCGGGGCCACGGCCGGAGACAAAGAGCAGCTCGTAGTCGACATCTCGGACGAGTAAGAGAGAACACCGGTCGAATCCTGTCATTACGGGACGAATGATACGTCACATCACGCGTGTCGCCGTTTTAACCGTGTGGTTTTACTGTCTCTGTGCGACAGGTTCGTGGTGCAGTTCAAGCAGGACAAAGTGTGCGTGAAGTTCATCCCTGGCTCCCCCAAGAACGGCAACGGTGTGTCCTGCAAGCGCAAGAATAACCGCCTGCTGGAGGTGTCGGTGCCCTTGATGGCATAGTGGAGACCCCCCCCCACCACACTTTAACAGCTTGGGAGCAATTATACATAGAAACACCACCAAGTCCACTCCGGAATGTCTGGTCTTTTTTTTCACCACCCCCAGTTTTCCTTCAGTCTCTTCTTTATTCAGATTTCCTATGGCACCACTATAGCTGTAATCATGTGCCTCTCATTTGGCAAAAAAAGCCAAGATGCAGGTTGAATGCTACAGATAATCGGTCAAATTTGTGAAACTGGGGGTCAAGACGATTGAAGACGGGGGTGGAGCACGACGACAGAGACCAGTGGTGATGTTGATGGTGATTGTTCCGCCTTCTTGGTTATTCAGTCTTCAGATGATAAAATGTTTTTTTTTATATATATATATAGAGAAACTTGTGTGACAAGACAAGCACCAGCCCCAACTGGCCTTAAGGCTTTAACATTTTTTTGCGACAAACTAGGAACTTTTGGGCCTGGCCTGTTTTTAGAGTTTAATTTCTCTTGAGTTAAGTAACAGAAAAAAAAAACTGCACTTGTTTTCACCTAAGAGGAGCTGAAAGTGAATTTGATTGTATGATGTACTATTTTTTATGTATTTTTCTCTGACGATGACATAAAAAAAAAAAGAAGAAAAAGCACAGTGGCTATAGTTGAGAATTCAAATGTCATTTTTGCCAGATTATTGTGAAACCACTTTTTCTATCTGTCATTTCCGATGTGCCATTGGACAGGTCACATGACTTGTCATATGTCAGTGTGCTAATACAAATCCTATAGGTGATTGAGCACACTTAATTGCAGCCAAAAAACAAACTATTGAATATGTGGCCATATAGCGACCTATTAGGGCATTTGATAGCGCTGCACATGTGATGAATTTCAGTTCCCAGTAACGGTAACAACGCGCCGACAGTGGCAGTATAAGTACATTCCAGTGGAGAGTGAAACCCTTGATGCAGATATTATATTTGTGTGCAATAAATAACATTTTTTTTTCCTCAGTTATTCTCTTTCAGACCGTAAGAACCCAAAGCAGTCGCCCTCACTGTACTATACGCTGTACATATAGTTTCTTTAGGTTGTGGCTCTGGCATGAACAAAGGGCTTTTTCTTTAGTATCCTTATTTTTATTGCTGTGTTAGTGAAATGGCTGGGTTTTTTTTCTTGAGTTATTGTCGTGCTTTAGCCTCTCTCTCTCTCTACTCTAATGTATTTTTCAAGGTGAAAGACCAAATATCACACGACCATGGATTCTTGATGTATCTTAAAGACATTGATCTATGTCCACTTTTGCAACTGTCTCGTACGCTCGTATATTGAAAGAAAAAATTGGTACGCATATATTTACACACAAGCCAAATTTTGATTATAAAAGGAACATGAGTGCTCTATATTTTCAGGTATGTTGACTATAATATAATGTGTATTTTTGGTGTACTGGTAATTGGGCATTGTACTGTTTGGTATCCAAGTCAACCAGTTGTGTGTGTTTTTTTTCTCTCTTCTTTCTGGCAACGATGATGTTAGGGTATTTTTTAAATCCAAACTATCTTGGTTTGTTTGTTTGTATTTAACGCCACACACAACACAGGGAATTGAGGAATCAGTCGTTGATGTCCGACACGTGGGAAAAGTTCGACACAGTTTTGCTAAGGTGACGGTTTCCCTTCCCTCTCTCTCACTCTTTGTTTTTTTTTTTTCGTACAATGGCTGCAACTGTAAAACGGTGTCTGCATTCTCGTGTGCCTATAATGTTAGCGTTAGCACTGCAAGACGCAACATGGGAAAAGGTTTCCGCTAGAACTCGATGTAACGTTTGCAAGTAATCTCTTCTTTTTTTTCTTTTTTTAAATTAAATAAAAATACAGGTGATAAATAAATAAAATAAATAAATAAATGTTATCCTGGGAATCCGCGACGTTCTTTTGGCTGTGTGTCTGTACGTTGTCCTCCACATTGGCCTGTGACTGATGGCACTTAAAGGTACAGTATGTAAGTTTAAAAAAAACAATAAAAAAGTATTGTTGAAGTGTACGCTACCTTTCAAAAATTTGGGGTCACTTAGAAATGTCTGTATTTTATTTTATTTTTGTAAGTAACATCACGTATACGCTCTATACATTGTTAATGTGGTAAACGACTATTCTAGCTGCAAACGTCTGTTTTTTAATGGAATATGCTAATGCTAATTGCGTTAGAAGGCTATTGGATGATTTGAAAACCCTTGTGCAATCATGTTAGCACATCTGAAAACAGTTTTGCTGGTTCTTTGACGAAAGGGCAAAATTATTATTTTGACTAAATGTCATTATTTCTAATCTATATTTTCTATTCATTTTGCAACTCTTGATAAATAAACGTGTGACTTTTAATGAAAAATACTAAAAAAAACAGTCGTTTACGTAGCCTTCATGGCTAACTGTTTTCCCGCTCTTTATCCCGCTATCTTTATAACATGTTGGTCCAAAATGGCTGACCCATAGCTCCTGAGTCTAAATATAAAAGACTGATTCTCCGGCAGTGGAAAACCAACAATTCACGCAATCACACGAAGGCTACACTTGTAAGTATAATAATTTTTATGAGTCATTTCACCTTGGGTTTTACGCACTGGACTTTCAAAGTAGCATAATGACACGGTGCAGTTTGTAATCCAGCGTGAAGACAGACGTGACTTCATCAGATTATTAAGTCTGACATTCATTTAAAGGGTCATTTATCTGCATTATCAACAGGGTGTTGGCCGGTTCTTTTTGGGGCTGGACATCACATGAAGCCTTGTAGTCGGAGCACTCGGCCAGATGTTTTCCATCACATCTGGGGAGAGCTGTCCTGGGGTTAAATTCCGCGGCTTGGGGAAAGCTGCCGGCAACAGGTCTCCAGGGAGCAGCCCTCAGATTGAGTACTGAGTGGTAAAAATAGCATACCATTTTGGGCTACCCAGTACCCAGTTCCCACCGATCGGCAGGCTGGGAAAGGGAGGAGGAGTCAAAGGCTCCCTGTGGATATTCAGCCCACAGTGGGAGAGCAAAAAGGGAACTGTACATTGTGCATTCTGTAAGTTCTGGAGTGTGCATTCAGTGAAGGGCATCTGCACAAATCCAGCACTTCAGGAAAAACCACAGTGCAGTAGTTTTACACAAATCAAAAACAAGGAAGTGTTAATTTAAACATCTAACTCCCAACAACCTTTTAAATGTAACCTGGTTGTCTGACTTAATGGAAACTGAGCCTTGAAAAGTATTATTACATTATAGAGGAGGTCACAGCTACCTCTAATAGTAGTCTTTGGTGACATCTTGTGGATTGCAGCTGACATTACAATTGAGCAGAAAATGATGGAGGACGATGCCAAACAGATATTTTGATGTTAATCCACAACATTTTTTTTTATAAACTTTTATTATTAACTTTTTTTAAATAGTTTTATTGTATGACCTGTTTATTTGTGTTGTTTTTATATTTTCTACAGAATTTTTTATTGTTTTATTGTTTGTTCTTAGGTCTATTAGGTCACACGTGTGTTTTATTTATTTATCTCTGATCTACAGCGCTTTGTTTCAGTAGTGCTTTATAAATAAAGTTGGATTGGAAGTTTACATTTGGTGCTAAACTGAGTTTGCTCCACGTCGGTTACAGTTGCAATAGCAGAAACTGCCTGCAGCCAAATTAACATTCTGTCTTCAACACTGTACGATGTGTTCTTCTGAGATGAAAATCTTCTTCTTTTTCTTCCAGCTTCTCTCTTCAGAGGTCACCAGAGAGGATGGTTTGCCTCCATCTCACCCTCGGTCCCCCGTGCCCTCCTCCTCTGTTCTGAGATGAAAAGGCAGCAGCAGCAGCAGCAGCAGCAAAAAGAAGAAAAGAGAAAAGGTAAAGCATTAGCTAATGTTTGCAGAAGTGTCTCACTCTCACGACCTCTCTGTCTTTCTCACACCTCCGCTTTCTCTAATAAGATAAATATAGACTCGGCGTGGCATGAAAATAAACCACAAAGACAGGAATAAAAGCAGGAGTAAAAGGAGTGGTAGCAGTCAACAAAAAAGGGTGTAAAAAAAAGAATTGAATAGCTGCTTTACTGTGAGCCATTGTATGGTGTTCTGCACGTGTGTGTGTCCTAGTATTTTTTTTTTTTTTTTTTTTTTAAATCTCTGTGAGGTCCAAAATCTATCTTTATGAGGCTTTTCATGGTTAAGACCTGGTTTTAGGGTAATGTTAAGGTTAAGGGACTTGGTTAAGGTTAGCGTAAGGAGCAAGGGAATGCATCATGTCAGGGGTCTCAAACTAGAATGACCTGGGGGCCACTGAGTGTCTATAGTTTGGTCAGTAAGGGGCTGGTGAAGTAAAAAAAAAGACATCGAAATAATAATATTTATGATGATATTTCACGTAATTTCACATTAAAGTTATTATTTTTTTATATGGAACGAAAAAAAGATGACCATATACACATTTATGATGAACAGGGATGATTTAATATAGTAATAAAAACATACAGAAATAACTCATTTAGAGCTGGAACTAATGATTATTTTGAAATCGTTTAATCTGTCAATTATTTTTCTCGATTAATTGATGAATCGTAATTTTTAAAAAAAAACGTTGATCAGTGTTGATCAGTGCTGGAAATGACGATGTTCTCCAATGTCTCGTTTTGTCCACAAACCAAAATGATTCAGTTTTACTGATTTCTTAGTTGTGTGGAGCAAAGAAACAAAGACAATATTCACATTTAAGAAGCTGAAACGATCAGAAATCCTGTTTTAATCATGAAAAAAGCTTCTAACCGATTATTGATTATCAAAATAGTTGACGATTAACTTAAGTAATCGATTAATAATCGAGTTATTGTCTCAGCTCGAGTTCTGTCACCACTTAAAATGGCTTATAGGGTCAGGATAATGGTTAGGATTAGGGATTTAGATTAGTCTCTGATATCTTTAAATATTTCCTCCTATATCTTCAGGCTAAAATTGTATGACAGCAGATTTGGCAGATCTCATTATCAAACACCATCCCATGGTATTTGTTTTGTGAATGAATGAAATTCTCAGTCTCAAACTCCAGACTTCTCATCATCATCAGGTGCAGAAACATCATAACTTCATTACTATAGTGATTTTTTTACAACATTTTCATTCAATTTCCCCTAAAAAAACACAGACCAATCACATTAAACTTGAAGTCACCACATTCACACTCCCACTCAATTAAGATAAACATTGGGCTTTTTTTTCCCAGTGTTCTGGATTTACTACCATCTATAGTCAATAGGATCAAAGTTCAGTGTGAACTAATGAATCTCTAAATTCAATATGCAACCCCCCCCCATCCACGTCTACTCCGTTCTCCTCCTCTCAACCTGTCTTTTTTTTTTTTTGTTCCTACCATTACGTTAATGCTGCATATTATTAGAGGTGGAATCTTTGCATAACCTCCCTTTTTAAAATATTGGACCATGATGTTGTGAATTCATTAGCACGTCACCTCATGGAATAAAAAATGTCTTTTCAGATGTGTTTGTTCACACATTCGGTGTTTGTGTGTGTGTGTGTGTGTGTGTGTGTGTGTGATGGAAGTTACTTAACAGTATTGACTGTATTGAATTGTCACAGTGAAGAGGCTGATTTCATTATCGAGTGAGGGGAGTTTAAAGTGTGGACGTCAACACGTTGGACGCCATGGTCCCCCGGCCGCTGATTTACTCTGGTGTAAATCTATGCTGGGATTTGAGACATCTGAGACAAGACAGAGAATATTATTCTCCATTTTTATCAGAATCAGAAACAGGTTTATTGCCATGTATGCTTGAATCCATACAGGGAATTCACATTTAAAAATGACACACTATATTAAACTAAATTAAACGTTCATTTCTAGTTTTGTATAATTATTGTTTGGGGTCACCTATACAATTTGTTTGTTTTCCATTAAAAATCACACTTTTATTCACCAAAATAGTTGCAAAATTAATAGAAAATTATAGTCAAGACATTGACAAGATTAGAAATAATGATTTTTACTCAAAATATTAATGTTTCCAGCTGTGCTAACATAATTGCACAAGGGTTTTCAAGGGTTTTCTAATCATCCAATAGCCTTCTAACGCCATTAGCAAACACAATGTACCATTAGAACACTGGAAATGGGCCTCTATTCCTTTAAAAAACAGACATTTGTAGCTAGAATAGTCGTTACATTATACTGATTCATGTGATATTCATTGAAAAAAAAAAAAAAGAAGTGATTTTCCTTAAAAAATAAGGACATTTCTAAGTGACCCCAAACTTTTGTATGCTTGAATCCATACAGGGAATTTGCTGGTGCTGAAATTGGTGCCAAAAATACAATATAAAAAAAATTATACACTATATAAACTAAATTAAAAGTTAATTTCTAGTTTTGTATGTATATAAAATAGAATGTTTGGCATCTCCTTATGTTGTGCCGTGTATTCGCTGCAGTAAAGACAGACACATATTATAGAGTTTTACATGAGCCCATGTGTCGGGCAGTCTGGAGGAGATCTGATTAATGAGTGTTACTGGGTGGTGGAGAGTCTGTGTCCCCATTCACCCTCTGGTGTCACCAGTGCACTCTTCATGGCTTCATCAGCTTGTAGCCATTATCACATCAATAGGCGAGAACGGAGGGGAGGAGGAGGGAGGAGGGAGGAGGGAGGAGGGAGGAGGAGGAGGGAGGGGGAGTAAAGTATTGAGGGTGAAATGGGCTTCTGCTGCACCATCTGTGAAATAGCTGTACACGGGTTATAGAAGAGAGAGGTAATCATTAAATTAATCTGCTAAGTCTGCAAAATTGAATAAAAAAAAGTCATTATAACTAAATTAATGGCACTGTAAACTAATAACAATTATACGTAGTTCATTTTCGATCATATTCAGATTTTCTCTTTGGTGTTGAGTAGTTAATCTAATTTTAGATCCTTTTTTTTTGCTTTGTGAGGTTGATGGGGATGTGAGAAGCTTTGTTTGGTCCTCATATTTAGACTTTAGTAAAGGAAATCCACAAAGTTATTGAAATTTCTATTTTTTGGACAAAATATTTAAGTTCTGACTTTAAAACTCAGAATTCCTCTTTCAATAAAGTCAGAGTTCTGAGATTTAAAGTCAGAATTTTGAGAATAAAGTCAGAAATTCAGAGTTAAAATCAGAATTATGTGTTCAAAGTTAGAAAATCTGAGTCTAAAGTAAAAATTCTGAGTTTAAAGTCAAAATTCTGAGTTTAAAGTCAAATTTTGAGTTAAAAGTCTGTATTCTTCGAATAGAGTCAGAATTCTGAATTTAATCTCAGAATTCTGACTCTATTCGAGTAAGACTATTCTGAGTTCAAAGTAGAATTCTGACTTTAAAACTCAGAATTCTGAATTTAAACTCAGAATGCAAATTTTTGCTGCTGCTTTTATATATATATTTTTTTGTAATATATATATATTATACAATTATATATACAATCCTCACAACCCTCATTTGGAGGATTAAGTGGTGTAAGATGAATGAATGAATGAATGAATGAAAAATACACAATTCCGCTTTCATAGACAGGAGACATGTATAGGCATTACAATTCATCCTGATGGGAACGTGACTGCGCAGTATATACACAATATATATATATATATATATATATATATATACACACATTTAATCTGACACCATTGAATATTTCAGGAGTCTCCACTGCAAAAAAAATAAATCTCAAATGTTTCTACTTCATGGAAAACCTAATGGATAAGTCACAGTGAGTGCCAGAGTCAGCGGGGAGTCTGAGGAACATGATGCTCATACAAAACTGTTGTGCTGCTGCTCCATCTTGCAGATAGAGGAAGAAAGAAAACACCCTGCTGCTGCTGGTGGTGGCTCTGTGTGAACGGACGAGGGATAAGAAAACATCAATGAGCAACACATAACAACAACAGTCACGTTGTGTGTTATGTGTTGTTGTGTGTGTGTGTGTGTATGGACCCAGCTCATATTGCTGTCCTCTGCCTTTGAGTATCTAAAATCATCCCAATCTATCTGTTCCTGTGAACGTCACCATGTCTTTCTGTTTGTCCGCGTGTGAAGACGCGCAGCTGTGCACCTGATACGGATAAGCAAATAGCTGCACACACATCGTTAGGTGCTCATTTACAGACATTTAGGCAGCGGCGAACAGGACTGTGTGTGTGTGTGTGTGCACGAGGAGTGGCAGTGCATTCAGAGAAGAACTCACATCACCTTTTTCAAATACAAAAACAGAGACGTTTAGAGCGTGTGAAGCCTTAAACTCAGGTGGCTCCTGTTTCCTCCTGATCCATTTTTTTGGAGTTCACCTGTTCACCTTAGTTGGACGTGATTGACACGGACGAGACAGGCGGTAACGCATCAGAGCGCACAAAAGGGAAGTCGTGAGTGAGGTGTGAGGTGACAGCCTGCAGAACTCAAAGAAACAGGGTTGTGATATGGAAGTAGATCTGGGGGAAAAGCTGGATAAAGTCTGCTGTCTTTAAAGTTGCAAGCTGCCCTCCATTTGACCAATAATAAAGGAACCTTCTTGTGGGTATATGAAGAGATACCAGTCTGTTAAAGATGTCCCTGAGCAAGAGCCTGAGTGAAACAGAGGCAGGACACTGCAGATTAAAGGAAAGCTGTATCCGAATAGTTCGATTTTAGTCTCTCAGCGGCAGCTGTAATATTAAAGGTGCATTATGTAATAAATCTAAAGCAACTGGCCATAAAATCCTCCTAATATGTCACAGAGACTCAGGAATAATGTTCATATAACAAACTGAACTCACCAACAACAACAGTACAGACAAAATATTCGCGTTAAAAAAATATGATGAAAATGAAATGAAATCATGTTTTGGCATGTGGCGCCACCTACCGCCGTCTACCAATCATTGCAGTCAGTAGAGTCACAGCTGCCGAGCAACCACGGGTTGCCAGTTACGTCTGAAAACGAAACCTAGAAGACCTCGGTATTTTGAATTTGAGCGTAGTAACCGTTTTTGGCCACATTCTTACATATGGTGCCTTTAAAAAGCTGTTTGAAATTCTCGAAAACGCTAAAAAAATGACCTCCATCCTTTTTGTATATTCATTAGCATTAGGATATACACACACTGCATCCTTTACAAAAGCAATACAGATAATGCCACTGCAATATATAAAGTGATGGCCTTTCTATTTCATGAGTGTCACATGAGATTTTGTGACGTGTCTTTCAATATTTACCTCAAATACCTTAAAAAGCTTGAGAGAATTTGAGTTTTGTCAGTTCATATACACATACCAAGATGATCGCCACCAAAATTTGCTTTAACGTCTAAGGATCTGAATAATTCTGCTTCGACCTTGGGCGCGCAGAGTGATGAAGGGGAAAACTGCACAGGACTTTGATGTAATGGAAACAGCTGCGAAATTTGACACAGAGAAGTATTTATGAGGGCGTTGGACAGATAAAATGTCCTTGAGAAAATGACATTGTCGATTCACGGAAACAAGATAAGACGTTGGTACCGCAGAGGGGGAATAGTTTGCCAAACATTTACAGAGGCTCCTCAGAGTCAAAAACAATGAGGATAATGATGCTTTTCATTGCACTGGACTCTAATTAAACAGTTCCCCGTGTCGGCCGAGCGCTAAAGAAAGAGACGACAGCAGGGCTAGAGGAACATGGCAGAAGGTACGGACCGAGGCAATAACAAGAGAAGGTGTAAAGTAAGGGCAAGGAGTGATCTATTAGGGAAATGAAATCTCCTCTTCAGTGTGGAACGACATACATCAAGACGTGACAGCCCCTCCTCTAAGCCTGTCAGTCCCGCCTCTGTCAAAACAACAATTTAGAGCAAAGCTAATTCCCCCTGTTAACCTCCAGATAGCCTCTGTCTCAACACATTCTTCTCCTGTAAACAAGAGTCCCAACTGCGTTGGCTCGCGTGCAATTGTCACGGCACAAAAGCTTTCCTGGTGCGACTATTTTTGAAACCCATCCATACAGTCTGTGTACATTTAAGAAAGGCATCTTATTTTGAAGGAGGATACGTAATTTTGGCCGTTTTTAGCTGGTTGCTTTGGAATATTGCGTCTGGAAACTATTCAACTGTTGTACAAGCTGATTTGTTTGTTTTTGAGCTGCTGTGGAAACATGGTTATTTATTCTCCTGCTTATTCTCCCACTACAAAAACCAAACTATATACATCTGAAATCAATTCCCGACACAACCCCCCCCCCACAAAAATCCGCGTATGGTTCGCTCTTTGGTTATTCCGTCTCAAAACCCAAATTGGAAAAACAAACGTAACTAGCAAGTTCAGTTACAAAACTTGTGAAAAGCCAAGATATACACGCTAAATCCAAGATGGCCAACTTCCTGTTGAGTGGAGGTCATGGTTTCAAGAGGATTTTTTTGCTCGTCTTGGGCTGGACGATATTCCGCAACTAAATTTCGGCCCGCTGCATAGGAGCCTGACCTGTTGAGGGGGCGCTACTGAGCCATTTTGCATTGGTTTTTCGCAAGTTCATTATTTTATCGGATTTTTCGGCAGTTCTGGTTAGCGTGGCAATTTTCGTGAAGTTTAGCGGGTCAAATTCGAGATTCCCTAGGGCACATGTGTCAAACTCAAGGCCAGGGGGTCAGATGTGGCCAGTCCACGTCATCTTATGTGGCCCGTGAGGGATTAATTGGTCTCAAAAATCTGTGTTAAAATTGAAACTAAACTACATTTCCCACAATGCATGGCGATTGTGTTACCCGCAGAGTGACGGCACCACTAGATCGCAGTGTCTCAGTGTATATGCATCATGCGACGAGTGAAATTGAATAAGTAATAAATACAGAAAGTTTTTAGCAATATCAGAGTAGTTACCTTTATTTTACATTATATTTGGTTACATTTAGTTACATAGGAATCCAATAGGTATTCCTTGATTACAATAGGGTCCTCGCACACTTGCTCACGAGGTCCCTCATAACCAAAGAGCGAACCATACACAGATTCACAAACATACTTAGGGCTTAGTGTGTTCAAATTCAGCTAATAAACCTTGATAAAATCATTGACCCACCAGCATTTATTCGCCTTTATATTGAATCTCCCTCTCTCGTCCAATCAAGGCGTGTTTCATCTCGAAGGAGGAGATGAAAGAGAGAGCAAAGCAGAAATAAAAGACAGGAGAGGGGAGAGATGATATGGCACGGTGTCAGTGGTGCTAATAAAGAATTATATGTCTGTCACACACATGCAAGTGTTCTGATTAAACCACCGCAAACATGGATTGGTGGGCGTGTCCATGGACCACAAGGCTAATTGAACTGTCTTCATACGGAAAGGATGGGCACGGAGAGAGAGAATGATGAGGACAAGAGTAAACAAGCATGAGGTGATGGTTACATAAAGATGCACACAAAGAGAGGTGGAGGTAAGAAGTTCAGTCACAATCGTTTAAGTTTAAGAAGACAGGAAAAAAGGTCAAATGTGGAGCTGTGTGCACGTTTGTGTTCATAATATTCTTTCCATTCTAACACCCTACTTTTTGTATTTTCTTCCAGGTCGCAACAATAAACTGGACTGGTACTTTTCACTATTTCAAGGCTGACATATCTCAGTTATTATCGGATATTCAAGTCAAGCTCGAAAGATGAAGCCTTAGTCCTGACCCATCATGAGCAGGTGATTTATTTCCACACATTTCTATTTCCATTGAGAAAAATGTATGGGTATAATCTGAAATCTATTATTTAAAAATTTGGTAACACTTTAGATTTGGGAACACATACTCACCATTAACTAGGTGCTTACTAACATATACTAGCCCTTTATTAGCATCATTAAGCATGTATTAACACCGTATTCTACCTCTATTATGACAGGAATTAAGATTTTTTTCTACATAAGGTGTTAATATGTGCTTAATATTTACTAATAAAGGGCTAGTATGCGACTTATATGCGTGTTAGTAAGCACCTAGTTAATGGTGAGTATGTGTTCTCTAATCTAAAGTGTTACCAAACATTTAAATAACTACTCTGAGACAACAACAAAAACAACAACAACAACAAAAAACTCCGTTCCATTTTTTTATCTACCACGTGCTTTCTTTATGAGGCTGATTTCATTTCAAAATCATGGAATAATCGCAATAATCAGTCATTTCCTGAGAGTTTCACAGCAGTGAGATGGTTAATTCATGCTTTTTACGTATACACAGCTTTAAATGTGCATTATGTAATAAATATAAATCAACTGGCCGTAAAATCCTCCTAATATGTCACAGAGACTCAGGAATAATGTTCATATAACAAACTGAACTCACCAACAACAACAACAGTATGGCCAAAATATTCGCATTAAAACCAATCATTGCAGTCAGTAGAGTCTCAGCTGCCGAGCAACCACGGGTTGCCAGTTAGGTCAGAAAAACGA